>NC_138768.1:527744681-528170440 GCF_965119305.1 Pelophylax lessonae
CTTGAGCTTGTGCTTGTGTGAGCTTGTGTGTGAGCTGTGTGAGCTTGTGCTCAAAAGAGCATCAATACAAAAAAATGAATCTGACTCAACCACACTAGTAGATCTTTGCAAAGTTGACTCAATGGAGTTGATTAACTAAAACTGGAGAGTGCAAAACCTGGTGCAGCTATGCATAGACACCAATCAACTTCCAGTTTTTTTTTTTTGCCAAAGCTTAATTGAACAAGCTGAAGTTAGAAGCTGATTGGCTCTAATGCACAGCTGCACCAGATTTTCTCTCTCCAGTTTTAGTAAATCACCCCCAATGGGTCAATAACAGTAGAACCAGTATTTAAAAAAAAGGAAAAAATAAATTAAGACTTTATATACAATAGATCATGCTGATCCGTGGGGTACTTGAGGGTATGGTCTGTAAAATGTTATGTTTGATTATTTGTAAATCCTTGTCTATGGTTCAAGGATCAATCCCCTTTTATGTGAAATTTCAACAATTTTATGTTAATAGAATGAATACTTTTTATTAAACATCTCATTGTATACATTGCATACCTTTTAGCGGCACCCAGAAAGTCCCATTGACCTTCTCTATGGGTGTCCATAATGACTAATATGGTCCATTTTTGATGGTTGTTAATTAATTACCCGCTACATCTTTTCCATAATTTGTCTCACTGCTCCTGTTTTGTTCAAAATTGCTGCGTGGCAAAATTGATTTCTTCAAACATCTGTAGCATTGTTCTTCTTTTTTTTCGTAGTCCTACAACAGTTTTACCCTTATACTTTTAATCTTGCAGGCAAAGCTATCATACAGTGCATCTGGAAAGTATTCACAGCGCTTCACTTTTTCCACATCTTATGTTACAGCCTTATTCCAAAATGGATTAAATTCATTATTTTCCTCAAAATTCTACAAACAATACCCCAAAATGACAATGTGAATGAAGTTTGCTTGAAATCTTTGCAAATATATCAAAAATAAAAAATGAAAAAAAACCCATGTACAAATTTTCACAGCCTTTGCTCAATACTTTGTTGAAGCACCTTTGGCACCAATTACAGCCTCAAGTCTTTTTGAGTATGATGCTACAAGATTGGCACACCTATTTTTGGGCAGTTTTTCCCATTCTTCTTTGCAGGACTTCTCAAGCTCCATCAGGTTGCATGGGGAGTGTCGGTGCACAGCCATTTTCACATCTCTCCAGAGATGTTCAATTGGGTTCAAGTCTGGGCTCTGGCTGGGCCACTCAAGGACATTCATAGAGTTGTCCTGTAGCCATTTCTTTGTTATGTTGACAGTGTGCTTAGGGCCATTGTCCTGTTGGAAGATGAACCTTCACCCCAGTCTGAGGTCCAGAGCGCTCTGGAGCAGGTTTTCAACTAAGATGTCTCTGTACATTGCTGCATTCGTCTTTCCCTCAATCTTGATTAGTATCCCAGCTCCTGCCACTGGAAAACATCCAGACAGCATGATTCTGCTGCCACCATGCTTCACTGTAGGGATGGTATTGGCCAGGTGATGAGCGATGCCTGTTTTCCTCCAGGTATGAAGCTTGCCATTCAGGCCAAAGAGTTCAATCTTTGTTTCTTTAGACCAGAGCATTTTATTTCTCATGGTCTGAGAGTCCTTCAGGTGTCTTTGGGCAAACTCCAGACAGGCTGTCATGTGCCTTTTACTAAGGAGTGGCTTCTGGCCACGCTACCATGCAGGCCTGAATGGTGGAGTGCTGCAGAGATGGTTGTACTTCTGGAACATTCTCCTCTCTCCACAGAGAAATGCTGGAGCTCTGTCAGAGTGACCATCGGGTTCTTGGTCACCTCCCTGACTAAGTCCCTTCTTCCCCGATTGCTCAGTTTGGCAGGACGGCCCGCTCTAGGAAGAGTCCTGGTGGTTCCAAACTTATTCCATTTATGTGAAGGTTTCCAGGCCTATGGCCTGATGTGCGTCTGCCATTAGTACCGGTAGTCTCTCCAGCCCATGTGAGCTGTGACCCTGGGTGTGATAACCGAAGCAGCGACAACTCCGGCATCTGTGTTTGTAGTTTTTATTGGAATAAAGGGGATGGGAATGAGTGGGATATTCCATTGAGGCTTAAACTATTTACAATTGGGACTTTTCTCCTAAAATGCCCGTTGGCGCTTCCTTGACGCCAGCCGGTGCCAGCTAACGCTCGCTGACTCTGAGAACACTCTGTATAACAGAAGAAGTGTTGAATCCCTTACTTATAGTCCAGTAGATCCAAGACTGAGAATTATAGAACTCCTGACACTGTTGTACTGTGAAAGTCACTGAATACTTTCCCCCTCCTGGCACAGCTTGAAGTAGTATATTGTAGAACTCTGTATAACTATCACTGTAACTGGCACGCTCTGTACAATTCAGGGCCCAGACTGCGGTTGCCCCCTTTAACCTTGAACTCTTCAGGGTCCACTGACTATTTACCCCCTTTGCAACTTCAGGGTCCTCAACCTAGGTACCCCCTTTTACAGCTAGCTGACACTGGATCCCAGAACCTCTCCCGGAGTGGCCCTTTTGACTCTAGGCAGACCCCCAGGGGCAATCTGCAGTACTCACAAACTGTGTAGGCTTTCCTGGGACTGGACCCCTCTCTCTCTCCACAGACTCTCGGCACACCAGATCCCCTCAGCTCAACTCAGCACTCTCTGGACACTTGGGCGACACCCTGAGACATCCGCGTTCCTCAGACAGGAGGAGAGACAGCCGCACTTTCCTTCATGGGACTCTGCTCCCGCCAAAGACACATTGCCACGCACTTCCCCCTAAACTTATACCCACTCCCAGAATCCTTTGCAGCCTAATCTGCCTTCTGGGGTAGTTACAAGATGGGATGTGT
The DNA here is from genome assembly GCF_965119305.1 of Pelophylax lessonae. NCBI lineage: Eukaryota > Metazoa > Chordata > Amphibia > Anura > Ranidae > Pelophylax > Pelophylax lessonae. Next base: position 527,747,534 of record NC_138768.1, read on the forward strand.
CCCCTGATTGGGCTTCCCACACTGCCCTATGAGAATCCTCTCACAGGTGCCAGTGGGGATACTTCTTTACCTAGCACCTACCTGTAGGGTGCTACATATGGACGATGGAGACCACTGTGCTCATTGGGGCCTTCAATGCTGCAGAACATTTTCTGTACCCTGCCCCAAAGTTGTGCCTTGTTACAATCCTGTCTCTGAGGTCTACAGACAATTCCTTGGACTTCATGGCTTGGTTTTTGCTCTGACATGCACTGTTAACTATGGGACCTTATATAGACAGGTGTGTGCCTTTCCAAATTGTGTCAAATCAACTGAATTTACCACAGATGGAATCCAATCAAGTTGTAGAAACATCTCAAGGATGATAATTGAAAATAGGATGCACCTAAACTCAATTTTGTGTGTCATGGCAAAGACTGGGAATATTTATTTACATGTGATTTTTTTCATTTTTCTTATTTTTAGTAAATTTGCTAAGATTTCAAACAAAAATTTTATTTCACGTTGTCAATATGGGGTATTGTTTGTAGACTTTTGAGGAAAATAATGAATTTAATCTATTTTGGAATAACGATGTAACATAAATTGTGGAAAAAGTGAAGCGCTGTGATTACTTTCCGGATGCACTGTATATTACACTTTGGAGTGTAAGTTTTACACTGCTAGAAGAATCTCACTGTTTTGTGATTAGATTGCTTTGTCTATGGGGTCTCACTTCTGCTCATGAAATGTGTCAGACCTGCCTCGCTTCCAGTGCATGGATTGTGGCTCTATCTTGATTTACCATTTTAGCATTGTATAATTAGTTAAACAATTTATAGTATATGTGTTTAAAGTTATAACAGTTTCTATGGCTCATACATGTGAAATTATTTTTCTTTGGTTTAACTACCCATAGCCACTAGATGGCTCTGTACTACAGGCAAACATTGTTTTGTGTGTATCCTTTTACGCTATGTGATACTTGAAGCCCCTGCAGCACAGCCATCCAATTTCATTTTTTTAAATCATTTGTAACTGAAAGCTTATATTAGCATCACATAGGCTGTGTCAGTTTCTGTTTGATCTTTGAAATATGTACATATCAGGACAAAGGTCATTTTCCAAATGTGCGTACATTGTCTATGGAAATGTTGGTGTGATTTTCACCATTGTTAAAGTAGCCCTGTTGAAAACCTGGACAATTCAGTTGAGCATACAGTAAAAAAAATGCCTTTAGACTCTAGTGAAAACTACCTATTAGTGTAATAGGCAGTTGAAGTTATATGGAAATTTTGACAATTTCTGAAAAAAGGCCAAACTTGTCCTTGCCTCCTCCCACCTCCTTAGCTTCGATTGTGGTCAGTGAAGTTACCTATCTCATTAAATCAACCCTATTCTTTTTGAAGCCATACCTGTTTAAAAACATATATAGAGATATGGTCCACCAAACTACACAGGGAAACCAAGTGTTCGTGGGTAGGTGAACCTCAAAGATGTACAAGGGCAAAAAAGGGAGGGAGGGGGTTCCATGGAATCCAACAGAAAAAATGACAGGAGAGCTCTTAGAGTGTAGTACAGCATGTAGACAGTATTGTTATTGGAAAGATGAAAGAATAAAAAAATGAATTAATTTACATTATGTGAGTTTGCGAATGACCAAGTTATATGGTAGATGCAACCTTCCAAGTACATGTGGGCAGTGCTGTATTTTGGCCTAGGCCGACAAGGCCCAGGCCTAGGGCAGCACTTTTCAGGGGGGGGGGGCAGCAAAATAGCCACCCCCGCCTCCACCTGAGACTCTATTGGCCACTGGTTGCTAGAGCCGTCTGGCGTCCAGCAACCAGTGACGTCATGGCCGTGACTCCCTGGCCCTGCCCCCCCCTCTCTCTCTCATCCCCTTTCTCTCTCTCATCCCCTCTCTCTCTCTCATCCCCTCTCTCTCTATCCCCCCTCTCCTCTCTTCCCCCCCTTTTCTTTCATCTCCCCCACCCCTTTCTCTCTCACCACCTCCCCTCTCTTGCCCACCACCACCTTCTCTCTCGCCCACCACCTTCTCTGTCTTGCCCATCACCTTCTCTCTCTCGCCCATCACCTCTCTCCCTCTCTTTCTCCCACTCATCCTTCTCTCTCTCTCTCTCTCTCTCATCCCCCCTCACCCTCCCTTACCCGCCCCCTCTCTCTCATCCTCCCCCTCCCTCGCCCACCCCGCTCTCTCTCATCCTCCCCTTCCCTCACCCACCCCCCTCTCTCTCTCCCACCCTCTCTTTCCCACCCCCTCTCATGAGATCTCAGGGGTTCTTGCTAGGAGGGAGTCACATCCATTAAACAGGAAGGGGTGGGCAAATTTACATAGGAGGGGGAGAGGGGGCACCCAATTTTAGTCTTGCCTAGGGCAGCACAAAACCAAAATACACCACTGCATGTGGGTGGAGAGTACTCTCACACAGGGAACAGGTAGGTTGCACTCAATGCCTCAGGAAATCCAGTCCAAGGTCCTGAAGCAGGACATCAAGGGGTGATGAACTGATTCATAGCAAAAAGAAAAAGATCCATTAATCACTTAAATGTCAGAGGCACCTGTAGTAGCATGCAGTACTGTTTAGAAATGGGTCGAAGAAATCTTTTTGGATCTGGCATAAAATCTATTTATTACACCAAAGATACATTTTATAGGTAAGATTTTAAAAATGTATCACTTCTTCAGTTTAATGGTGTTTTTGCACTTCCTAGTATGTGTGATATGCAGGGCTGGGACAAAGGGTGGGCAGAAGGGGAAACTGCCCTGGGCAAAATGGTTTATTGCAGGGATAGGGGCGCCCTGACCCTTAATTTAAGGGAAAGGGTGGGCGGAGTTTGGCATCTTCGCCCTGGGCGTTGGATGACCTTGTCCCGGCACTGCTGATATGTCCAATATGTCTTATCTCCAATTCAAACACGTCGACATTGATCAGTTCCTGAATAGTAAAAAGCCCATGCTACTATGGGTGCCTCTGCCGTTCGGATAGTCAACTGTTGTTTTTTTCTTTCCTCTACAAAACAGTGAAACCAACACTTCAGTCAGTGTTTCCTGCAGCTCAAACTGTTTCAGACAGTAGTGACACGGGTCAGCAGGAGGAACTAGTGTGAGCAACGGGTACCCAGGAGATTGACTCTTCCAGAAGTGTCAGTTTCACTTTAAACTTTAGGGTTCTATTTTTGAGCAAATGAACAGTGTTTGGCACCTTGGGTGGCAGATATGATTTCAAAGAACATTTGTAAAGCAATAGGGTGACTTTAAAGGATAAACTCTTGAAATGTAAGCTCTAACGAGCAGGGCCCTCTGATTCCTATTGCATTAAAGTGTATTGTATTTGTACTGTCTACCCTCAAGTTGTAAAGCGCTGCGTAAACTGTTGGTGCTATATGAATCCTATATAATAATAATAACTGGGAGGGTAAGAGATAAGAAAGGGAAGGTCAAGCTTGATTTATAGAGCTCTTTCACATGGACAGCAGTATATAAAGCCCTCTGAAAAGCTATTTACAGAGAATCACTTTTCAGAAGGTGAGAGAGCAGCAGCTGGTAGAGGCTTTTTTTTTATATCTCAAGGGGGATTTTGTACTGAAATAGTGCCCCAGGAATTAAGATTTAGCTGTGCTCAAATCCCAATAGCTTGTACATGTATATAAACCATCAGGTAAAAGGGGTGTTACTCCATGTTAACACTAAAAATTCTGGATGAACCCTCTGCACACTGCTAAATATCCTTTCTAGAAAACTTTGCAATAAAAAAGCAAGGCTTTTTAGCTCACATGTTTAAGCTAGCCAACTGTGTCAAAGGATTCCCTCTCTGGCTAGTCCCTACTCTGCTCTGCAAAATGCAAATGCTACAGTGGATATAGTGCAAATATGGGGAAAATAGACACAAGTTGGAGGAAAGCAAGAGGTCCAGGTCTGGTCACTGACCTGCAATACAATAGAAGTAAGATATACCTGTCAAATGCGGCCTGTCAAACTTTGCAAATTCAGGCCGAGAGATGGTTCGAATCTCGGCCAAATCAGCAGGAAAGAAATTTGCACCGTCTACGGCTGGCCTTAAGGCCAGTACACACTTGACGGAAATCGGACGAAATATCCTAAGATTTTTCTCTCTCATGCTCAGCGTTCATAACTTTTTTTAGTTGACAGTGCATAATGTTCACAAAATATCTCGTCCGATTTTTTTTTTTTTTGTTTGGAACATTTGCTCCTAGACTTCCGGGTCGTCAGCAACTTCAGATCATGCGCGGCCTTTCATATCCGATTTTTCACGGACGTACTGCATACACATTAAACGAAAATTGGTCGTCTGGGGACGGACGATAAAAATGTTGGTGTTTGTCCGTTTTTTTTTCATTGAAAATGTCAGCATCGGCTGCTGGAAGTTGTGTACACACTAGCCGAAATTTTACCTCGGTAGGGAATTTTCCGCAGATTTTCTACTAGTGTGTACCCCACTTTAGTCAAAATTGCCACAACCACAAACGAAAGCATCGTGACCAAGGAATGTGCCCAGCCCTGTCTGGGTGCAGTGGAAGAATTTAGGTAGGCAGACAAGGAGTGGTAAAACCGTGGCTCAAGTGCCTATTTTTACTGTCACCTTGCTGCCCATGTGAAAAGAACAATACAGGATAGTTTTGTGTATACTTTTTACGAAAGATCACCTCTGCTTATTTATTTTGTCACCCTCTTTTCCATGTAAATTGCCCAGTTTTGTGACCGGTTTAATTGAATACTTCCACATAAGATAGGTTTCATAGCTTTACATTAGTGTATTTTTTTGCATATTTCTATTTTTTATATTTTAGTTCTGATTTCTAGTTAAAAAACAATATGCTCCAGTACGGTATGGACAGTTGTATGCATATAGATCAGGGATCCTCAAACAACGGCCCTCCAGCTGTTGCCGAACTACACATCCCATGAGACATTGGAAAACTCTGACATTCACAGATATGACTAGGCATGATGGGAATTGTAGTTCCTGAACTACTGGAGGGCCATAGTTTGGAGACCCCTGATATAGATGATGGTGCAGGATCAGTTTTTATCCAATGGTCCATAGCCAGAGGTCACACTGAGGTCATATTGCAGGAATTTACATCGGCTGTGAGGTCACTCACACTTATGCACTTAATTTGGAACCTTTAAAAAGTTATTTTCTGCACGGCCAGCTCTCATTACAGTGTTAAGATGCCGTACAGTATATAAAAAAACATACATGCACATTTTGTTTTATACAAAAAGGCTCATAATTAGTTATATGGAAAAAAATGGTAAACGGTAAAAACACATGTGGTTTATTGTGTTTCCAAGACCTGCGGTTTTGTGAGACAACAGACGTTGGAAGAGGTTGAACTTGATGAATACTATATTTTTTTCAACCCTATTAAAATGTTATTGCACCTTTGCAGTTACATTTTTATTGTAGCCCCCCCCCCTTTCCCCCCCAGCCCACTCCTAGTTTTATAATTACCTGTTCCTGATCCAGCAAGATGCTTCTTGTAAAACCCCCTTTATTGGCATTAAAAGGACATGTCACAAACTGAAGAGCAATGTTCTGAAACCACACAGGGTTCCAAAGAACTCTGTGTGGTTCTGTTTTTGATATGCCATTTTATTATCAATAAAGGTGATTTTACTAACTTACTTTACCCACTTCTGGCCCGGAAGGATTTGCCCCTTAATGACCAGGCTATATGTGATGCTGTATCCAAATAAAATTGATGTCTTTTTTCCCAGAAATAGAGCTTTCTTTTGGTAGTATTTGATCACCTGTGCGATTTTTTTTTTTTTTTTTTTGCGCTATAAACAAAAAAATGAGTGGCAATTCTGAAAAAAAAAAAAAAAAAACAATATTTTTCACTTTCTGCTATATAACATTTCAAATACAAAAAAAATCAAAAAATCTAAATTTTTCATAATTTTTAGGCTAGTTTGTGTTCTGCTACATATTTTTGGTAAACATATTTTTATTGGTTTTGGCAAAAGTTATTGTGTCCACAAACGGAAAGATTAGTGTCATTTTTTTTATTTTTTTTTACTAGCAATGGCGGCAATCTGCAATTTTTAGTGGGACTGTGACATTGCGGCAGACAGATCGGACCCCTAACTGACATTTTCAAAATTTTTGGGGGTACCAATGACATTACTAAAGTAATCAGTGCTAAAAAATATGCACTGTTACTGTAATAATGACACTGGCAGGGAAGAGGTTAACTCAGGGGCGATCAAAGGGTTAAGTGTATGCATAGGGGGTGTTTTCTAACTGTGAGGGGGATGGGCTTGTGGAATCAACACATAGATCTGTGATCCTAAATAGGAGGTTCACAGGAGCTCTGTACTCACAAAGGTCTCCTGAGAGAACAACAGCAGACCATTGTTCTCTCTCCACGGGGAGCGATCGCGGGTGCCCGGCAGCAATCGCGGCGGTCAGCCCTGTGAATCAGTTTCCCCCGCTGGCTAATGGGGGTACAGGTATGATGATTCGCGCAGCCGAGCCAGTCTGCCACAGTATATATGCAGCAGGCGGTCAGCAAGTGGTTAAGATGCACTTCAGTGTGCTGGCAGCATAACTTTCTATCTTTCTTTAGTGTATGTGGTGCTATCCGTTTGTTCCTATTAGCACCCAAATAGGGGACCCTGGTTTTATGTGCGATGGAGATATTTACCTGATTCAGCAAGATATCACTGACTAGATCATATACCGACTTTCTAAAACCACCTCTGCATGCATTCGTTTCTGTTGAGAGTTAGGCCAGGTTCACATATGTGTGTCCGCAGGTTCGTGCCTGGGGTCTGGTGCGTGTCTGTTCACCATTTCAGGTGCGATTCAGGTCTAAATTTGTGACTAAATTAGCACCTGAATGCCCCGGACCTGTTGAACAGAACCGGCTCCATTGAGAGCCAATCACACTCGTCTGTCATTAAAACCCCCATCCAGTTCGCATATATGTATCTAAACCCAGCCTGAAAGTGGTTGTAAATCCTCAAGAATTTTTACCCTAATGCATTCTTTACATTAAGGTGAAAAACACTTTTTTCTTACCTGATCCGATCCAGCGAAGTGCACGAGGGCAGCGGCTCCAACCGCTGACTCTCTCCTTATTAGACAAGTTAATAGCCATTGGCTCCCACTGCTATCAATCAAATCCAGTGACACGGGAGCGGGGGTCTGGGTGGAGACCTGCTGTCTATGTCAATAGACGCAGCAGAGGGACTCGAATCGAGCCCCCACAGGTGCCCCCATTGAAAGTGTTTTCCTGGAACCTGGAGAGCTGGAAGGGGGACCCAAGAAGAAGAGGATCGGGGCTGCTCGGTGCAAAAGCAGGTACAGTGCCTTGAAAACGTATTCATACCCTTTGAAGTTTACCACATTTTGTCATACCCAAAAACGTAAACTTATTTTTTGGGGATTTTATGTGATAGCCCAACACAAAGTGGCACATAATTGTGAAGTGGAAGGAAAATAATAAATGGTTTTCAAAATTATTTACAAATAAATATGTGATGTGCATTTGTATCCAGCCCCCCTGAGTCAATACTTTGTAGAACCACATTTCACTGCAATTACAGCTGCAAGTCTTTTTGGGTATGTCTCCACCAGCTTTGTACATCTAGAGAGTGACATTTTTGCCCATTTCTTCTTTGCAAAATAGCTCAAGCTCTGTCAAATTGGATGGAGAGCATCTGTGAACAGCAATTTTCAAGTCTTGCCACAGATTCTCAATTGGATTTAGGTCTGGACTTTACCTGGACCATTCTAACACATGAATATGATTTGATCTAAACCCTTCCATTGTAGCTCTGGCTGTATGTTTAGGGTCGTTGTCCTGCTGGGAGGTGAATCTCTGCCCCAGTCTCAAGTCTTTTGCAGACTCTAACAGGTTTTCTTCTAAAGCCTGGTACACACAATCAGATTATCGGATGAATTTTCATCTGTTTTTTGTTGTTTGCTAGTCTCATATCGAAAGCGAAGAGGTTACTTTCATACAAAAATGCGTTGAATTGTTTTGTATGTATTCTTTGTTTCCGAGCATGCGTAGTCTGGCTCTTACTATTTTTTTTGTCCGAAAACTGTACTAATTAAACGAAAATCGGACATTGTGTTCATGTACGTTAAACATTTTATAGCCTGAACCTTCAGCTGTTGTCGTCCAAAAATTGTGGAAAGCACTATACTAACAATCTGAAAATCAGCAAATTGCTAGTGGAACGAAATGTTACTTTCGATTTTCTTTTTAGTGTGTACGGGTCTTTAGATTGCCCTGTATTTGGCTCCATCCATCTTCCCATCCCCACATCATGAATCTGCCACCACCATGTTTCACGGTGGGGATGGTGTGTTCAGGGTGATGTGCAGTGTTAGTTTTCCACTACATATAGCATTTTACTTTTAGGCCAAGAAGTTAAATTTTGGTCTCATCTGACCAGAGCACCTTCTTCCACATGTTTGCTGTGTCCCCCACATGGCTTCTTGAAAACTGCAAATGGGACTTCTTATGGCTTTCTTTCAATAATGGCTTTCTTCTTGCCACCCTTCCATAAAGACCAGATTTGTGGAGTGCATGCCTAATATATGTCCTGTGGACAGATTATCCCCCCTGAGCTGTGGATCTCTGCAGCTCCTCCAGAGTTACCATGGGCCCCCATATGACTTCTCACAAACTGCAAATGGGCCTCTTAGCTGCTTCTCTGATTAATGCTCTCCTTGCCCGGCCTGTCAGTTTAGGTGGACGGTCATATCTTGGTAGGATTGCAGTTGGGCCATACTCTTTCCATTTTCGGATGATGGATTTAACAGTGCTTCATGAGATGTTCAAAGCTTGGGACATTTTTTACAACCTAACCCTGCTTTACACTTCTCCACAACTTTTTCCCTGACCTGCCTGGTGTGTTCCTTGGCCTTCATGATGCTGTTTGTTCACCAAGGTCCTCCTACAAATCTCTGAGGGCTTCACAGAACAGCTGTATTTATACTGAGATTAAATTACACACAGGTGGACCTATTTACTAATTAGGTGACTTCTGAAGGCAATTGGTGTCACTAGATTTTAGTTAGGGGTATCAGAGTAAAGGGGGCTTAATACAAATGCATGCCACACTTTTCAGATATTTAATTGTAAAACATTTTGAAAATCATTTATCATTTACCTTCATAATTATGTACCACCTTGTGTTGGTCTATCACATAAAATCCCAATAAAATACATTTACGTTTTTGGTTGTAATGTGACAAAATGTGGAACATTTCATGGGGTATGAATACTTTTTCAAGGCACTAACATGTTTGTTATTTTTATTTTAAAAAAAGGAAAAAAACGAGGGTTTACAGCCCCTTTAATTTTATCGTAAAAGATCAAATCATTTATTTTTTTTTTTTAAACACGTTATACTTACCTTCTTTGTGTAGTGTTTTTGCACAGAGTAACCCTGATCCTCCTATCCTTCAATCCCCCGACAGGACTACTGGTTCCTCCCCCCCACCACCGAATGCCCACCTTAGCAAGTCACTTGATATGGGGGCACTCATGTGGGCACACTCTCATGTCGGCTCTATGTGTCCATAAACACACAGAGTGTATCTCAGCTCCGCAAGCTGCTCCCTTCTCTCAGGCTGTGAATGACAGCAGTGGGAGCAAATGGCTCCAGCTGCTGTCTCTGGGCCAGTGAGGAGGGAGAGAGCAGAGACAGCCTCTGCTCTCATGCACATTGCTGAATCAAGATTGGGCTCAGGTAAGCATTATCCTGGTAGCGAATGCTAGCAGGCCTAAAAATGACTGTAACTTTTAATAATACTTTTTTTTTCTCAACAAGACCGCAATAGTAGATTGTAACTTCAGGATCTTATTTAAAGGCAATTGATACTGACACAGATTTGTATCAATATAAATCCCCAGAAATTCAACATTCGTGGAAGGGTAAACTGTCTTATCTTTTGCTAGTGGTATACCAAAATAATCGGCCAAAAGAAAAAATACCTGAAGTAATAAAAAACAAATAGGGGACTCAGGAGGACCAATGAACAAAAAATCATCCAAATAATGAATGATACCACTAGATCCTGACTCTGAGCATAAAACCCAGTGAATGAAAGTCGCAAAAACTTTAAAAAAGCAAAATGATAAGGAGCATCCCATTGGGAGGCACATATCAAAGAAAAATAAACCCTCAAAATAAAACCCTAATGAATTAAAGGATTCTGGGGCAATTGGCAATAATCTAAATGCAGATTGAACAACAGCTTTTGCAAGCAAAGCTCCTTGTCCAAACTGCTTAATGCGGGAAACTGCATCATCGAACGTGGCATAACTCACCGTCGATAAAGATGCATCTATATCATCATTCAGAGAATTCCCCACGGGGAAAGAAAGGTGATAAATTAATCTGAATGAATTTAGATCTTTTTTGGGTACTAAACCTAAAGGAGATAACCTGAAATCATCAAATGGAGGAGATAAAAAAGGGCCTGCTATCCTACCCGCTGCCAATTCTTTTTTCAGCTTATCCCTTACTATATCAGGTTGCAGTAGAACTGACTTCAAAATTTCTTACAGAAGTGCAACCTGGACCAGGGAAAGTAGGTAACTTAAAACCTATAGAAAAACCGTCAATGAGCAGTTGAGCCATCTCCCTGTCTGGATAACGCATTAGCCATGGGAGCATGTTTGCCAACTTCACTGGCGTGAGTGCTTTTGGAACTGGAGCTTTGATTAAATGAGGCTCTTTTGAAACATTTTGCAACCGGATGGGGGCCCGTGCAGAAAGCACACTCATGCCTATAGTGGCAATAGCATTTTAATAGCATTCAATTACAATATGACTTGTCTCGCAATTGTATACACTATATATTTTTTTCCTTTATTTGCTGTTTTTTTTCCCTCCACGAAAGTGGAGTTACCCTTTAATTCAAATGATACCCATAGTTATTTAACCTGAGCAGATCCCCTATAAAGTACAGGTGGCTTATTAGCATATTGTTGCTGATCAATTACGAGAAAAGGGCCAGAGTGTTTATTTCTGATATCTGGAAGCCGACAAACAGGTATTTGCAAGGAGTAAGAAATATTAGCAACCCAGAGTCATGTGCAAGGAATCTCTGAAGAGTCATTTATTTTCTCCACTGCAGGTGGTGTTCAACTGCAGTGGCTCTGCAGCTTAAGAGGGAGGGAGGAGGATCATGGTTCCTCTATGGTTTCCTGGGTCAGCGATCCAGTTAAATGCTGTTGCCCCATGTGACTCTGGCAGCCATCTTGGGTGACGCAGAGCCTATTTAAGGCCCTGGCTCCAGGGATAGGGCATTTATTGCACGTGGGTAGTGCAGGAAAAGGAACCCGGTCTGTTAGGGATAGTACTAGCATTAAGGAAAAATTCCTCACAAGGAAGGAAAGCGCAGGGTCGCATCTCCTCTAAATACCTTCCTGACTGGGCACGAGATGGCCAGCCTTCATTCTGCCCAGAGCCAGTACAGGGGGGGGGGGGCGGAAGGGACGGGTGCCCTGGGCAGCACCATTTAGTAGAGGAAGGGGGGAGCAGTGCAGTACAGGTGAAGTGTGTGTGTGGCTACTAACACACCGGGCGGGCGGGCAGGCGAGCGGCCGCTAATAGCTGTAACAAAGTGAGACCTTCACTTCGCTGCCAGGCGGGTATCTCCACTGACAGGGAAGTGAAGGGCTCACTTCGTTACAGGCAGCCATTAGCGGCCGCTCACCCGCCCGCCTGGTGTGTTAGTTCATACCAGGGGTGGACTGACCCATCTGACTGAGTGCTCGGGGCCAGTGGGGGGCCCCATGAGAGGCTCCTGGGGATGAAGTCAGTGCCGGATCAACGTCCGGCATAGTGCTTCACTCAGTGAAGATTCCTGTCAGGCTGCCTTCAGTTCTCCGAATTCCCTGCCCGCCTCCTCTCTCCCCGCCCGCCTCGATGACCCTCTTGCTTGCTAGGACCGGCACTGCTCACGAGTACGGACACAGCTTGGTCGGCTTGGCAATGCACTACTCCCGGTTTTTAACATTGGCGTCTATAGGAAATCTTGGTCAACTTGACATAGCACTGCTGCCGGTTTTTAACATTGGCTTCTATGGGAAATCTTGGACAGCTTGGCATGGCACTGCTCCTTGTCTAACATTGGCATCTATAGGAAATCTTGGTCAGCTTGACATGGCACTGCTCCTTGTTTTTAACATTGGCATCTATGGGAAATATTGGTTTTGAAATGACACTGATTTTTTCTTTATACCCCGGGGGCTGGGGCGCAGTTTGCCATCCTCGCCCTGGGCACCAGATGACCTTGTCCCGGCACTGATTCTGCCCCTCTCTACAGACGTTGCCATTCTGGCTGGAACCAGCTCTGTTCACGTTGCTGTAACTGCGAGTGTACCTGATTGGGCAGCCGTCCCATCGGGATTGTTGTGAACTGTTGCTACATGGCTTCAATACAAGTTTATTTTTGCACAGTGCGTGAATTATTGTCGCCGCCCCATGCTGCACCCCACCCACAGGCAGAGGCACAAGTTTGTAGAACTGCTGCTTGTAAAAAAATGTTGTCACCCTCTTTGTGCAATGTCATCACACAGCACTCAAGGTCTTGTTTACTCATAGCACATGCATTAGAGTGCACATAACGTGCATGAGTTTTTTAACTTGCGCTGTGATGCGCTATTTTTACGCACATTTCAGTACATTTTATATTCTTTTTTTGAGACTTTTATGTTATTACTATGCACTGCAGTGCATTGCAATGCATTACAGTATGTATGTCTCAATGCGCTGTGCACAAATGCAACATTTTTATTAGCAGCGCATTGGTGTGAACGAGATCAATGCGGAATAAAGCCATTTGCCTTGTCACTGTGTTGCAAGTGCGTTGGGCAATGCAGCTCAGCACTGTTGGCATTAATGATGAGCCCTAAGGAACATTCTTTACTTTGGACATCTTGCTTCAATTGAATTGTTTAATAATGTGTGTTTCAACTGTGTAGTTTGGCTGGATTTGCCCTGAAGCATTTAAAAAAAAAAAATATTATACAGGAGATGAATATAATTATGGTAATAATTCATGCATTTGTAAAGTGCATGTTCCCTTTAGGGCATTTAACTGAGTATATTCAGATTATGATATCATGTATTATTCTGGCTTGTTCTGTGCAGAAGAGTGGTAAAACCTCCTATTGACATTGAACATTCTGAAGCATAGGCTATATTTTTCTGGGTCATGCTGACCTTACACAGATAGTCAGCTGCAAACATCGACTACAAAGGCACAGCTAGCTAAAATGTTTGGATCAGCCAGAGATCATTTATAACAAGAAATTAAATTTGTAAGCATTTAACTGGGGTTTGTAGGTTCTCTATGGGGGAGATTTACTGAAAATGGTGCAGCTGTGCGTAGTAGCCAATCAGCTTTTATCTTCAGCTTCTTCAATGAAGCTTTGACAATAAAACCTAAAAGCTGATTGGTTACTATGCACAGCTGCACCAGATTCAGTGAGCACCAGTTTTAGTGAATCTTCCCCCATGCGTTCATATTGCCAATACCGATGTATGAGAACTGTATATTTCAAAACCCATTTGGAAGCTTTAAAAGGGGAACAGATGTTTTTATTAAAAGATTTTTATATCCAGTGAATGATAACACATGTTGTCTAGACCTACTGATTTCTTTATAATTTATATAAGTATGTTAAAGTTTTACAGCCCACCTGAACCTAAAGCCCAACACCACCTTTTACTTTAAAAACTACTTTTATAATTTTTTAGATACATTTTTGAAGGGTAACTCCACTTTCATGGGGAAAAAAATAGCAAATAAGGAAAAAATAATACAGCGTATACAATTGCGACACAAATCATATTGTAATTTAATGTTATTAAAAATGACTTTTCCTTTTCAATCTGTAGCCACTGTAATTGTTTGAAAATGCAATGCAATATGGCTACCTGGAGCTGTTCTGTACACAGAATGTATACTGACCACCCACACCCCAGAAACATAATTTCCTACTTGTGTGATTGGCTCACCAATTTTCCCAGAAGTCTGCCTAAGATACAAGTCAGATTTCAAGCATTGCCCTGGAACAAAAATTTCATTTTTGGTGAGATACTCCCAAAAGGAACATGTCTCAAGTAGGGATGATCGTACGGTTCGGGTCGACCATCGTTTTGACCCGAACATTAACTGTTCGAAATTCGGCTGAATTCCGAACTTTTTGCAGAAAAAGTTTGGAATTCGTCAACCAGAACCGCCCAAAATGCAATGGGACAGGAACTGGGCTTTAAAAGCCCTTGATTGGACCAGAAACATCAGTAAAAGCCAATTGAGTGGGCAGGAGGATGCTAGGAATGTGATTGGAGTGACTAGGGGGTCCAGAGGCCAATCAGTAGTGAATACGCCCCCCAGTATATAACATAGCCCCGCCAAATCTCTAGCACTGTAATACAGGGGCTGTGGAAGAGAGTGGAAGCAGTTCTGTTACTCCTGCTGCAAAAGTGTCATTTACCAATTATTTGTGTGAGGAAAGGGATATCTAGTGCAGTTAGGGTACTATATACCACTATAGTTAGATTCAATAATCTAGTTTCTGTAGGGAAAGTGTTAAGTGTCAGGGTGACCGTAGTGTAGGGTGAACTGACTCTGACTGCTATGCCAGGGTGACAGAACTCATCCATGTCAGGGTGACCGCCATAAGAAAAAGATCATTTTTCTTAGAATTAATAGTAGAGCAGGGATGGGGCTCCGCTCCTTGTATGCCAGGGTAACCAAATTCATCCATGTCAGGGTGACCGCCATAAGAAAAAGATAATTTTTCTTAGAATTAATAGTAGAGCAGGGATGGGGTATATATATATGTATATATACACATACACACATATAGGTGTGAAAGTAGCGGAACCCCATCCCTGCGCTAATGAAATTATTTGCAGGGATGGGGTTCCGCTCCTATCACACCTATATGTGTGTATGTGTATATATACATATATGTGTGTGTGTGTGTATATATATATATATATACCCCTATACAGAAGTTCAGATGTTATGCCTGCCTCCAAAGATGCCCAAAAAATGCCCAATAAACGCCTGCAACAAAAACGCCCAGGTGTGTTGTTGCAGGCGTTTATTGGGCATTTTTTGGGCATCTTTGGAGGCAGGCATAACATCTGAACTTCTGCATAGGGATATATATACACACACACATATATGTGTATATATACACATATATGTACCTATATACACATACACACATATAGGTGTGATAGGAGCAGAACCCCATCCCTGCAAATAATTTCATTAGCGCAGGGATGGGGTTCCGCTACTTTTACACCTATATGTGTGTATGTGTATATATATTTATAATATAATATATATATATATATATATATATATATATATATATATATATATAATATATATATATATATATATATGTGTGTGTGTATATATACCCCTATACAGAAGTTCAGATGTTATGCCTGCCTCCCAAGACGCCCAAAAAATGCCCAATAAACGCCTGCAACAAAAACGCCCAGGTGTGAAAGTAGCGGAACCCCATCCCTGCGCTAAGAAAAATTCTAAGAAAAATTATCTTTTTATTCTGGTTCTGAACATGCTACAGAGCTGAAACTTCACAGGTACACTTTTTAGACCCCCCAGACAAATCCAAAGAAATCTCATTTTTTTTTCAATAATTTTTTCAATAATTGTCTCTCTATCAAAAACGATAATTTTTAAGAACTTTTTTTGTGTGATTTATAGTCCCTGGGGCATGACCCAGAACCCTAGGCACTTTTTAGGGGCATTTATTGGGTTTTAGGGCTTCAAAATGATGTTTTTTGATTACAGAAGTTCGGGTCCCATTGATTTCAATGGGGTTCTGGAATCCGGACCCTAACTTTCGGGAAGTTCGGGTGTTCTGGTTGAACGGAAGTTTTCAAAAGTTCGATCATCCCTAGTCTTAAGGCCTGTACACACAATAAGAAAATGGATGTCTTTTATGACATGACAGCACAGTCCTGACAAAGATTATCATCGGTGACATGATGGTAATGAAAATAACAGAGCTAAATTGTCACTAACCAAACAATATATCCTATTTCAATTTGGTGATAAATCGTGACTAACTACCATACAGTTGGTGCATACCAAAAGGCAATTTTGGGTGTTTTCAGACAGAAAAGTGGACACACTAGGTGTCTAAAAAGGGGAGAAAAAGAAGAGAAGAATAAAAGTGAGAGCGAGAACCTTTATTGCAGATTCCTACCTTTTACTTTTTCTGAAGAAATCCCTCTGTGCTTCTCTGTGTCCATGTGGGAAAATAAATCTAATGGGAGTGGTTTCAAAATTATAAATCAGCTGTGGCACCTGCAGAGCACTAATGAGAAAATCTGCTGGGCCTGCATCCCTTTAAGCTTCATACACACAATCAGATTATCGAATGAATTTTCGTCCATTTTTTTGTTGCATACTAGTCATACATCAGTGCTATCAGGCATAATCTTTCATACGAAAATTCTTGTATGACAGAATTCAACTTCCGAAGTTATGTCATGAGTTGAATTGTTTTGTATGTACTCTTTTGTATCCGAGCATGCGCAGTCTTGTTCTTATGACTTTTTTTCAGACCAAAACGACTAATTTTAAACAAAAATCGGGCGTTGTGTTCACAAACGATAAAAAATTTATAGCCTGCACATTCAGTATTTCTCGTCCGAAAATTCGTAATCAGCTGTCAAAAGCACTATACTAATAATCTGAAAATCGGCATCTTCTTGAGCCATTCCTTTGATGCCTTGGCAGTATGTTTTGGATCATTGTCATGCTGAAAGACCAATCCATGACCCATCTTTAATGTTCTGGCTGAGGGAAGAAGGTTCTCATCCAAGATTTTGCATTACATGGCCCCATCCATTGGCCCCTCAATGTGGCAAATTTGGTTTGTACCTTTAGCAGAGAAACAGCCCCAAAGTATGTTTCCAACTCCATGCTTGACTGTAGGGATGGTGTTCTTAGATTCAAAGTCAGCATTTTTTTCCCTCCAAACACATCGAGTCACCCTCCTCAAGAAGGCACATGTACAGTCATGCCAATGAACATCTAAATGATTCAGAGAAGGATTGGGAGAAAGGGTTGGGGTCAGATGAGACAAAAATTTAGCTCTTTGGCATGAACTGGACTCACCGTGTTTGGAGTAAGAAAATTGCTGACTATGACCCTAAGAACACCCTTCCTACAGTCAAGCACGGTGTCGGAAATATGATGCTTTGGGGCTGTTTCTCTGCTAAAGGTGCAGGCTGATTTTGCGGCATTGAGGGGCCAATAGGTCATGTATTGTAAAATCTTGGATGAGAACCTTCTTTCCTCAGTCAGAACACTGAAGATAACGTCCCCCCCCTCCTGCCGCCTTCCGCGGCTCTGCCCGGGTCTCCCGTCCCACCGTTGGCTGGATGGAGTCCCGATCTAAGCCCGATGTGGTCTCCAATGGCGTAACTCGGAGGCGGCATCCATGACGTAACATCCGGGTTACTCGGCTGCTAAAGGCAGCAGTTTCAAAAAGTGAATGTATTCAAAAATGCAGTTTTCAGCATTTTGAATACATGAAAGTGTAGTGGAGGGGTCTAGGCTCTTTTAGACCCTCAATCCCTCGATAAAGAGTACCTGTCAATGAATATTGCTGTCACAAGGGATGTTTGCATTGCTTGTGATAGCAATAAAAGTGATCACACAAAAACCTGTGTTAAAATTTAAAAAATAAAATAAATAGGAAAAAAAAAAATTTTAGCTGCCCCCGTCGCCGTGAGCTCGCAGACGAAAGAAAACGTATATGGAAGTCGCGCCGCGAATTAATTCGCTGTTCAAACCACATATCGATCGCCAGAACATGAGCAATAATTTAAATAAAAAAAAAAGAGCTACACTCTAACTCAAAACTGGTAACCGTTAAAAAAGTTTAAAGCGTTGCCTATGGAGATTTTTATTGACCATAGTTTGTCGCCATTCCATGGTTGTGCGCAATTTTAAACTATGTTGGGTATCTATTTACTCGGTGTCACATCATCTTTCACAATATACAAAAAAATGGCGCTTTAACCTCCCTGGCGGTATGATTATGTCAGGAATTCTGTACCAAAAGCGGTACAATTTTTTTCATGGAAATTTGGCGTTATGTATTATAGGCCTACAATTCTTAGTAATTACTGACTTAAACCTGACCAAAACAAGACTCTAGTAGACATCCCAGATGTGATAAATTTGAAACACAAACGCATGAATTATAATCTAATCAATAATCTAATTTTATTATATAATATATATATATATATATTATATTACATAATAAAATTAGATCATTGATTAGATTATAATTCATGCGTTATATATTATATATATATGTGTGTGTATATATATATATATATATATATATATATATATATATTATATATGTGTGTGTGTATATATATATATATATATATATATATATATATATATACACATATATATACATATATATATATATATATATATATATATATATATATACACACACATATATATATATATATATATATATATATATATATATGTGTGTGTATATATATATAATATAAATGTTATGTATTTGTGTTTTGTGCAACGTTCAACGTTTGAATTTCCCTCCCTAGTTCTGCTCCCATGCAGCATTGCTGCTGCAGGGAACGGAACTAGGAAGTCATCAGACCGACGGAGGACAGACGAGCGGCGGGGATCTCGACTGGCGATCACAGCAATGGGAGATCATCGCTGGATCGCCAGGAGAAGGTAAGAGACACCGCTGCGCGCTCTGCACATCCACCCCAAGCGTGACTCGGGGATACCGATAACAGCATGGAAAATCCACCCCGAGTCACGCTCGGGGATACCGCTAGGCAGGTTAAAGACCGCTGCGCAAATACCGCGTGACAAAAGATATTGCAATGACCGCCATTTTATTCTCTATTTTCTATAGATTCTATATTTGAGTCTTTGCTTAAAAATATATATATATAATGTTTGGGGGTTCTAAGTAGTTTTCTAGCAAAAAATGCAGATTTTTACTTGTAAACAAAAAGTGTCAAAAATAGGCTTGGGGCTTAAGTGGTTAAAATACACCTATGATAAAAAATATAGACCTTTAATTTCTTTGTAAGTGGGCAAACTTACAAAATCTGCAGGGGATCAAATATTTATTTTCCCCACTATATCTGGCTGTATTACTAAGCGTTGAGGGAGGTGTGCTATACCATCAGGGAGGTGTTTAATTGGCCCCACATTTATTCTGCAGCAGGACAATGGCCTCAAACATACAGTCATTGGGGTTTATTTACTAAAGGCAAATCCACTGTGCACTGCAATTGTACTGCAAGTGCACTTGGAAGTGCAGTCGCTGTAGATCGGAGGGGTACATCTGAAATGAGGGGAAGCTCTGCTGATTTGTATCATCCAATCATGTGCAAATGTTTTTTATTTTACTCGCATGCCCCCCTCAGATCTACAATGACTGCACTTCCAAGTGCAATTGCAGTGCACTTGTAGTGCACAATGGATTGGCTTTTAGTAAATAAACCCCAATGTCATTAGGAACAACAGTCTTCAACATAAAGAAAAGGAGTCCTAGAAGTGTTGGTTTGGCCCCCACAGAGCCCTGATCTCAACATCGAGTCTGTTTGCGATTACATGAAGAGACAGAAGGATTTGAGGCAGCCTAAATCCATAGAAAACCTGTGGTCAGTTCTCCAAGATGTTTGGAATAACCTACCTGCAGAGTTCCTTCAAAAACTGTGCACAAGTTGTAGCTGGATTTCTCTTCTGTTCATTTACTTTCTATTTTGATAATAAAAAAAATACATGTTTAACACTTCTATTTCTAAAAGCATTCGTAATTTATAGCTTGTATATAAGTGTAAATTTGCTGTCCCCCCAAAATAACTCAACACACAGCCATTATTGTCTAAACCGCTGGAAACAAAAGTGAGTACACCCCTAGGTGAAATGTACAATTTGGGCCCAATTAGCCATTTTCCCTCCCTGGTGTCATGTGACTCATTAGTGTTACAAGGTCTCAGGTGTGAATGGGGAACAGGTGTGTTAAATTTGATGTTATCGCTCTCACTCTCTCATACTGGTTATTGGAAGTTCAACATGGCACCTCATGGCAAAGAACTCTCTGAGGATCTGAAAGAAAGAATTGTTGCTCTACACAAAGATGACCTAGGCTATAAAAAGATTGCCAAGACCCTGAAACTAAACTGCAGCACAGCGGCCAAGACCATACAGAGGTTTAACAGGACAGGTTCCACTCAGAACAGGCCTCGTTATGGTCGACCAAAGGTGTTGAGTACACGTGCTCAGTGTCATATCCAGAGGTTATCTTTGGGAAATAGACATTTGAGTGCTGCCAGCATTGCTGCAGAGGTTGAAGGGGTGGGGGTCAGCCTATCAGTGCTCAGACCATACGCTGCACACTACATCAAATTGGTCTGCATGGCTGTCTTCCCAGAAGGAAGCCTCTTCTAAAGATGATGCGCAAGAAAGCCTGCAAACAGTTTGCTGAAGACAAGCAGACTAAGGACATGGATTACTGGAACCAAGTCCTGTGGTCTGATGAGACCAAGATAAACTTATTTGGTTCAGATGGTGTCAAGCGTGTGTGGCGGCAACCAGGTGAGGAGTACAAAGACAAGTGTGTCTTGCCTACAGTCAAGCATGGTGGTGGGAGTGTCATGGTCTGGGGCTGCATGAGAGCTGCTGGAACTTGGGAGTTACAGTTCATTGAGGGAACCATGAATGCCAACATTTACTGTGACTTACAGAAGCAGAGCATGATCCCCTCCCTTCAGAGACTGGTCAGCAGGGCAGTATTCCAACATGATAACAACCCCAAACGCACCTCAAAGATGACCACTGCCTTGCAAAAGAAGCTGAGGGTAAAGGTGATGGACTGGCCAAGCATGTCTTCAGACCTAAACCCTATTGAGAATCTGTGGGGCATCCTCAAACGGAAGGTGGAGAAGAACAAGGTCTCTAACATCCACCAGCTCTGTGATGTCATCATGGAAAAGAGGACTCCAGTGACAATCTGTGAAGCTCTGGTGAACTTCATGCCCAAGAGGGTTAAGGCAGTGCTGAAAAAATAATGGTGGCCACACAAAATATTGTCACTTTGGGCCCAATTTTTACATGTTCACTTAGGAATGTACTTACTTTTGTTTCCAGTGGTTTAGACATTAATGGCTGTGTGCTGAGTTCTTTTGAGGGGACATCAAATTTACACTGTTATACAAGCTGTACACGAACTGCTTTACATTGTAGCATTTTTTCAGTGTTGTTATATATATATATATATAAAAGTGTATACTTACTTATAAACACAGTAGAAAACAGAAGTTTGGGCAGTGCTACACAGCAGACATGCATATATTGTTGACTCAAATATATTGCAAGCTTGAGTGAAACAGTAAAGCAGTAGCAACTAAAATGCTCAAAGCAAACACAAAAAAGTAGGAATGAAAAGGTCACAATAAAAAATAAGGATGCCATAGCATGTGAATGTAAGCATTTCAGAATGCCATATTAATTAACCTGCTTATTCGTCCATATCCCTGATGAAGGTATTTTCAAAACATATGTCAGACAGGTGTAGCCCTTTGTGGCCATTGAGTAACAGAATTACAGCAATAAGACTGACTTTTGTACTTTCTACTACTTAGACCTTGAAAAGAAACATTTTTGGCAGGCTCTAAAAGAAAGAAAGCCCCAGTAAAAAATACACAGTGCTAAAAGGAAACCCTTCTGGTGTGAGAAATAATGACCAGAGAGAAAAGAAAATTGAACTAAAGAAAATGTTTCATGTAGCAGCGTAGTTATGAAGAAGATGTAGTTATGTGCAACACTATTTTGACCTTTATAGGTAACTGTATTGGTGATCACACAAACTTAAAAGCTAGAACTTCACTTAAAACCGAAAGCTACAAAAAAATGGATCTTCCTCTCCCCCCCCCCCCCCCACACTGTACTGTTATTGGAAAAAAAATGATATTATTATATAATTATATTATTTTATTTTTTGGAAGCAGACACTTTTTCTGATAGGTACCCACTCCCAACACCTGGAACCTCCAGGGACATGTCACATCCAGTCTGAAGGCATGACCCAGTTTCATGCATGTGCAATGGGGAGATGGCTGTGAAATAGCAGGAAGTCACAGCTGGCTCCAACAGCCAAGATGGTGGTACCAGATCTGAAGACCGGCGAAGAATCGGCCCAGGTAAAAACACCACTAGACTTCTGAACTGGAGAGTGGCTGTTTCTTAAAAGTCAGGAGCTACAGTATTTACAGTAGCTACAGCAGTTCCTCTTTATCCGCCCTGGCGGTATGATTGTTTCCGATTTTAGGTGCTGAAAGGGGTACCATTATTTTGCATGTAATTCTTAACCGCCTTAGCGGTATCCCCGAGCGTGACTCGGGGTAGGAATTTTCTGCTATTAGCGGTATCCCCGAGTCACGCTCGGGGTCAATGGGCAGAGTGTGCAGACAGCGCAGCGGAGCTTCTCTTACCTTATCCTGGCGATCCAGCGATGAGCTCTCATTGCTGTGACCGCCAGTGAGATCTCCGCTGCTCGTCTGTCGGTAGAAGAACTTCCTAGTTCCGTTCCCTGCAGCAGCAATGCTGCATGGGAGCGGAACTAGGGAGGGAAATTCAAAAAAAAAAAAAACGTTGCACAAAACACATAACACATTTTATATTATATATATGCATATATATATATATGCATATATATATATGCATATATATATGCATATATATATATATGCATATATATATATATATATATATATATATATATATATATATGCATATATCTATATACACACACATATATATATATATATATATATATATATACACACATATATATATAATATATAATGCATGAATTATAATCTAATCAATAATATAATTTTATTATATATATTATATATTAAATAATAAAATAATATTATTGATTTGATTATAATTCACTTGTTTGTGTTTCAAATTTATCACATCTGGGATGTCTACTAGAGTCTTGTTTTGGTCAGGTTTAAGTCAGTAATTACTAAGAATTGTAGGCCTATAATACATAACGCCAAATTTCCATGAAAAGAATTGTACCGCTTTTGGAACAGAATTCCTGACAGAATCATACCGCCAGGGAGGTTAAAGACAAGCAGCCCAAACCAACTATTTACATATTCTTTTTTTACTGTGCGTTCTTCTTTATAACATCTCGGGTATGATAAAGTTTGAAACACAAAATCATAAATTATAATATAATAAATAACTATAAAAAAGTTAAAGTATATATATATATATGTATATTTTATATATATATATATATATATATATATATATATATATATATATATATATATATATATATACATATACATATATGTGTGTGTGTATATATATATATATATATATATATATATATATATATAAAATATACGTATATATATATATATATATATATATATATATATATATATATATAATATATATGTATCTATATATAGATATAGATATAGATATGTATCTATACGTATACATATATTATATATATATAATATATGTATCATATATAATATATGTATCTATATATATATATATATATATATATATATATAATATATAATATAGTGCAGTAAAACTGCAGGCGGCAAGGACACTGGGGGCAAACTAATGTCAATGTATTTTATTTAGTAATGTAATCTAATAGGATTACAATTTATCAGTGTGTTTGTGTGTTTTACTTTTCAAATTTGCTGCCGGTTCCACCCCCCGCGACGTGATGCTCGCAAGAGATGGAAGCCGGGGCACAGAGCATCAGGCGGAAGATCTGGCCACCGTATGCTGCAGGAACACATTGCGAGATCCCAGGGAAAAGGTACGTAACCTCTTCCAGGATCCAGCGATGCTCCCTGGCGGTACCCTGAGTTTGGCTCGGGGTACCGCTAATGGCAATGAAATTCCACCCCGAGCCACACTCGGGAATACTGCCAAGGAGGTTAACGTGATTTAAAAAAAAAAACGTGTATACCCACCTACTCTGTGCAATGGTGCAGATTTTCTAAAATCCGCAAGGGTGGTATGCTCTCTTTTGCACAGAGCAGCATCGATCCTACTCTTCGGTCTCCTGCTGACGCTCTTGGCTTCTCCTCCCTGCTGAGCGCCCACCATAGCAAGCCGCTTGCTATGGGGGCACTTGTGTGGGCTCTCTCCTGATTCGGCCTTGTGTGTCCATACACACTGAGCATGGCTTGGCCCCACCTCCTGCATCCTCATCACTGGCTTTGATTGAGTCTATGAGGAGGTAAATAGCCAAGAGAGCCACTGCTTTAGTGCACATTGCTGGATTTAGATCAGGATCAAGTAAGTTCGATCTGGGAAGGGGAAGCTGCACTCGGGCAGAGAATACAATAAGGTAAAAAACCTTAAGCCTTTACAACCACTTTATGGGATCAATGACAGTAAAACCCTGACTGATGTTTTACTCTTTCCCCACTTTATCAAAAACTAAAACAAACAAATGTAGCTGCCATGATTATTCAAGTTTGTGATGCTGAGCTGTGGGAAAATAGAAGCTACACCCAACCTGCTTAACTAAACATAAAGCATGCCATGGAAAATTAACAAAATCAAATCTGCTTGCAAATATTTACCTTCTGAAATAAGACACATAATTTCCATCATTCCTTTGTCCTCAGATAGGAATCACTCTTTACCCATCAGTGCAATGACTGTCTATTCCTATTTTTCCATTAGTCTTGCAGCGAACTGTATCCACCTGATAAAAAGATTAAGATATCTCCAATTTCCCCCTGCCCATTATCTGCCCACTCGATCAGCAACGTGGGGGATTTTTGGTGAACCTAGCAAGCTTAGCATTTCACAGATTTCACATCCATTCTACTTCTTTTGAAAGATAAAGAGAAGTGCTGGTAATAGGTCTTAGAAAAACAAACACTTATTGGCCTGCATTGATGTGGATAAATAAATCCTCTTTAGGATAACGTGGTCACCTTGGTTATCAGGCCTACTGAGTGCCTGCTGTGTTTATTTTCACTAGTGTGGCCTGTGACATGTGTCACTATAAAAGGAGGAAGACAGAGTGTGCTTCACATTGGGGATGAAGGTAATCCTTGTCAGACACGTTACCTGTCATTTTGGTAAATAGGAGCCTTATAATGGATTACATTCAGGTTACATTTCATCGAGTCGCTGTGTACCAGATGGCTGCCTTCCCATGTGCTTGGCTGTATGGTTATCTCTGCTCCTCTGGCCATTTGCCTATTACACTCAGGTATGCTTTGATGTGCTAATTCAGAACTCTTTACTGTCCTCCTACTTGTCACTCATGCATAATTGTTTTATATTGCCTAAGTAAATGAAAAAACAGGCTAAAATATTATATATGTAAGAGGCAGGTGCCATGGATCCTTGTGTAGAAAAGTGATGAGCGGCACTTCATATGTGCCATTATTCCCATGCTGTCCTGCTATGGAATTGAAGCAACACAACTCTAATAGCAGGTGACTTCATTATGTCAAGTCTGTCCTTTCCTGTTAGGTCTTAAACTCCTTTTCAGAGCAGAAGTGGTGGTTGCAAAAGGCTGCTGACACATGTATTTCTATCTCCTGCTGATGGGAACACCAGTTCATACATCTGAACCAATGTGTGACCTTGAGCAATGGAAAAATGCTGAGTAACCGAAAAAAATAAATAAAATAAAGTATATGTAGACTAGAGCGAGGGTAGCTTAGCTGTTACAATTCTTAGCTGTTTAAGGAGAATGTATAGTGTTCTTTGTTAAGAACAATAAATTGTTTGCAAGTTTAATTTTTTAAGTCAGGTATACAGTATCTCACAAAATTGAGTACACTCCTCACATTTTTGTAAATATGTTAATATATCTTTTCATGTGACAACACTGAAGAAATTACACTTTGCTACAATGTAAAGTAATGAGTGTACAGCTTGTATAACAGTATAAATTTGCTGTCCCCTCAAAATAACTCAACACACAACCATTAATGTCTAAACCACTGGCAACAAAAGTGAGTACACCCCTAAGTGCAAATGTCCAAATTGGGCCCAAAGTGGCAATATTTTGTGTGGCCACTATTATTTTCCAGCACTGCCTTAACCCTCTTGGGCATGGAGTTCACCAGAGCTTCACAGGTTGCCACTGGAGACCTCTTCCACTCCTCCATGATGACATCACAGAGCTGGTGGATGTTAGAGACCTTGCGCTCATCCACCTTCCATTTGAGGATACCCATAGATTCTCAATAGGGTTTAGATCTGGAGACATGCTTGGCCAGTCCATCACCTTTACCCTTAGCTTCTTAAGCAAGGCAGTGGACATCTTGGAGGTGTGTTGGGGGGGTCATTATCATGTTGGAATACTGCCCTGCAGCTCAGTCTCCAAAGGGAGGGGATCATGCTCTGCTTTAATATGTCACAGTACATGTTGGCATTCATGGTTCCCTCAATGAATTGTAGCTCTCCAGTGCCGACAGCACTCATTCAGCCCCAGACCATGACATTCCCACCACCATGCTTGACTGTAGGCAAGACACACTTGTCTTTGTACTCCTCACCTGGTTGCCCCCTCACACGCTTGACACCATCTGAACAAAATAAGTTTGCCTTTGTCTCATCAGACCACAGGACATGGTTCCAGTAATCCATGTCCTTAGTCTGCTTGTCTTTAGCAAACTATTTGCGGGCTTTCTTGTGCATCATTTTTAGAAGAGGCTTCTTTCTGGGATGACAGCCATGCAGACCAATGTGATGTAGTGTACTGCATATGGTCTAAGCACTGACAGGCTGACCCCCACCCCTTCAACCTCTGCAGCAATGCTGGCAGCACTCATACGTCTACTTCCCAAAGACAACCTCTGGTCGAGCATGGCAAGGCCTGTTCTGAGTAGAACCTGTCCTGTTAAACCGCTGTGTGGTCTTGGCCACTGTGCTGCAGCTCAGTTTCAGGGTCTAGGCCATCTTTATGTAGAGCATCAATTCTTTTTTTTTCAGATCTTCAGAGAGTTCTTTGTCAAGAGATGCCATGTTGAACTTCCAGTGACCAGTATGAGGGAGTGAGAGCGATAACACCAAATGTAACACACCAACGCCCCATTCACACCTGAGACCTTGAAACACTAATGAGTCACATGACACAAGGGAAGGAAAATGGCTAACTGGGCCCAATTTGGACATTGTCACTTAGGGGTGTACTCACCTTTGTTGTCAGCGGTTTAGAGATTAATGACTGTGTGTTGAGTTATTTTGAGGGGACAGCAAATTTACACTGTTATACAATCTGTACACTCACTACATTACATTGTAGCAAAGTGTCATTTCTTCAGTGTTGTCACATGAAAAGATATAATAAAATATTTACAAAAATGTGAGGGGTGTATTGTGACATACTGTATATGAACTACTAAAAATAAATATTACATAGTCTTCTATCCAACCAACAGGTGGAGCTTTGGACTCATCCTCTTCTGTCTTTGCCCCTTTGTTATAAACAAAAACATGTTGTTTGGAAAGCCTAGTAGCTCAAGCTGAAAAGTTACACACAAGAGAAAGTAGTTACTCATCCCTTTTTAGGCAGCTCCATCCGATAGGCAGCTCAATCCAGTTAGACAAAATAAGCCTAAAAGAGATGCATACTGCCTCTGTAGTTAATCCATGGTGCTTTGTGAATCCCTAGTCATGAATTAAATGTGTATTTACAAAAGTACACATGCAAGAGTTGATTTACTAAAACTGAAAGAGTGCAAAATCTGCCGCAGCTGTGCATGTAGCCAATCAGCTACTAACTTCAGCTAGTTCAGTTAAGCTGTGACAGAAAAACCTGAAAGCTGATTGGCTTATATGCAGAGCTGCACCAAATTTTGCACTCTCCAGTTGTAGTAAATCAACCCCAGTGTGTATGTATGTATGTTAAACAAAACAGGTATAAAATACCAATTTAAAAAGTAATAGGCTTGCTTCACATGGTGAGTCATGTTAAGTCCAATCATTAACCAGGCTAGCGGTAAACCAGAGCGTGACTCGGGGTAGGAATTTCCTGCTATTATCGGTATCCCAGAGTCACGCTCGGGGTGGATGTGCAGACAGCGCAGCGGAGTGTCTTACCTTATCCTGGCGATCCAGCGATGAGCTCTCATTGCTGTGACCGCCAGCCGAGATCTCCACCGCTCGTCTGTCGGTAGGAGGACTTCCTAGTTCCGTTCCCTGCAGCAGCAATGAGAGCTTATATATATGCATATATGTATATATATATATATATATATGCATATATGTATATATATATATATATATATATATATATATACCTATATACACATATGTATACATATATATATATATATATATATAAAATTATATTATTGATTCGATTATAATTCATGCGTTTGTGTTTCAAATTTATCACATCTGGGATGTCTACTAGAGTGTATATATATACACACACACATATATATATATATATATATATATATATATATATATATATATATATATACACATATATATAATATATAACGCATGAATTATAATCTAATCAATAATATAATTTTATTATATATATTAGATATTCTATAATAAAATTATATTATTGATTCGATTATAATTCATGCGTTTGTGTTTCAAATTTATCACATCTGGGATGTCTACTAGAGTCTTGTTTTGGTCAGGTTTAAGTCAGTAATTACTAAAAATTGTAGGCCTATAATAAATAACGCCAAATTTCCATGAAAAAAATTGTACCGCTTTTGGTACAGAATTCCTGACAGAATCATACCGCCAGGGAGGTTAAGGGATCTGTGATCTAATCCTCTGCTTAATCAAAGCAGAATCAAAGCAGAAGTGAAGAAATGTCAATTTTGTGACATCCGTGTCCATTCAGTTTTTTGCAGCATTTGAACACTGGAGCTTTCTGGACTGATATTAGATATTAGATATATGAGTCCATTTACATCAGACTACCTCCGATCCATCACATTTAGATCCAAAAAAAAAGAGAAAAGGACAAATACCTTTTTCATTTCTTTTTTTTTGGGTCCTGGACAGACTCGGATATAATCAGATGTAAATGGAAGCAAGTTTGTTTACAACTGGCTGCCCCTAGTCTAACATGGAGCTTCAAATAATTTCTAAAATCCGCAAGAGTAGTATGCTCTATGCAATCAACAGCGCTTGCTCTGAAAGATGTGTAAAAACCATCAACCCATCCAAATAATATAAAATAATTGGACCTTATATTTCTTTTAATATTTGTACTAGGAATACATGTTTCACTATGTATTGTTTTGTCTTAGATATTTGTATTTTATCTTTGTGGATCCAATAAATGTATACTTTTTGATACATATGATTGTCAGCACCTCTCCTTCTATGGCCTTTAAAATCCAATCTCATTATTTTTTTTTCTTTATAAAACTAAAAAATATGCACATAGCAAAATATATATATGTGTTACTCAAGTATCTGCACTAGCAGTTCCCTAGTTAATATACACTTACCCATTGTTGTGCTAGTCCTCATCCCAATAGCCACCTAGTGGCCAAGAATATATTGAAAATGTATCAAATAATAAAAATCTATTCAAAATTGTATATATTTAATTCTAATATGCAATAAGATCTGCCCAGTACAATAAACATAACATTAACGTTAATAATTAGATATCTTTATTCATACCCCGAGGGCTCATTGTACGTAATTCATAAATCCAACATTAAGAAGGGATTTAGGAAACACAGTGTTTCTAATCACTTCAGGCTCAAACACAATAGGCACTCTAATCTATTTCCATTTTGCGCAATTGACAACATAGGTCAACATTGGAAGGGTAGCAATATAGGCAAGAAAGTATCACAAAATGAGTCCCGCTGGATTTATGAATTACGTACAATGAGCCCTCAGGGTATGAATATAGATATGGACATAAATTGTTTTATATCTAATTTTTATTGTTAATGTTATTTTTATTGCACTGGGCAGATCTTATTGAATATTAGGATTAAATATATTCAATTTTGATTATGTTTTTATAATTTGATACATTTTCAATATATTCCTTTGCCCATTGGGTAGTGCAGAGAATAGAGTGTAACCATCCCACATCCCACTTTTGGCCACTAGGTGGCTATTGGGATGAGGACTAACACAACAATGGGTAAGTGTATATTAACTAGGGAACTGCGAGTGCAGATACTTGAGTAACGCATATATATATATATATGTATATATATATATATATATATATATATATATATATATATATTTGTTCATATTTTTTCATTTTATTTTTATATATGCATTTCTAGACTCTCTACCACATAGATCGCTGCTGCAAGTGCCCTATTGTCTTCTGAGATAAATGCCTCCCACAGTTGCTAATGATTTGATTCGATCGATAGTGCCATGAGATCTGCTTGTTGTTCCCTTCTTTCTGTAATTGGAGAGGGGCGGGGTCTGGGTGTGGCGACGAGGACATGTGTAATGAGTGCGCAGCATGGCCTTCAGCTTCTGAAGACATCACATTGATGACGAAATGCGTCAAGCTGGGACGCATGTTGTGACGTGTTTGGTTATAAGTGGAATGCACGTTGTTGCTTTTTTGGGTCCGGCTTACATTCCTCCCATTGTATAATGTGGGAGTTCACTTGGGAGAAGTTTTTAACTTTTTATGCTTAGCCCATACTCAGGGGCTTTAAATAAAGGCAACCATACATTTTTACACTATGAGAAGTTTGCTCTCCGTTTTTGTTTCCTCTCTCCTGCATTCATCTTGGAGCTCTTTATCACTGTGAAGAAGGTGAACTGGAGAACTGGCTAAAGACTACATCCTGGTCATGGAGACCATCAAAGATTTCCCTGATCCTCTTGCCATATGGTAAGGAGGATCAACATCGTCTGGTGAGTGGGGATTTTTACACTCACTATTCACGCAGGGTGTCGATTCAACTTTTGGGATACATCGATTCACTATGGCAGGAAGGCTATGCCATTCCTCTTGATTAATACGTAGGATCACTGTTGGGACTGTTGTCACTGCACATTAACTTAAGTTTGTATGCACTGGGTTTTAGAGGTCACACATATTTCCTTTGTTGCACAAGCATTTCTATTTCATTTATTTTCTCACCCATGATTTAATTGTCATACTGTTTATTTGTATAATTTGGGTGGGTTGATGGTTTTTATATATCTTTGCTTTGATTGCATAGAGCATACCACTCTTGCGGATTTTATATTATAGTCTGACCACCAGGTTTGCAACAGCAGCTTCAAGTTTTTTTCAATCATTCACTAATATATTTGATTGTCAGTTGGTGGGAGTGGGTTCACAGTGTTTACACTATTATCAAATAATTATTGCCTGAAAAACTGAACGGCAGACTTGATCAGACCATCTTAAAAGTAAAAATTAAAAAAAAAAAAAAACAAAAACATAAAACTAGCCCAAGACGGTTATATTTTCTCTTTAATTATTGTTGATAAAAAATGACCACACATCGAATGCTGAACCATAGATTTGTTTTGACTTTTTACGACTGTGCCCTTGTATTAACAAAAATTTGTAGAGCAACAAGATTTATTTTACCTGTTTATCTCACCAAAACTGACAACACATTTCATCAAGATTGTTCTCTTTTTTTACGTAAAAAAAGGAATCTTCATTTTGTTAAGATGGACGGCAAATTTTCTATCTTTTTGTTATTGATGAATAGTGTCCCAGTCAATGACCATCCTAAAATAACAGAACTACCATATCAGAACAAAGTGAATTTGTGGTCTGGGATTCAAGCATTTACATATTTCTAAAAAATAGTAAACATGCTTTAACCTCCCTGGCGGTATGATTATGTCAGGAATTATATACCAAAAGCGGTACAATTTTTTTCATGGAAATTTGGCATTATGTATTATAGGCCTACAATTCTTAGTAATTACTGACTTAAACCTGACCAAAACAAGAGTCTAGTAGACATCCCAGATGTGATAAATTTGAAACACAAACGCATGAATTATAATCGAATCAATAATATAATTTTATTATATAATATATAATATATATAATAAAATTATAATATTGATTAGATTATAATGCATGCATTATACATTATATATATATATATGTGTGTGTTTGTGTATATATATATATATATATATATATATATATATACACACACACATATATGAATTATAATCGAATCAATAATACAATTTTATATATATATATATATATATATATATACACACCTGTGTATATAGGTATATATATATATATATATATATATATATATATATATGTGTGTGTGTATATATATATATATATATATATATATATATATACACACATATATATATATATACCCACATATATATATATATATATGTATAAAATATAAAATGTGTTATGTGTTTGTGTTTTGTGCAACGTTTTGAATTTCCCTCCCTAGTTCTGCTCCCATGCAGCATTGCTGCTGCAGGGAACAGAACTAGGAAGTCAACACACCGACGGATGAGCGGCGGGACTCTCGGCTGGCGGTCACAGCAATGGGAGATCATCGCTGGATCGCCAGGAGAAGGTAAGAGACACCGCTGCGCTCTCTGCACATCTACCCCGAGCGTGACTCGGGGATACCGATCCTGGACTAAAAAATCTACCCCGAGTCACGCTCGGGATTACCGCCAGGGAGGTTAAAACAAGCCCTCACTGACCACTGTAGCTACAAGCATTGTGGAGCAATTAAGTCAGAAATTTCACAGCAGAGGTCTCATCTCTGAAGTCATTAAACTCATTCTCCCAGCAGCTATCCATTGCATGTCCATAAATGCACTTTAAAATCAAAAGACTCAACCTTTTGTTAGGACACATGGACTCATCAACTATAAGTGAAAAGCATTCTATGAATGGAGGATGAGCGTACGAAAAAAAGCTCCTCAATTCATGGTTAGTTTTTCATTCCTAGATGCTATAGTACAGCTTCTATGAATGGAGGAGGGGCAGAAAAGGTGGATATAGTCTGCACTCTTGATAAGAGCCTGTGACAGGTCCCTCAGCTATTTTAATCCCCATGGCACCAGAAAATTACCACTGCAGGGGTAGGGGGGGATTGGAGGACAGAAGATTTCAACTAAAGCAGTAACCATCAGCACAAGGGATATATCACATTGCCTATAAGTATAGTCCCTTGTGCAGATTTTTTAAAACTTTTTTTTATCTAAACTTAGGCTTTAATTATGGCACACATTACCTCCCCTTGCATTCCACTCGAAAATGCAGTTTAAGAGTGAAATGTAAAAGCAAGTAGAAAGTTTAGCAGTCAATTATGTTTTTTAAATTCCATGTGAATAGGAGCCTGTAACAAATTTTAAATAGGTGTTATACCATTTTGCTTGCAAAAGTGGAAAAACACTTTAAGCTAATATCATAACATGTTCCATGGTGTATAGGATTTAACACAATCTTCTGATCTTCTCAATGATCAAAACTTGCAATATTGATTAATTGACCAGGTTGGCTGAAATTATATAGACATATCATTTTTTTTTATTAGTAAACATTGGTAATACATCCTCCCCAGATTTCTACTCATGTGAAAAATAATGTATGTATGTAACATATGTTACCTTTCAGGAAAAAACACTTTGCAAAAGTTACATTTTATTGCAGCTCTTATGGCTGCCAACTGCCTCTGGAAACATGCCCGTATTTTAGCCTTGGCTCATTGTACAAATCAGTCCTTTTATTGCATAGTAGATTTAGTTCTCAGCATCTATGGACTATGGAAAATTTAATTTAAAACAGTAGTCATGATGCAAAAGAATTGCTAAAATCCAGCTTGGCAGACTTGAGTTGTGTTTTTAAGATCTTCTCTTTGACTGGTCTGCTCTGAACACCTCAGCTGTTTGTCTTGCACTTACAAATGAAGGATATCAATGACCAGTTAAGATAAGTAAGTACAGATAGGTAGGGAACCAAAATGCTCAGTACATTGTGTATTGCAGACAACTGACAAAGCTCCCCCTTTAAGTGAACTAAGATTTCAGACAACTCCATACAGGGCAGTCTATACTAGAAATGCTGACCATCTTCTGTGGTCACTGACTCTGGCCTGCAACTTGATTCCTCATACACCTTCCCTAGCCAGTTGTAAGTCACAGGAGGTGGTAGGGGACAAGCCAAAGCCTGTATCTACAGAATCTGCTCAGAATTTGGTCCATGGTGGAAAGTCGCAGAAAGTGGCAGGTGACAGGCTAGGGCGCCTCACACAGAAGCTGGTCAGAAATCGGTCCATGTTGGGAAGTCACAGGAGGTAGCAGGGAGCATACCAGAACCTGTGACTACAGAAACTATAGTCAAAATTTTGTCCATACTAGGAAGTCATAGGAGGAGGCAAGGGGCACGCCAGAGCCTGTGACTTCAGAGGTTGGTCAGACTTTTGTCCATGTTGGGAAGTCACAGGAGGTGGTGGGGGCAAGCCATAGCCTCTGACTAGTAAAGCTGGTCAGAATTTGTCTGTTTTGGGAAGTCACAGGAGGTGGCAGGGGGCATGCCAGAACCCAGTGGTGTATTTTGGTTTTGTGCTACCCTAGGAAAGACTAAAATTGGGCGCCCCCCTCCCCCACCTATGTAACTTTGCCCCACTCCTTTCTTTTTTAATGGATGTGGCTCCCTCCAAAATTGAAGGACTACAAGTCCCAGCATGAACCCCTGAGATCTCACGAGAGAGGGGGTGGGTGAGGGAGAGAGAGAGAGGGGGGGATGAGAGAGAGAGAGAGCGAGAGGGGGGGATGAGAGAGAGAGAGAGAGCGAGAGGGGGGGATGAGAGAGAGAGAGAGGGGTGAGAGAGAGAGAGAGAGAGGGGTGAGAGAGAGAGAGAAGAGGGGTGAGAGAGAGAAGAGGGGTGAGAGAGAGGAGGGGTGAGAGAGAGAGAGAGGGGGTGAGAGAGAGGGGGGATGAGAGTGAGAGTGAGGGGGTTGAGAGAGAGTGGTAATAAGAGAGGTGGCTCTAGCAACCAGTGGACAATAGAGACTCAGTTGGAGGGGGGGGGCAGTTTCTTTGCTGCCCCCATGCAAAGTGCCGCCCTAGGCCTGGGCCTTGTTGGCCTAGGATAAAATAAAGCACTGCCAGAACCCATGACTACAGAAACTAGTCAGAATTTTGTTCATGCAGGAAGTGGCAAGGGGCACACAAGAACCCCTGAGTACCAAAGATGATCAGAATTAGTGTATGCTGGGAAGCAACTCAGTGAATCAAAGATGGTGTGCAAGTTACCTACAATTTCCAATATACATTTTTTTCCCCACAGGTTGATTTTAAATACCAAATACTGTATGTATTTACATGGATTAGGTTTATGTGCATTAGTAAATGATTTGAGTTACCTATTTTAACACGAACATTGTGCTTTATTTCAGATACATTTATCTCTTAGCTGGAGGAGTGATTTTAGCTTGCGCTTCCATGGGGCTCTATGCAGTATTAATCTTCATCCCTGCCCTTTGTCACACAGCATTGTTTCATGTTGTCAGCTGGGAGTCTGTCCATAGATGGGCATTTTTGTTACAAATGACATGGCAGACTGGATGTCACCTATGGCTAATGTACAGACAGTATTATCTGGAGGAAACCATGCCTGTGAAGTAGGTACAATAAACAGTAACAGGGATTTCAAGCCTAATTCTACTCAATTTTTTGGGGAAAAATTGGAAAATTTTGGTAATCTGGTAATATTTTTATTTTTGTCAATCAGAAGAATTGTACTCACTTCCTGTCTCTATGACATCTGTACAAAAACTCTGGGGTATGGTTGTCAAAAGGACGGGAAGGCAGAGACAGCAATAAAACATTGTCAGACTTGTTAACCCCTTTCCACACCATTAACAATGCTTTTGTTTATGCAACCAATGGGGAGATTTCCCATCACTTCCTTTCCTGCAACAAAACAATATAAAAATGTTTTAGCTGGAGTTGGGCTTTAAAGCGGAGTTCCGGGCACAAAAAAGATTTTTTTTTTTTGTGCCCCTCCGCTAGGTATGCCGCACCTGAAAAGGAATTGGATAGTTATTTTTTTTTTTTTTTGTTTACTCACCTTTTTATTGACGATCGTAAATACTCACCTATGACAGCTTCCTCCTCCAGCGCCGCGGCTCACCCCGTCACTTCCTGCCTCGCGATGATTCCTGGGAGCTAAACGTCATAGCTCCCAGGAATCAATGCGCCGCACCGGCCCCACTCGTCATTTCCGGGCGACGCCGCATTCCCCTGCTAAACAGCTTCTGGGCATGCCCAGAAGCTGTTTAGGAATGCGGCGCCGCGCCGGAAGTGACGAGAGGGGCCGGTGCAGTGCATTCTGGGACACGAAGACGCGGAAGAAGACAGAGAAGAGGACCGCGCCGGCTTCAGCTGCCCACAACCGAGATGGAAACGCTGTGGAAGAAAATTTCTAAGTAAGTATTTCTTCTAAAAGGTAAGTGCGAACCGGGACAGATCAGAGGCTAGCCATTGTGGAATGTGCTAGCCCTGACTGTCCCGGGGGTATGTTCAACAAAAAAACGTTTCTCTGCCCGGAACTCCGCTTTAAAGAAATGATATTCACCAAATGACATACATATTAAAAACCTATATATGCAGTGCATTGATTCAGCATTTTATATATTATTTTATTCTGCAGTAATAAAAAATATAATAAACCATTTTGGATAGATGCATATTTGTTGCTGATACGGTCCTAATAAGGACAACTGAATATATATTATACAAGTCTCAGCAGGCAACAAATCAGCTGCCTACAATCACTGATTGTGCCCTAAATTATTATGATCTGATTATGTTCAGTTTGAATTACCCAGATTTGTGACAGGTGTGCTTTAGTTAGTGACCATCTACATGCCCAAGTGTTCCGTTCTTTTGATAAGATTCTCTTTAAAGTGGACCTTCAGTCATTTTTTCATCTTTCCATCTATTCAATCTTCTGCTCTTGTAGTTTTAACTTTGGATAGTAAAACATTTTTTTTTCTGCCAGTAAATACCTTATACAGTCCACTTCCTCTTTCTTGTCTGGTAATTAGTCTAGGCTAAAGCCATCATGCACAGCTCTCTCTCTCTCACTCTTGTGAGAGTTTGCCAGCAAAGAAAGAGGGATGAGTCATAGGAGAGCCAAGGAGAGCTGCAGGGCTGGATGAGGGTGGAGATAACAGTAGACTGCAGAGATCCATGAGTATTTATCAAGAGAGAAGCAATGTGCAGGCAAGCAGTGGTGTGAGTGTGTCTGTATATATGTGTGTGTGTCTGTATATATTTGTGTGTGTCTGTGTAAATCCAGGAAGTGAACAGGCAGCAGCTTCAGCTGCCCACAGTTAAAATGGCTGCAGCCAGACTTGGTGGATGGAGATTTCTGCAGCATATTTGGCAAGTACAGAATTACAGTATATATAAAATAATATGCAAAGTGGTTGGAGGAAGATTCAGAATAGCAAATATTTTTTTATTACAAAGTGAGCAGACTGCAGTTCCTCAAAAAAAAAAAAAAAATGGAGTGATAAATGTGTGATAACACACCCAATCCCTCACCCAGCTCTCATAAATACAATTCTATGGTATTTACAATGATGATTGTCTCTTCTTAACATATAAAAGCTGCTACTATTAACCCAAAGAGACTGCAGTTCCTCTTTAAAAAAATTATTTAAAGGATCATTTACACTTGCGTTAGTATGTAAAAAAAGCAATACATGGTGGCTGAATGCAACATGGGGATCATTTTTTGCATGTGTTCACCCCCCATCTGCTGCCTTTGCAGTTTACATACAGGGGGACTTTAGAAGTCGGTAGAAAATCTGCTTAACCACTTCAATACCGGGCACTTTCACCCCCTTCCTGCCCAGGCCAATTTTCAGCTCTTAGCGCTGTTGCAATTTGAATGACAATTGCGCGGTCATGCAACGCTGTACCTAAACCAAATTTGTGTCATTTTTTCCCCACATATAGAGCTTTCTTTTGGTGGTATTTGATCACTGCAAGGTTTTTTCTTTTTTGCTGAACAAATAAAAAAAATACCAAAAAGTTTGAAAAAAAAAAGTTTTTTTGTTTATGTTATAAAATTTTGAAAAACATATGTTTCCTGACAGACTCCATGGCAGCATACGTATCGGGTTTGGCCCCGCCTCCAAACCTACCCATAGGACCTCACTCCCATAAATCTTTGCTCCTGTTCAGCACACGTGTTCTTTTTTTGTCCTCCAAAGGATTACCTGATATCCTACCTGAAGATGGATTCCGGGTGATGGGTGACTCTACCAGTCGGGTATTGAGCTCTGCTGCGGGGTATGGAGTAGGGGCGAAAATGTATGCAGCCTTGGCCAAAAAGCCCAGCTGCTGCGGGTGGCCGGTACCCTAAGAAGAGATAAGTCCGGTGTGCATCCATCCCTGGTGGTCTGCGGTTCGTGAGTAGCAAGTCCTCCATGGCAGCTATTTTGTATGCTTAAATGTTTATGTATTGCCTGGTTATGTTTATTTGTTCTTACCTGGTCTTTCCTGCCTTCCCTGGTGGCTAGGGGTCCGGGGCCGGTCAGCGATTCACTTCCTGACCGGCCGCCGGTGCGGTACGCTACTGCGCATGTGCGGCGCCTCGAGAACGAGGCTTGGCTCTCGCGCATGCGCAGTAGGAGCTCGGCGCATGCGCAGTGAGTCGGCGTTGGTGGCGATCGCTGATGACGTCACCAGGCGCCATATTTAAACCCCAGAGCTGTCAGCAGTGTTGTGTTTATACACACTGCTGATACTGGGTGTTCTATATACCACAACCGATCGGTTTTTGGACGCCTGCTGTTCGCTGCCGCTCTGCCTGCTAACCTCTGGGTCTTGGTGAGTACTGGCCCCAGTTTGGGAGCGCCCCCCCCCCCCCTCTTTTTGCTGGTTTTCTGACATTGCTGTCCGGCTCATTCTTGTAGGTCAGCATCAGAATGGAAGCTACTTTGCCCTCCGGTGGTCAGCCCGCCCCTAACAGGTATTGGGGGCTTCTTGGTGGGGGTGTGGGTTATAGGGGGTGGGGGTAGGAACTCAAGTGTTCCTAGCTTCCTGTTTGTTTTTCTTTGTTTCCTTTGTTTACAGCCCTCCTCGTTCAGAGACTAGACACTCTTCTCAAAGAAGTGAATGACGTTCGAGTTCTCGCCACCGGCACTCTACAGGGAAATCCCGTTCGGGTTCCCATCATCGTAAAGCGTCCACTTCAGCAAGCCACGCACGGAGACCTGACAAAGCAGGTTGCAAGGGGTGTGGCGCTAGTGTCCCGGAGAGGAAGTTTTTCTGTGATCGATGTTTCTCCCAGGCTGCGGGAGAGAGGGATACTTCTGACCAACGCATTGAGGCTTTGGTCAAGAGAGTAGTAAAGGACTCTTTGGCTGAGATGGGTGTCAGTCGTTCTCAAGACACTGCAACGGCTTCCCCAAGCCCTTCCCCTGTAGCACTTCAAGTACAGGAAGATTTCGAGTCGGCCCAGACAAGCCATCAGTCAGTGCTCTTGTCAGGTAGCGACTCTGAAGATGAGGATCCCTGCTTGGGTTTCGAATATGCTTTGGTGCCTTCCCTAGTTAAAGCGGTCAGAGAGACTTTAAACTGGGAAGAGTCAGCTGTTCCCCCTCCCAAGCAAAAGAAGTACTTTAAACAGCTCAACAAGGAGCGGGTTAATTTTCCCTTTCTGGGAGAGTTGGGAGAAATTATTTCGGAGGAGTGGAGAAAGGTGGAACGAAAGAATTCCTTAGTATCTAAGATGGCGAAACTTTACCCCTTCAAAGAGGATGATGTGAAACATCTTGAGTCTCCTCCTCTAGTTGACGCAGCAGTCATGAGACTGGTCAAGCATGTGACCCTTCCTTTAGAAGATACGGTCTCATTTAAAGACCCGTTGGACTGAAGGATGGACTCCGATTTGAAGAGAATCTATCTCACAGCAGGTATGGCCTGCAAGCCAGTCCTGGCTTTAGCCGCTCTATCCAAGGCCATGGAATCTTGGGCTGATGTGGTAGACGAATCGGTCAGATCGGTGTCGGAAGAGGTGGCCAGAAGCGCTCCAATCCAGGAGCTTAGGCTGGGCTCGTCGTTCCTTGGGGAGGCTTCCATAGACCTGATCCGTCTGTTGGCAAGAGTTATGCTGTCCTCGGTCACAGCTAAGAGAGCTCTTTGGCTCCGCCCTTGGGTTGCGGATCCAGCATCAAAGCAAGTTTGGTGCCGTATTCCCTTTGAGGGGTCCTCCCTTTTCGGGAATAAACTTGACGAGGCCATAACTCGGGCTACGGGCGGTAAGTCTGGGTTTCTTCCCCAGGATCGGCGCCAGTTCAACGTCAAGAAAGGACAGCCTACTAGAAAATTTGTTCCTGACCGGGCCAGGGAAGCTCGTTCTTATAGACCTGGTCGTGAGTTCAATCGAAACTGGAGATCCAGACAGTCTTCCAGGAAGACGACAAAGAATGTCTCCTCAGGGGACCGTGAGCCCACTAAGTCCTTTTGAAGTTGGGCCCTCTCAGATGTGTCAGGTGGGTGCGCGTCTACGCTCCTTCCGTCATGTCTGGGCGGCTTCGATTCAGGACCCCTGGGCCGTCAGGACGGTGTCCTCAGGCCACAAGTGGGTCTTCAAGGAGAGGCCAGGCTCAAGGTTCCTGCCTACTGCCATACCATTCCTAGAAGAAAGGCGTCAGATTTTATTTTCCTACGTTGAAGCTCTCATTGCTCAAGGGGCTGTCATCTCCGTTCCAGAGTCCGAGCGAGGCCAAGGAATATATTCTCCGCTCTTTCTGGTCCAAAAGAAG
Source organism: Pelophylax lessonae (assembly GCF_965119305.1). Taxonomy (NCBI): domain Eukaryota; kingdom Metazoa; phylum Chordata; class Amphibia; order Anura; family Ranidae; genus Pelophylax; species Pelophylax lessonae. Next base: position 527,788,423 of record NC_138768.1, read on the forward strand.
AACGGATCATGGAGACCAGTAATAGATTTGACCTTCTTGAACAAATTCATAAAAAAAGAAAGGTTCAAAATGGAGACCCTGTTGTCCATACAGCAATCAGTCCAGCCGGCAGATTGGATGGTGTCCATCGACTTGAAAGACGCCTACTTTCATGTCCCTGTGGACGAAGATTTTCAAAGGTTTCTCCGGTTCGAAGTGGGAGGTTTACATCTTCAATTTATCTGTCTCCCATTCGGGCTCTCAACATCTCCACGGACCTTTTCAAAAATCTTATTGGCCGTGGTAGCCCTACTGAGATTGAAAGGTATCCGACTTCACCATTATTTGGACGATCTCCTCCTGTTGTCCCAAGACAGAGATCAACTATTAGTTCATCTGGAGCAGGTCGTGTCCACTCTCCAGAAGTTTGGATGGTTACTCAACAAGGAGAAGAGCCACCTGATTCCAACTCAGTCCCTGATCTACTTGGGCGCCCTGTTCGACGCAGAGAAAGCGACTATCTCTCTTTCAGAGGAAAAAATAGGCACACTTCGAGACAGGATTCTCTTTGCCCTCTCATCCTCTCATCTCCAGGCACGGCAATGCCTGAAGGTAGTTGGGACTATGGTCGCAGTAGTCCCCATGGTGAAGTGGGCCCTGTGGAGGATGAGACCCTTTCAGAAGGGATTCCTTCAGCAATGGGATACGTGGCATCTGGGTCAACACATCTTCTTAACCCCTTCCATGAGAGCGAGTCTCCCCTGGTGGTTGTGCAGAGACCACCTGCTGAACTGCCACTCTCTGAAGCCAGCTCCGTGGGTAGTGGTCACCTCGGACGCTAGCAACATAGGCTGGGGTGCCCACTGTCTGTCGGAGGTGGCACAGGGCAGGTGGGAGTTTTCCACTCGGGGAATAGTATCCAACATACTGGAACTCCGAGCAGCATTCCAAGCTCTTCGGGCATTTTCTCACCTAACAAAAGACCAACCTGTCATGCTACGTCTGGACAACACCTCAGCAGTGGCATATGTCAGGAAGCAAGGGGGAACGCGCAGCTGGTCCCTATTGAGGGAAGTGGAACCGATTATGTCCTGGGCGCAGAGAAATCTCTCGAATCTTTCAGCGGTTTATGTTCCAGGAGTCCAGAATGTCAAAGCAGACTTCCTGTCCAGAGTGGACCTGGACAACAATGAGTGGTCCCTTCACAAGGAAACGTTCGACTGGATCCTAACATTGGGGTTCTCTCCAGAGGTAGACCTCTTCGCCTCCCCCTGCAACTACAAACTGCCGAAGTACTATTCGAGATTCAGAGATCCACAAGCATCAGGGATGGATGCACTCTCGGATCAGTGGAGATTCCACAGGGCATACGCCTTCCCACCAATTCCGATTGTGTTACAGTTTCTTCGGAGACTTAGGTCGGAGCCAGTGGAGGTAGTGGCGGTGATTCCCTTCTGGCCGAACAGGCCATGGTTTCCCCTTCTGACACTACTCAGTGTCCGAGACCCAATTCCGCTACCCTTCAGGCCGGATCTGTTGTCCCAGGGGTCCGTACTCCATCCATGCCCGGCCCGTCTACATCTGAGGGTCTGGATGTTGAAAGGAGGAGGTTACAGGCCTTAGGCTGTCCAGAAACGGTGATTTGTACATTGCTTAGTGCTAGAAGAAACTCAACGAACAGAGTTTATCAGAGAATCTGGGAAAAATTTTCGGCACAGTTGGCCGCAAGGCCTGATCCTCATTCCTCCATTAAGATACAGGACGTATTGAGCTTTCTGCAATCAGGGTTGGATTTGCCGCTATCGGTGAGTTCGCTGAGAGTCCAGGTCTCGGCTATTTCCGCCTTTACGGGGATCTCCTGGGCCAGTCATGCCTTAATTCGTCAATTCTTTAAGGGAGCAGTAAGAATCAGACCTCAAAGAAAACCTAGGTTTCCCAAGTGGGATCTGCCTCTAGTTCTGGATTTCCTGTCGGATCAGATTCAAGACACGTCCGAATCCATGACTATAAGGGAACTTACTCTGATAACAGCATTTCTGGTAGCTGTAACCTCAGCGAAAAGAGTGTCAGAGATTGGGTCCTTCGGGGCACAAGAGCCTTTCTTAACATTTTTTCTTGACAGAGTGGTGCTCATTCCCATGCTGGATGCGAGACCAAAAAGGACTTCTGTTTTCCATGAAAACATTGAAACGGTGTTACCGACCTTTAGACAAGAAGAAGAATCCTCGGTTCATCCGCTGGATGTTGGAAGGTGTATTAAGAAATATTTGGAAGTCCCTTCTTCTTTTAGAAAATCGGAAAATCTTTTCGTGACCTTCTATGGTAAAAACAAGGGTTCAAGGGCCTCGACGAGATCTATTTCATCTTGGATCATTCAGACCATCCAGTGGGCTTATAGGGCTAAGGGCTTGACCCCTCCAGCAGTAGTTACAGCTCATTCAACGCGAAGCATCTCTACCTCCTGGGCAGTATCCAGACACGTGGCTCCTGAAGTCATCTGTAGAGCAGCGTCATGGTCCTCTATTAACACGTTTTTGTCCCATTACTGTGTTGAGCCAGCGGCTCTTTCGTCTATGAATTTTGGTTTGCAAGTCCTGTCTGTTTGACAAAATGCATTAAATTTTTTCTGTTCAGCACCTGCCCACCCTGTGTGTACGGCGAGTTATTTCCCGATACGTATGCTGCCATGGAGTCTGTCAGGAAAACGGAAAATTTATATCAAATACTTACCGTAATTTTCCTTTCCTGATGGACTCCATGGCAGCAGGAGTTCCCTCCCGGATTTCTGTGGAGGATAGTTACAGAACACGTGTGCTGAACAGGAGCAAAGATTTATGGGAGTGAGGTCCTATGGGTAGGTTTGGAGGTGGGGCCAAACCCGATACGTATGCTGCCATGGAGTCCATCAGGAAAGGAAAATTACGGTAAGTATTTGATATAAATTTTCCGTTTTTTTCCTGCACTGATGAGCACTGATGAGGCCGCACTGACAGCCACTGATGAGGAGGCACTTATGGGGTGGCATTGATGGGGTGACACTGATAATGAGGCACTAATATCCAGCACTGATGGGCACTGATAGGCGGCACTGATATGCAGCACTGATGGACACTGATATGTGGCACTGATAGGTAGCACTGATATGCAGCATTGGTGAGCACTGATAGGCAGCACTTATGGGCACTTATAGGTGGCACTGATGGGCACTGATAGGCAGCACTGATAGGTGTCACTGATGGGCACAAATAGGCAGCACTAATGGGCACTGATAGGCAGCACTGATAGGCAGCACTGATGGGAACTGATAGGCGGCACTGATGGACATAGGTGGGCGGCACTGATAGATGGCAATTATGGGCAGCACTGATGAGGAGGGCACTGGCAGGCTCCCTGAGCCCTAAATGGCATCCCTGGTGGCATGGGTGGGCATCCCTGGTGGCCATGGGTGGGCATCCCTGGTGGCCATGGGTGGGCAATCCCTGGTGGCTCTAGTGGCACCCCCCCAAAGGTCTGCACTGGTAATCAATGCTCTGATTACCAGCACAGACCCCCCCCTTTGTCAGGAGAGCCGCTGTTCGTCTATCCTCTACTCGCGCCTGTAAGGCGCGAGCTGAGGAAAGCCTGTCAACGGCACTTCCTATTTACTATGTGACCAGCTGTGATTGGACACAGCTGGTCACATGGTAAAGAGCCTACCTCATTAGGCTTTTTACTGGGATCGGAGATGCGGTTTGTCACAGTGACACACCGCACCACGATCGCCGCTCTGCGCTCCCCATTTCTGCAACACAATTCTTTGTGTTGAAACTTGTGAAGAGGGGTGGGGCTGCCAGCAGAGAACACTGAAGTGGAAGGACAGAAAGGAGCATTTTCACTGAGAAAAATGAATTGTAAAGTATTTTCAAGTAAAGATCATTCACATAATTTAACATATGGAGGTACAGGTCTAAAAAAGTGACAATAAACTGTGAGACTTAAAGTAGAATAGGCACATTTTTTTCTTCATTTTGAATGAAACAAGGGAGGGTTATAACCCCTGTCAGACTTTTTATTATTTATTTTTTGCCATTTGTGTCCCATTTCTGAGATTTTTCTTCACTTTCTGCCCCATAGCCATAACAGGAAGTAAGAGGAAATCCCTGCAAATTAAATGGTAACTCCACTTTTGTGGGGACAAAAATAGCAAACAACAGAAAATAAGTAAAGAAATATATATATATATATATATATATATATATATATATATATATATATATATATATATATATACAATTGTGAATTAAGTCATATTGTAATTGAATGTTATTAAAAGTTATCTTTCCTTTTCAATCTGCAGCTACAGAATGTGTAATGACCAGCCCCCAGAAACATAATTTCCTACTTGTGTGATTGACTCGCTGATTTTACCAGAAGTCTACATTAAGATACAAGTCAGATTTCTGGCATTCTCTGTAACAAAAATGTCATTTTTGTTGAGATACTCCCAATAGGAAATCATGTCTGAAGGGATGCAGGCCCAGCAGATTTCCTCATTAGAGCCCTGCAGGTGCAGCAGCTGATCGATAATTATGAAACCACTCCCATAAGACTCACTTTCCCACATGGACACAGACAAAACACACAATGTTTCCTTCAGAATAACAAAAGGTAGAAATCTGCAACAAGGTTTGTTAAAAACCTTGTAATGTAGATAGATCACCCAGGGGGGGAAAGTTTATTTCTCAACAAAAGTCTTTACCACTTTAAGACCGGAAGGATTTGACCCCTTAATGACCAGACCCTATTTTGCGATTTGGCACTGCGTTATTTTAACGGACAATTGTGCGGTCGTGCAACACTGTACCCAAATAAAATTGATGTCCTTTTTTCCCCACAAACAGAGCTTTCTTTTGGTGGTATTTGATCACCTGTGCGATTTTTATTTTTTTGCGCTATAAAAAAAAAGAGTGACAATTCTGAAAAAAAAACAATATTTTTCACATTCTGCTATATGACATTCTCAAAAAAAAAAAAAAAAAATGTAAAAATCTAAATTTTTGAACATTTTAGGCCAAATTGTTTTCTGCTACATATTTTTGGTAAAAAAAAAAATTGTCAATAAGCGTATTTTGATTGGTTTGCACAGAAGTTATAGCGTCTACTAACTACGGGAAAGATTCATGTCATTTTTATTGTTTTTTTTTTTTACTAGTAATGGCATACCGATACATTGTTTTGCCTGTAGAAGCCAATTTGCCGTTGTATATATACAGTAAGCGGTCGGCAAGTGGTTAACCACTTAGCGACCGCCCCACGCAGATATACTTAGTACTTGATCTGACACTTCCGGGTGCCATGGTGGACCCGCTCCCGATGTATCTGGACACAGCAGGACCCAATCAGCTGGTCCAATGGACGCAATGTCTGCCAGGACCCGCTGATCATTCAGGATAAAGGCAGAATGGTGGTCTGCCTATGTAAACAAGGCAGACCGCCATTCTGTGAGAGAGGAATGTGCTGATCCTGTGTTCCTGCTAAGCAGGAACACAGGTCTTTACATTCCTCCAGTCAAAGCACATTCCCCTCAGTTAGAAATCACTCCCAGGGAACACATTTAACCCTTTGATCGCCCCTGATGTTAACCCCTTCCCTGCCAGAGTCATTAGTAGTGACAGTGTATATTTTTATCACTGATTCCTGTATTGGTGTCACTGGTCCCCAGAAAGTGTCAAAAGTCTCAGTTAGGTGTTCCGTTTGTCCAGTGCAATATCGCAGTCTCGCTATAAGTCACTGATCGCCACCATTACTAGCCGCTATAACCCAAAATATGTAGCAGAATTCATATTGGCCTAAATTTTTTTATTGGGAATGTTTTATAGCAGAAAGTAATTTTTTTTTTTTTTCAAAATTGTCGGTCTTTTTTTGTATATAGCGCAAAAAATAAAAACCGCAGAGGTGATCAAATATCACTAAAAGAAAGCTCTATTTGTGGGGAAAAAAAGGACATCAATTTTAGTTGAGTACAGTGTCGCCCAAACAAGCAATTGTCAGTACCGTATCGCAAAAAATGGCCTGGTCAGGAAGGGGGTAAAACCTTCCAGGGCTGAAGTGGTTAAAGAGGTTGTAAACTCCATTGAAATTTTTTTTTTTTTCCAACCTGAAAGAGAAACACATAATGAGTTAGTATGCATTGCATACTAGCTCATTATGAAATACTTACCTTAGAACGAGCCCCCGCCGTGCCGCCCGCTTACCTGTATGACGTGCGACATGTTCAGTCGCCTGTCTTCTGGGATTGCGGCATCCCGCCATCTGATTGGCCGGACCCGCGATTACGTTACTCCCACGCATGCGCGCGGGAGCCGACGGTCACGGCACGGGACTCTGAAGGAACGGCACCAGCGGCCGTTCCTTCAGAGCGCATGTGCCAGTGATGTCACTGGCTGCATTTAAGGTAAATATCTCCTAAACGGTGCATGTTTAAGAGATATTTACAGTACCTATAGGTAAGCCTTATCATAGGCTTACCTATAGGTAAAAGTTGCAGAGGAGGGTTTACTTCCTCTTTAAGGGATTCTTTTGCTCCCTGTCAGGCCCCAAACCTGGAGATTGGCTATAGGCCCCTAAATATTCAAGGCAGCTCCTCCTCACCTCTGCCCACTAGTTCCAGAACATTTTCCAACATTCTAGAAATAGGGGGAGGTACCAGGGAGCTGCCAGGATGAGTCATCCAGCCCTGGCCTCTAGTGACCCTGACCCAGATTCAATGACTCAGGTCTAACCCAGAGCCAGCTATATTTTACCTACTCTCACAACTAGTAGCACACACTGGAGGGTGCTACAATAAGGCAAGTATCCAGAATTAAATCAGGAAGCTATAGCACATATGTTATTTGACATCCCAGTTGTAATTTTCAGCTATGTGAATGATTGTTATAGCTTAGTGAATTAAAGGCTGACATCCAAGCATAAACCAATGATCAGCACAGAGGCATAAGAAAAGGTATAATAAGTCAATCTTAAGCGGACCTTTCAGCAAAAAAAGACTTTGCACCATTATAATCCCCCCTACCTCCAAAAGATAAAAAAAATCTGACTTTTTTTTTTTTTTTAAACATGTTTTTTTTTTTTTTTTTTTACTTTTTTTTTCCATGTTCAACCTGCCCCCTGTCTCAGCTCCTCACCTAGGAGAGCATGACATGTCAGCCTCCTCCTGTAGCCTGGGATACTGACATGACATATCTGTGATGGCATCACCTTCCCCACAGACACAGTTGCATCTGGGTCCACATCATCAGAGGGCAAGAACCAAGAAGAGACTGGTGGATCCTGATGATGAAGAAAACAAAAATGGCAATGTAGAACAGGATTTGCAGTGGAAGAGCAATGAGGGAGAAAGAAACAACGCAGGATTCCATGGGCTTGTAATTATGTTTATCCTGAATAAACAAGCGTCAAAGATAAGGGCATATAAGAATTATTTTCATGGGCGAGAGTGAAGTTCCTCTTTTAAATACGATTTATTAATTTATTTGCTTTTTATTGTGTTGTACAAAGTGCGGTGGGTACTCTGTAGTCTGTACCATATCAGCATTCCTATTAACAGGAAGCAATGATCTAGTTTGCAATCCTGTATTTGATTGCTTGCCATCAACAAAGTGCAAAGTTTATATTTTTTAAATTACCCTTTTGTTTCAAACAAAGGGGCAGAATTGAATGGGAGTGTTTTTGGAGTTGATTCACAGTGTACTTCCTGCTCTACAATATTTGTGTGAAAAGGAAACTATAAAAAGTAATCTCAGTTGTGTTTGAGATACAACTTTAAGCTTAGCCTATAAACTGCAGTTCATAAATAGTACACTAGATGTCGCTAATGCTGAGTGATATGCTATGCAATTTCTATGATGTGTTGTATTTCCTGTACTGTACTTGTTGGTTAAGTTTTTCCTGTCTGTGTTTTTTCTTACAATGAGAAGGTGACATCTTTGCTATCTGTGGTTATGTTCCAATAAAGAAGCCAGTTCCTGTTACTCCACAATGTCTGATCTGAATAGACTCCGCTGAACCCAGTGATCGCACTCTGCAACAAGTTCATACCTGCCAACTGTCCCGTTTTTCCCGGGACAATCCCGGCAAATAGGAGCCTGTCCCGGGTATTTTACAGTGTCCCTGTTAATCAGGGACAATGTAAATCACAAAAAAAAAAAAAAATAAATTTTTTTTTTTAAATTTTGTGCCACACAGTGTCGCTCTCACCCCAGCTAGGAGTTGTAGTTCTGGCAGCAGGTTGTCTCTCTCTCTGTGCCCGCTCACTCTTCCCGCCTGTCACAAATTTAACGTGTCACCGGAGGCAGGGTGTCAGCATGGTGCACTTTCCAAAATCCGCCAGCAGGGGGAGGCAGAGCACCTTCCGACAAGCTGGAGGCCTCACACTCCATTAATTACTACTATCAATAATGTTTTTTTATAGATATAATTTATACACCTGTTAATTGATACATATATATAGTTTTCTAGCTCTAGATAAATGTGTGTAAATATCCGTGTATGTGTGTGCATATATATATATATATATATATATATATATATTGCTCAAAAAAATGAAAACAGACCTCAATACTCAATGGGAAAAATCTCATGCTGGATATCTATACTGGTATGGACTTGGTATGTGTTAGGATAATATGGACTGGGTAATGTGTTAGGATCTATACCGGTATGGACTGGGTAATGTGTTAGGATCTATACTGGTATGGACTGGGTAATGTGTTAGGATCTATACCGGTATGGACTGGGTAATGTGTTAGGATCTATACTGGTATGGACTGGGGAATGTGTTAGGATCTATACTGGTATGGACTGGGTAATGTGTTAGGAAGGAAAGGATGCTACATTGTTTTATGTAAATGAAAATTATAACCCTACAGAGGGCTGAATTCAAAGACAGGTGAATAAAGTGTGAAATGTGCTCAGGTGTGACCATACAAAAAATGGAATATGTAAATCTAAATAAAGTATTAGGTGTAAATAAGTACAATAAAACCTAATTATACCAGATAGTATAATCATACTTATTTACACCTTGCACTTTATTTATATTTACATATTATATTTTTTGTATGGTCACACCTGTGCACATTTCACACTTTAGAATTGCAGGGAATTGTGATGAGAATTTTAAACTTTAGGCAGAAGTAGTGCAGCTGAATGGGAGAATTATTCCAACTCTGCTACTTTGGCCTCAAGTTTTCAATTTCCTTTTCAATTTCCTGTAATTCTCTCTTTATGAAGTAGACCCTATAATCTGATAAGTAGGCGGAGATTAATTATGCAGAGTGGGCGGACCTTCTGGGAAGTGGGTGTGGTAAGTAATTGATAGCTGTGCTGCAAAGTGTCCCTGGAAATTTTTTTCAAATGTTGGCAACTATGCAAGTTGCAGAGTGATTCAAATCATAATTAAAAGCCAAAACTGAATCTTCGTTTCGGAGAAGAGTATCACGTACCTGGTGCTAGAGGCCAATGGAGAGAGAGGGCTTCCCTTGCGGCTAAGTTCCAGACCCCCCTGAGGATGAGAACAGGAGAGGTCAGGCCCAAAGTAGCACGGGTCGCCTGCTGGATTGTGTGCAGGAGGATCCAGAGTACAGCTGGAGTGCTGGAGTGGAATCAGCAGACAGGTGGCGCCCGTGAGGTGTTTACAGGACTTGGATAATGCTGAGACTGGAACGTGGTCGGGTGGATAGCCAAGATCAGGAGCCAGGTGGATATCAGAGCAAGCGTGGTCAGGTGGATAGCCGAGATCAGGAGCCAGGTGGATATCAGAGCAAGCGTGGTCAGGTGGATAGCCGAGGTCAAACACAGGAAGCAATCAGGAGACAGGTCAAGGACTAGCCGGGTTGGTAACAGGAGACAGGAACTGGAATATCACAGGGATAACACACTGGAGGAGCTGAAGATCAACCAGCAACTAAAATCACTGGCAGGTTTCCTTAAATAGGCCCAGGTAAATTGCTGGTAGTGCTGCTGGGTCCTAAAGTCCTTCTCCTGCCAAAGTGCTGATAGCGCTGCTGGGTCCTAGAGCCCTTCTCCTGGTGTTTGTGCCCTGACAGTGCCCCCCCCTGACGGGCAGCCTCCGGATGCCTATTTGAGAAATTTTCTCTGGGTATTTGTCCTTAAACTCTTGGAGGAGTCTGGGGGCATGTACATTGGCTTCGGGTTCCCATGAGCTTTCTTCGGGTGGATACCCTTTCCATTTAATTAAGAATTGGGTTTGTCTCCCTCTCTTCCTGCAGTCCAGGATTGCTTCCACCTCGAATTCTGTGTCCTCACCAATCGTCACTGGCGGTGGAGGTGGCTCCACTCTCCCTGGAAATGGATCTGGAACAGTTGGTTTAAGCAAGGAGGTGTGAAAAACCGGATGGATCCTATATGAGTCAGGCAAAGATAGTTCGTAAGCCACTGGGTTAATTTCCCGTTTGATCTGAAAAGGCCCAATATACCTTGGCCCTAGCTTCCGTGAAGGGCAGGCCAATTTCAGGTTGGCAGTAGACAGCCACACTTTGTCCCCAACCTTGAAGGAAGGATTTCCCCTCCGTTTCCGATCAAAGTGTTTTTTGTAATCCACTTGGGCTTTCTGTATGGACTCCCGGAGGACCTGATAATTGTTTTGAATGAAAACAAGTCTGTCCTGCAAGGTAGGTACAGAAGTTTCAGGCATAATTTCAGGCAGGGCAGCAGGGTGGAATCCATAATTAGCCCAGAATGGGGACTGATTTGTAGCTGAATGGACAGAGTTATTATAGGCAAATTCCGCCAGCGGAAGTAGGGATGCCCAGTCATCTTGGGAAAAAGCTGAAAAGCAGCGGAGGTATTGCTCGAGGGTTTGGTTAGTACGCTCCGTTTGCCCATTACTTTGGGGATGGTAGGCAGATGATAAGCAGAGTTCCACTTCCAAGGCTTTACAAAGGGCTCTCCAAAACCTAGAGGTGAATTGCACCCCCCGATCCGAAACAATGTTCTTTGGTAGTCCATGAAGTCTTATGATCTCCTTGATAAACATGTGAGCGGTTTCCGCTGCAGAGGGAGTACCAATCATTGGTATGAAGTGGGCCATTTTTGATAATCGGTCTACCACAACAAGGATGGTCGTGAATCTTTCAGAGGGAGGAAGATCAACAATAAAATCCATAGAAATCATTTCCCAGGGGCGATTAGGGATAGGCAAGGGTCTTAATAACCCCCAGGCTTTGACTTTGTCACTTTTGCTACGTAGACATATGGTGCATGACTTGACGTAGGATCTACAGTCCCGACTGAGATTAGGCCACCAAAAGGACCGCTGAATGAGCTCGTTAGTTTTACGGGCCCCAAAGTGCCCTGCAAGTCGGTGGTCGTGGAATGCCCTGAGAACCAGAGACCTAGCTTCTTGAGGTACAAAGATTTTGTCCTAGTGCCAAAGTAATCCACCCTGCCTCCTTAACGAGTCATGTTCGGATTCGGGGCACGATACAGAAGCTTGTTCAATGGATGCCTTTAGGTTAGGTTGAATCAGCAAAAAATTTTGGGCAGATAAGATAGTGCTTGGAGGAGCACATTCAGCAGATTCGGGGAACATCCAGGACAGGGCATCGGCTTTCCCATTTTTGGAACCTGGGCGGTATGTCAAGTGGAAATTAAATCTCGAAAAGAATAAGGCCCACCTGGCTTGTCGAGGTCTTAGGCGTTTTGCAGATCTTAAATATTCCAAATTTTTGTGATCTTTGAAGATCATAATTGGATGGTTAGCGCCCTCCAGGAGGTACCTCCATTCTTTGAGAGCGACTTTAATTGCCAGGAGTTCTCTGTCACCCACGTCATAGTTTCTTTCGGCCTGATTCAGCTTCCTGGAGCAATAGGCTACTGGGTGGAGCAGGGCCTTTGGGCCCTGACGCTGCGAAAGCACGGCTCCCGTAGCTACTTCGGATGCGTCCACCTCAAGGACAAAGGGAAGAGCTGGGTCAGGGTGTTGCAACACTGGAGCAGAGGTGAAGAGAGCCTTCAGTTTTTCGAAAGCCGCTTGAGAATCTTGGTTCCAGGAGAAGCGTGAGTGCAGGCGAGTGAGCTGGGTGATCGGGGCAATAATAGTTGAGAAATTCCGAATAAATTTCCTATAAAAATTAGCGAAGCCCACAAACCTCTGGACCCCTTTCTTGTCAGAAGGTGCAGGCCACTCCAAGATTGCTGATACCTTCTGAGGATCCATGGAAATCCCTTTCGTGGAGATTATGAGTCCTAAGAACTGGATAGATTGTTTCTCGAACTCACACTTTTCTGCTTTAGCATATAAGCCATGGGTTCTTAAGGTCTTTAACACTTTTCTGACGTGCTCTCGATGGAGTTCAAGCGAGGCTGAGAAAATTAGTATGTCGTCCAGATAGACGATTAAGAACAGGTCAAGGTATTCTCTGAAAATATCATTCACAAAATGTTGGAATGTGGCGGGGGCATTACATAGCCCGAAGGGCATCACAAGGTACTCAAAGTGACCAAAGCGTGTTCGGAAGGCGGTCTTCCACTCATCACCTTCCCTAATACGAACCAGGTTATAGGCCCCCCGCAAGTCCAACTTCGTGAAAACCTGGGCTGTTCGGAATCTTTGGAATAACTCAGGGACGAGAGGGAGTGGGTATCTGTTCTTGATAGTAATTTTATTAAGGTCCCTATAGTCAATGCATGGTCTGAGAGAACGATCCTTCTTCTCGACGAAGAAAATGCCAGCTCCAGCAGGTGACGATGAAGGGCGGATGAATCCTTTGGCAAGGTTTTCATCTATATATTGTCGGAGGGCCTCCAGCTCCACTTCGGATAACGGAAAGATGCGCCCAAAGGGGACTTCAGCTCCAGGTAGCAACTCAATTGGGCAGTCGTAGGACCGATGTGGGGGCAAGGCATCGGCACCTTTTTTGTCAAACACATCAAGGAAGTCAAGGTAGGCTGAAGGAACAGCATGACAGGGATCCGGTGTAGGTTGAACGGAGAGACACACTGAAGAGTTGACAGGCGTGGGGACGCCACAGTGTTGCTGACAATAGGAAGATGAGAAGATGATTTCTCCCTTGGGCCAGTCAATTTGCGGGTTGTGGGCCCGTAGCCAGGGTATCCCTAGGATGGCTGGGAAAATAGGAGACCTGATGACATCAAAGCGGAGGAATTCCCGATGGCCTGCTTCTGTTGTGGCAAGGACAGGGATAGTCTCCTGAGTGACTGGTCCAGAGCTAGGAGCAGTGCCATCTGCTAAATGTACATCAAGTCTTTGTTCCTTCAGTTTCAGGGGTATGCGCAAGTTCTTGGCTAGGTTGATATCCAGGAAGCAACTACAGGCTCCAGAGTCAATGATCGCCTGCAGCTTTACTTCCTTTCCATCCACCTGCAGAGAGATGGGGAGAATTAAATGAGTGGATATAGTCCCAGACAACTGAAGGTAAGAGGGGCGTGGAAGGCTGGACTTCCTTGGGCGAACAGGACAACTGCGAAGGAAGTGGCCCGAAGTCCCACAGTAGAGACACAAGTTATCCTGTCGTCTGCGTGCTCTCTCTTCAGGGGTTAAAGCAGGGCGGAGTAGGCCAGTTTGCATGGGTTCCCCATCGGACATATTCATGGACTGGGGAATAGAGGCTGGGAGTGTTGGTCCTGGGACCTTTGGCATTATCCATGTGGGTCGAAGGGTCTGAGTGCGTTCGGACCTTCGCTCCCGCAGCCGTCGGTCTAGTTGGATAGAGACTTGGATGAGACTCTCTAGTGAGGCGGGAGCCTCAATCCTAGCCAACTCGTCCTTGAGAGACTCAGATAAGCCTTGCCGGAACTGGTATTTTAGGGCGGCATCATTCCACCCAGTATCAGCTGACCACTTGCGAAATTTCACAATGTAATCCTCCACAGGTCGTCTGCCTTGTACAAGAGCATGAAGGGCCGACTCTGCGGTGGCCGTCCGTTGTGGATCATCATATAAGGTAGCCATAGCTTCAAAGAAGGTGAAAACTGAATCCAGGACTGAGTTCTTTTGCTCAATGAGATTATGAGCCCAGGACTGTGGCTCATCAGATAAGAGTGAAATGATGAAACCCACCTTGACAGTCTCAAGAGAAAAAGTCCTTGGTTGCAGGGCAAAGTAAAGGTCACAAGCATTTTTGAAAGCTCTGAATTTCCGTCGGTCACCTGAAAAGCGATCGGGAGTGGGAACTCTGGGCTCCGGAGGGGGTAAACCCATAGCAGGTGCGGCTGTAGCAGAACAACTGAGAGGGTGAAGGCGTCCTTCCAGCTGAAAGTAGCCATCTTGTAAGCTCTGGACTGTTTGTGTAAGAACTGTAATCTGCTGACATAGGGCCTCTAATGCGGAAGCACCTCTCTCGGCCTCAGACATCTTGGCTGGTTGATACTATCACGTACCTGGTGCTAGAGGCCAATGGAGAGAGAGGGCTTCCCTTGCGGCTAAGTTCCAGACCCCCCTGAGGATGAGAACAGGAGAGGTCAGGCCCAAAGTAGCACGGGTCGCCTGCTGGATTGTGTGCAGGAGGATCCAGAGTACAGCTGGAGTGCTGGAGTGGAATCAGCAGACAGGTGGCGCCCGTGAGGTGTTTACAGGACTTGGATAATGCTGAGACTGGAACGTGGTCGGGTGGATAGCCAAGATCAGGAGCCAGGTGGATATCAGAGCAAGCGTGGTCAGGTGGATAGCCGAGATCAGGAGCCAGGTGGATATCAGAGCAAGCGTGGTCAGGCGGATAGCCGAGGTCAAACACAGGAAGCAATCAGGAGACAGGTCAAGGACTAGCCGGGTTGGTAACAGGAGACAGGAACTGGAATATCACAGGGATAACACACTGGAGGAGCTGAAGATCAACCAGCAACTAAAATCACTGGCAGGTTTCCTTAAATAGGCCCAGGTAAATTGCTGGTAGTGCTGCTGGGTCCTAAAGTCCTTCTCCTGCCAAAGTGCTGATAGCGCTGCTGGGTCCTAGAGCCCTTCTCCTGGTGTTTGTGCCCTGACAAAGAGCTTCAGATAGAATGGGGATGTTAGAATCTTTGCTCTTATTGCTCTCTCTGTCTCTACTGGGGAGGTTTCTTTCCACTTCCTGTTCCAGACAGGGAAGTTAGTAGAAATCTCAACCAACAGAAGAGAAATCCCACCTATAACAGCTGTTACAGAAACTCATTTGAAAGATTTCCCCTCTACTCTTGTACTAATGACTATAAAATGTTGGATTTCCCCACTACCAGGACAACCAGAAATGTGTGATTTACCAATAGGGACACACAGAGGGGTTAATTTACTAAAGACAAATAAGCTGCAAGGGAATTCCACTTAGCTTAGTGAATTTGATGAATATTCCAGTCCCTCCATTGGCTGCCACTCACCCAATGAATTAAATTCTAAATAGTAACCATAACTTACAAAGCCATTCACAACTCTGCCCCCAGTTACATCACTAAGCTAGTCTCAAAATACCAACCAAATTGTCTTCTTTGTTCCTTCCAAGACCTCTCTCTAGCGCCCTCATCCCCTCCTCCCATGTCCACATCCAGGACTTCTCCTGAGCCTCTCTCATCCTTTGGAATTCCCAACCCCAATCGGTCCGACTATCTCCAACTCTATCCACTTTTAGGTGATCCCTGAAAACTTTTCTCTTCAGAGAAGCCTATCCTGCCTCCACCAAACAACTGTACTTTCATTTTCTTCATCAGCCCATCCCCCACTGCCATAACCTTTTGTATCACTTGACCATCCCTTCTAGATTATAAGCTCTAATGAGCAGGGCCCATTGATTCCTCCTGTATTAAATTGTATTGTAACTGTCAGGGATGTCGTGGCAGAGCCTGACGTGTAGAGGAATGTCTCACCGGATGAAGAGCCTGGAACTATGTGCGATCCCAGGACAGGGATGCTGACAGGATATCTTAGCAGGACACAGGTTCACCAGAGGCACGGAGTCTAAGTGCTAGCCGGTATTCACCAGGGCCCCTGATGGTGGGGATGGATTTGGCTGTGTGCTACCACCAGGTCACGGTCCTCCGGATTCCCCAGCCAGGCCAAGAGCAGGTCCAGGTCCAATAGCGGGTAGCGGATAAGCAGATCAGGGTGAGGCAGAAGAGTAGTCAAGACAAGCCGAGGTCAGGGCAGGCAGCAGGTAATCAAGGTCAAAGGCAAGCCGGGTCAGATGATCAGGAACAGCAGGTAATTCAGGTACAGGAGACAGGAGAGCTGAAGATCACACAGCAAGGAATCAGTGTGACCACTCCCCTTAAATAGGGCGTTTGGCGCCAAATATGATAGGGTAGCCTCGAACTATTCCATGGTAGCCTCGGGCTGTTCCATGGTAGCCTCGAAGTCTTCCATGGTAGCCTCGAACTATTCCATGGTAGCCTCGCACTATTACATAGTAGCCTCTAACTATTCAAGGCGCCTCTATGTACGCGCATGCACATAGGAGTTTGCCGGTTTGCGGAGCCAGTGCGCCTGCTCATAATAGTTAATCCCTGACAGTAACTGTTCTATTTGCCCTAACATTGTAAAGCACTGTGCAAACTGTTGGCACTATATATAAATCCTGTATAATAATAAAATAATAATAATAAATATTCACTTTGCAAAGAATATCCAATGGTGAGCAAGGAAAAAAATGTATTTTTGCTTGCATGTGATTTAATGATGGAAGTCAGTAGAGTTTCCCCACATTTACTAAGCTAGGGGAAAATGCCCTTGCAAAGAACAAATTCCCTTACAAAGAAAAAAACTCAACTCCAAAAATATTTTGTGATCTGTAAGTATAAATGATTTAGTTGTTTACATTTTTAATTGAATGGCTAGCAGCAGATACAATAAAACGTAGACTTCACACAAATTGGTTACATAATGCTAAAGTCACATCTGAAACGCGAAGGTGCCAGGGCAAGGTATACATAAAATAGGTTGCAAATGTCATTTATGAGTTTTACTTAGTATCAGTAGGTGGTCAATTTTGTTATAGGCTACATCAACTCTAGTATGTTCTCTTTCAGATTATCCATTATGATTTCCTCTCTTATGCTCTTGACGCAAAAAGTCACATCTCTGGCTATGGATCTCCATGAACGAAAGATGACATTTACAGTAAATTATTGCATGAAGGGGAAAAGTCTCAATGCCGTGTGGAGGTACAATATACTGGTCATGCTTTCTTATTTCATGTTCTTCCCTGCTCTCCTGGGCGGTCCACTCTGTTCATTTGTGAAGTTCCAGCAGCAGGTTAGTAAAGCTTCCATGTGCCGTAACTTCAGGCATGCCTGGACATTAACTAGAGGCTTGACATTATTCTTGCTGCTTCAGATACTTCGAGCAGTGCTGCTTGAAAAGATTACCTTCCAATGTGACCTCATGGACTGCAGACACCTAGGCTGTATATATGTTATGTGGAGCACAGCGCTGATATTTAAAATGACTTATTATTCCCACTGGCTACTGGATGAAGCCTTATTTCACACAGCAGGATTTTCCATAGAATTATGTTCCCACGTACGCGTTTCCGACATCAATATCTTCACCTTAGAAACAACTAATAAAATCTCAGTGTTTGCCAGGACTTGGAACAAAAGCACAGCCGTGTGGCTAAGAAGACTTGTATTTGGAAACTGCAGGACAAGACCTGTACTGTGCACATTCGCATTCTCAGCTTGGTGGCATGGACTGTACCCTGGACAAATCTTTGGATTTTTGTGCTGGGCGTTGATGCTGGAGGCTGATTACAGAATACATAAGAATTTAGAATATGTTTCAAAACCCTGGTATATCCAATATCTGTTCAAAACATGTACCTGGCTACAAACCCAGTTAATTATTGCATACGTCATGGCAGCCATTGAAAGCAGGACCCTAGCAAGTGTATTGGCCCTCTGTTTTTCATTCAACAGTTTTTTCCCTATTTCCTACTGCATATTATTTATATTCTTAGGAAAACATAAAAAAGGATAGTTATTTGTTATAAGGTATGCCACATTAACATTGCAGTACTTTACATTTAGCCTGTAATATGAAAATTAATATTTTTTTAAAGAGGTTGTAAACCTAAAAAAAAAAAAAAAAAAGTGAAAAAAAAACCCTGAGGGACAAAGGCATTATGAGCTAGTATGCATTGCATACTAGCTCATTATGAAATACCTACCTTAGAACAAAACCCCCGCAGTGCCACCTGTTCAGCCGTCCTGCTTCCTGTTTCACGTCCTCTGGCCATCTGAGTAGCCAGAGGCTCGATGACATCACTTCCGCACATGTGCACGGGAGCCACCGTTCATGGCACAGGACTCTGAAGGAACGGCACAGGTGGCCGTTCCTTCAGGGTGCATGCGCCAATGATGTCATCGGCTGCATTAAAAATAAATATCTCCAAAACGGTGCAGGTTTAGGAGATATTTACAGTACCTATAGGTAAGCCTTATTTAGGAGATATTTACAGTACCTATAGGTAAGCCTTATTAAAGGACTGTACTATATTTACAGTACCTATAGGTAAGCCTTATTAAAGGACTGTACTATATTTACAGTACCTATAGATAAGCCTTATTAAAGGACTGTACTATATTTAGAGTACCTATAGGTAAGCCTTATTTAGGATATATTTACAGTACCTATAGGTAAGCCTTATTAAAGGACTGTACTATATTTACAGTACCTATAGGTAAGCCTTATTTAGGAGATATTTACAGTACCTATAGGTAAGCCTTATTTAGGAGATATTTACAGTACCTATAGGTAAGCCTTATTAAATGACTGTACTATATTTACAGTACCTATAGGTAAGCCTTTTTAAAGGACTGTACTATATTTACAGTACCTATAGGTAAGCCTTATTAAAGGACTGTAGTATATTTACAGTACCTATAGGTAAGCCTTTTTTAGGAGATATTTACAGTACCTATAGGTAAGCCTTATTTAGGAGATATTTACAGTACCTATAGGTAAGCCTTATTAAATGACTGTACTATATTTACAGTACCTATAGGTAAGCCTTTTTAAAGGACTGTACTATATTTACAGTACCTATAGGTAAGCCTTATTAAAGGACTGTACTATATTTACAGTACCTATAGGTAAGCCTTATTAAAGGACTGTACTATATTTACAGTACCTATAGGTAAGCCTTATTAAAGGACTGTACTTTATTTACAGTACCTATAGGTAAGCCTTATTTAGGAGATATTTACAGTACCTATAGGTAAGCCTTATTAAAGGACTGTACTATATTTACAGTACCTATAGATAAGCCTTATTTAGGATATATTTACAGTACCTATAGGTAAGCCTTATTTAGGAGATATTTACAGTACCTATAGGTAAGCCTTATTTAGGAGATATTTACAGTACCTATAGGTAAGCCTTATTAAAGGACTGTACTATATTTACAGTACCTATAGGTAAGCCTTATTAAAGGACTGTACTATATTTACAGTACCTATAGATAAGCCTTATTAAAGGACTGTACTATATTTAGAGTACCTATAGGTAAGCCTTATTTAGGGTATATTTACAGTACCTATAGGTAAGCCTTATTAAAGGACTGTACTATATTTACAGTACCTATAGGTAAGCCTTATTTAGGAGATATTTACAGTACCTATAGGTAAGCCTTATTTAGGAGATATTTACAGTACCTATAGGTAAGCCTTATTTAGGAGATATTTACAGTACCTATAGGTAAGCCTTATTAAATGACTGTACTATATTTACAGTACCTATAGGTAAGCCTTTTTAAAGGACTGTACTATATTTACAGTACCTATAGGTAAGCCTTATTAAAGGACTGTACTATATTTACAGTACCTATAGGTAAGCCTTTTTTAGGAGATATTTACAGTACCTATAGGTAAGCCTTATTTAGGAGATATTTACAGTACCTATAGGTAAGCCTTATTAAATGACTGTACTATATTTACAGTACCTATAGGTAAGCCTTTTTAAAGGACTGTACTATATTTACAGTACCTATAGGTAAGCCTTATTAAAGGACTGTACTATATTTACAGTACCTATAGGTAAGCCTTATTAAAGGACTGTACTTTATTTACAGTACCTATAGGTAAGCCTTATTTAGGAGATATTTACAGTACCTATAGGTAAGCCTTATTAAAGGACTGTACTATATTTACAGTACCTATAGATAAGCCTTATTTAGGATATATTTACAGTACCTATAGGTAAGCCTTATTAAAGGACTGTACTATATTTACAGTACCTATAGGTAAGCCTTATTTAGGAGATATTTACAGTACCTATAGGTAAGCCTTATTTAGGAGATATTTACAGTACCTATAGGTAAGCCTTATTAAAGGACTGTACTATATTTACAGTACCTATAGGTAAGCCTTATTAAAGGACTGTACTATATTTACAGTACCTATAGATAAGCCTTATTAAAGGACTGTACTATATTTAGAGTACCTATAGGTAAGCCTTATTTAGGATATATTTACAGTACCTATAGGTAAGCCTTATTAAAGGACTGTACTATATTTACAGTACCTATAGGTAAGCCTTATTTAGGAGATATTTACAGTACCTATAGGTAAGCCTTATTTAGGAGATATTTACAGTACCTATAGGTAAGCCTTATTTAGGAGATATTTACAGTACCTATAGGTAAGCCTTATTTAGGAGATATTTACAGTACCTATAGGTAAGCCTTATTAAATGACTGTACTATATTTACAGTACCTATAGGTAAGCCTTTTTAAAGGACTGTACTATATTTACAGTACCTATAGGTAAGCCTTATTAAAGGACTGTACTATATTTACAGTACCTATAGGTAAGCCTTTTTTAGGAGATATTTACAGTACCTATAGGTAAGCCTTATTTAGGAGATATTTACAGTACCTATAGGTAAGCCTTATTAAATGACTGTACTATATTTACAGTACCTATAGGTAAGCCTTTTTAAAGGACTGTACTATATTTACAGTACCTATAGGTAAGCCTTATTAAAGGACTGTACTATATTTACAGTACCTATAGGTAAGCCTTATTAAAGGACTGTACTATATTTACAGTACCTATAGGTAAGCCTTATTAAAGGACTGTACTTTATTTACAGTACCTATAGGTAAGCCTTATTTAGGAGATATTTACAGTACCTATAGGTAAGCCTTATTAAAGGACTGTACTATATTTACAGTACCTATAGATAAGCCTTATTTAGGATATATTTACAGTACCTATAGGTAAGCCTTATTAAAGGACTGTACTATATTTACAGTACCTATAGGTAAGCCTTATTTAGGAGATATTTACAGTACCTATAGGTAAGCCTTATTTAGGAGATATTTACAGTACCTATAGGTAAGCCTTATTAAAGGACTGTACTATATTTACAGTACCTATAGGTAAGCCTTATTAAAGGACTGTACTATATTTACAGTACCTATAGATAAGCCTTATTAAAGGACTGTACTATATTTAGAGTACCTATAGGTAAGCCTTATTTAGGATATATTTACAGTACCTATAGGTAAGCCTTATTAAAGGACTGTACTATATTTACAGTACCTATAGGTAAGCCTTATTTAGGAGATATTTACAGTACCTATAGGTAAGCCTTATTTAGGAGATATTTACAGTACCTATAGGTAAGCCTTATTAAATGACTGTACTATATTTACAGTACCTATAGGTAAGCCTTTTTAAAGGACTGTACTATATTTACAGTACCTATAGGTAAGCCTTATTAAAGGACTGTACTATATTTACAGTACCTATAGGTAAGCCTTATTTAGGAGATATTTACAGTACCTATAGGTAAGCCTTATTTAGGAGATATTTACAGTACCTATAGGTAAGCCTTATTAAATGACTGTACTATATTTACAGTACCTATAGGTAAGCCTTTTTAAAGGACTGTACTATATTTACAGTACCTATAGGTAAGCCTTATTAAAGGACTGTACTATATTTACAGTACCTATAGGTAAGCCTTTTTTTAGGAGATATTTACAGTACCTATAGGTAAGCCTTATTTAGGAGATATTTACAGTACCTATAGGTAAGCCTTTTTTAGGAGATATTTACAGTACCTATAGGTCAGCCTTATTTAGGAGATATTTACAGTACCTATAGGTAAGCCTTATTAAATGACTGTACTATATTTACAGTACCTATAGGTAAGCCTTTTTAAAGGACTGTACTATATTTACAGTACCTATAGGTAAGCCTTATTAAAGGACTGTACTATATTTACAGTACCTATAGGTAAGCCTTATTAAAGGACTGTACTATATTTACAGTACCTATAGGTAAGCCTTATTAAAGGACTGTACTTTATTTACAGTACCTATAGGTAAGCCTTATTTAGGAGATATTTACAGTACCTGTAGGTAAGCCTTATTAAAGGCTTACCTATAGGTACAAGTTATATGAGAGGGTTCACAACCTCTTTAAATTGCTTTTAAAAATATGGAATGTATATAGCTTTAGATATTTTGAATAAGCATGTAAAAGATAAGCTGAAAACTGAACTCCAGACTAACAACAGAATATACAAATGAAATGCATATGAAAGCTGTTTTACTTGCCAAAGGATTTGCATTTCTGTCTATCCAGTCTTCTTTGCTTAAGTAAAATAACACCTATAAAGCTGGCCATGGATGATGGTGTGATTTTCTTTTCTGTAACCACGGGAATCCCTCCCGCAAAGCTATTGTGTTCTCCCGCGCGGGGGGGGGGGGGGGGGGGGGAACCATCCCTGCAAGGAGAACACATAGTAATTATTGTTAGCAGAGATAGCCGTTGACAATAATTGCATGAAAAATTTGACAGGCTGGATGTACCCAAGTTGATTGATCAGCTTGGGTACAACCAGCCTGCTCACACTTGGTTTGAATCTCGGCTGGTCCCTGCTGAACCGGCTGAGATTCGAATCATCTATGGCTGGCTTAAGGCCCTTATGTACACTAGGCATTTTTACAGCTGTTGTTTTTGGCTTTAGGTGTTTTTTTCTGCTGCCAATAAACTCCCCAGCATGTTATCCAATGTGTCCATGCACAAATAGGCTTTTATCAGTGTTTTTTGGCAGGGGGGTTTTCAGGCTGGAAAAACCCCCCAGAACTACTGCGTTAAAAGAGACGTTTTTCAGCTGTAAAAACGCTCTAATGCTGAAAAACATTAAAACGCGGCTATCTGGTGTTTATCAGTTTATGTGTTCTTGAGGCTCAAGCTTTTGTTAGAGTATAGTTTTGCTAAAAAAATGCTAAAAAAACATAAATGTTAAAAAATGTGGCGAAACGCTAATGCAAAAACGCTAAAAAGTGCGACAAAACTCAAGTTTTTATCATGGCATTCTACAGCTGACCCTACTGGTGTTTTTATAATGTCCAGTGTGTAATGGCATCCCAAACGGGCCGCAAATTGGCCACGATTGCCACACAAGAGAGCAGGAGCTTCTTTTGTGCGCCAGCGTCGCATGTTGCGATTTTCCGCTATTGCAACATGATTTATCGCGTGACAATCACGGCAAAATCGCAGCACGATTGGGGTGCCATTAAGAAGTAATGGCATCGCACAAGTCTCAATTTGCCACGATTTGGATTTGCGGGGAGAATCACAGCGATTCCACCCGCGATTCAGATCGCTTAGGCGTGAACGGAGCCTAAGTGACCCAATTCTGGTAAAATGGAGCTACTTTAATTTCCGAGACTTTCTCCTTGTAGACCAGTGTAACCTCATCTCTCTCACTCTGCTCTTTCCTTCTATCAGCATCCTTGTTAGCCCATCAGAACTTCAACACAAATGATTAGCTTCTCTCCCCGCTGTAGATGGATTGCAAGAGGCTAATACCAGGTTTGTTTCAGGCATTCACAAAGCTCTTAAGTAGATAAACATTTATTGATGTATTCGTGAATACAGAATTGCATTAATTCAAACATTTTATATCTGCCTGGGGCTCAGATTTAAAATTAACAATCCTATTAGTTTGTTTAATGTTTTACTAATTTGTTTCTGTGTTAATCTACACAAAATTATATATGTATATGGAGTCAACCATGATATGTCATTACGTATACAGGCACTATTCCTGCTTTGCAGAGCAGCTTATTAGGGATGAGCCGAACATACTTGAATTCTGTTTGTGGCTAGCACACAGAATATAACTAAAGTTTGGGTGCCAAAAAAAAACTCCCACTGAAGTCATTAGAAGTCAAATGTTAAAAAACAGTAATGGCCATATTCTAGGCTGATAGTAAAGGAATCAAATCAAAGATAATATGGGGAGCATGTACCAAAACAACGCATCTTCTGTGCAGGTCCAAAAAAAGTGGAAACATGTCACCCAGTGCCAAGCCACGTCTCAAACAAGCCTCTAGAACAGCCTTTCACAACCTTTTAACAAAGAGGAACCCTTGAAATAACTTTTCAGGCTCAGGGAACCTACAAATAATTACTTTATCAAAGTTTCACAGTACATTAGAGTGATAAAGATAGAGAGAAGGCCAGTGCGCTACCAATGGGGTATAAGGCGTATGGGGTGGGGTGAATATGAATCCAAATGTGTAGATCAATAAATAAACAACAGAAAGTGCAGCCAATTGTGTAGTGTCACCACATACTAACTAAAAATAAGGAGAATGTAAAAAAATTGGCGCTACTTTCTCAATGGGCAAAAGCCTCCTGTAATAAATATAGAATTCCTAGTATATTCAAAAAGTGAATAAATATAATAAAATAAATTCAATGTGTGAAAAAAAGATATAGTTCATAAAAGCATCCTAAAACATCACAATTCACATATAAAACAAGAATCAAGAAGCGTGCAAAAATGATAGAAGAAAAAAACGTGGATACGTTGTATAATAGTGCAAATAATAAAAGATGCTGAAAGATAATATATCAATGTATATCACAGATAGTAGATAAATAAGCAATTCATGCACCCATAGTACCAAAAAAGCAGTAAGGTGCTTAAATACGTGAAAGTAAATATATAAATAATTGCACTCAATTGTGAAGATAAATATATAAATAATTGCACTCAATTGTGGGTGATCATAATAATCAATAAATAAAAAGGAATTTGTCCATGTGCAAAACAGTGCAAAGGTGCTTCCAAAAAAGCGACTCTCGTGACTCTTCACAATGATTAGGTGACTCTTGTTATTCTCCAATGTGGGAAAGCGTGTCACTACAGTGAGCTAATCCTCAATGGCCGCTCACCTCCAAATACACCTTTAAAGGCGTTTTGTGATATAGATCACCAGGCTAAAGCAACGGGTCCTCTTCCACAGATGGGGCTCTAGTGGGGCCACCAATATATCCCTCGCTCCTTCAGGGATACAGCCAATAAACCGCCTCTTAGTATAATAATAGCCAGATAATCCTCCAATGACTCCCGCTCATGTCAGGGACATAATAAATAGGATCTCATGGTGTAGTATGAAAGGTTTATTTAACACAAAATATATAATAACACTCACATTTAGGCAAGAATAAAAGCGTAGCCGCCGATGCAGTAGGTATCAGATACTTCCGGTCTCGGCCATAGACCGGAAGTGATGTCACCTGGCTCCTCCCTACATTAGAGTACATTAGAGTGATAGTCACACTAAGAATGCTTCTTATATTTGTGGCCATTGGGAAGATTCTTCTCCTTACAGATAGCTAAAAAAGATCATTGTTCATAGTGGTTACTGAACTGAGAGGCAGAAGTTGTTCACTGCTTAAGGAACCCCTAGCAACATGAAAGAACTGTAGGAACCCTGGTTGAGAAAGGCTGCACTAGAAGGAAGAGATAGATGGAGTGCATAATGCTAGGGCTTCTGTACAGTTAAACAAAAACCGTATAACCAGATTCCTTGCATCTGTTGCTGATAGATGACTTATGATGGGGGGGGGGGGGGGTTGCATTTTAGTTGGTGCAGTTGGTAGTGAAGGTGTGTTATATCCTCTTCCCTATGTGTCTAAGAATCATAGTAGGACTTGGGATGTCTCTTTTAGGAGCAGTTTGTAGGTATAGGAAAGGGGCTTTTACCAGCTCAGCAGAGAAGCAGTTGCATTCAAGTTGCAGAGCGCTCAAATAGCAGAAAATATGGAACAGGTGCATCCAAGCTTCTACCTCCTGTGTAATGCCTGGTGAGCCTCAAGAACACAGCACTCAGCCTGGGAAGTCTCTGCAAACCTCCATGGAAAATCCATGCAAAAAGGGAGAAAGGCTGGTGCCATGGAAGTCAGCTGAAACATCTTTATTGCATAGTAAATAACAGTCAAAAAAGCCAACATGTTTCAGCCATCAGGCCTTAATCATGCCAAGTACGCATGTATGTGTACAAAGGCACATAAATGTGCGTGTATGTAAGTAAATGTATTCCAGTGACTAGAATAAATTATGTTCTAGTGAATAGAATGACTTTACACTCATACTCCTATAAACGCCATATGCACATAAATGCACAACACACCAAAACACTTAATAATACGTGCATAAGCATTGTTAAAGGCCTGACATTAGAGGCATTTTTTTCTGCCAAGTTCTGGCAGAAAAAAATGCATCTTAAATTCATACACCCGTGTGCATGAGCTCTAATAGTCCGTGAATAACAAATTGAGGAGGTTTGGAGCGCTGCTTCACATTGTGGGTATACATAATTACATAGTTAGTCTGGTTGAAAAAAGACACAAGTCCATCTAGCGCTACCAATAAAAGGCAACAATTTTTTTTTTACAATCCTATATACACAATCCTATACGCACAGTTGATCCAGAGGAGGGCAAGAAAGCATGATCCAATTTTCCTTCTTGATCCCCCAAGATATTCCCTGGATAAACTTTACCTATAAATATTAATATCCAGTTATATTACGTACATTTAGGAAATAATCCCGGCCTTTTTAAAAGCAATCTACTGAGCTGGACAGAACCAGCTCTTGAGTCTTGAGTCTATTCCACATTTTCACAGCTCTTCCTGCGAAGAAGAGTTTCCATATTTGGAGATGAAATCTGTTTTCCTATAGATGTAAAGAGTGCCCCCTTGTACTCTGTGATGACCTTAAAGTGAGTAACTCAACACCAAGTTCACAATATGGACCAGTTATTTATTTATACATGTTGATCATTGTAGCGGAGTAGCAGTATGATCCACGATATCTCCACTGGTAGTCATGCAGAGCATACAATAATCCTGGTAGCGTATAATATCCCCAACCCTCCAAGAACCAGAAGGCACATGGCTTGAAGGTCAACTAACTCTTTTATTCACAGGACTTTCATTTTAAACAAGATACTTATACGGGGTCTCCACAGAGGGACAGCAGGGGTTTCCAATGCACAGTCATGAGCCAGCAGCTAACAAAAGCAAGATACTTATACGGGGTCTCCACAGAGAGGCAGCAGGGGTTTCCAATACACATTCATGAGCCAGCAGCTAACACAATACAAAATCCTACAGGTACTGCACGGGTTACGTTTCCACATACAATACACACATAATACAGTTGGACAATCATTCCTGACAGAATACTCTGTAAGTGGCGATGCTTGCCACAATGCTCCCCCCAGAACCAAGCCGGCATACACAGTCTGATCCCAACGGATCGCCTTGGGGATGTCCGGAGGAACGCTCACAGATCATTTTTCCAGTTCAGTTTGTCGCGATAACCCGTCAGCATGGCCATTCTGTTTTCCGGGGCAGTAGTGACTAGTAAAGTCATAAGGTTGTAACGCCAAACTCCAGTGCAACAACCGGGCTCAATACTGTTCTTAATCCAAACATTGAAGCGTCTGGACCTCAGAAGGCCATTAGGTCTCCGGGATATTGGCCGGGGCTCAGGACTGGCAGGATCGCTGAGGGCAACTGGCCTAGATCGTTCCCCAGTAAGATGTTGGTGGGGAGCTCCCGTATCAGCCCCACATCAATCAGACCTGCCCCGGCACCCCAATTCAAGTGGACCCTCGCAGTGGGTAGTCGGTGTACTGCTCCCCCTGCCATCCGTACCACTGCTGAGCCTCCGGTTCGGGCGGCATCTGGAACCAGGTGTCGCTTGACCAAGGTGAGAGTGGCTCCCGTGTCTCGGAGACCTTGAGCGGGCATTCCATTTAACTGGACCGATTGTAGATGATGCTGTTGGTTCTCCGTGGCGGCTTGCACCGGGTTAGCTTCATGAAGGGTACCCCATTGCTCCTCTGTGTGTTTGAACCTGGGTACGACTGGGGAAACCTATGTGGGATAGTAGGGGACCGTTGTCCATGCTGAAGGGGGTGACCCTGGTCGGATCCATGCATCTTGGTTCCTGCTATGGGTACAGTCTCGTCTATAGTGCCCAAACTGCTTGCACCTGTGGCACTGTACCCCACTGCGGGACGGGTATCTGGGTGTCTGGTGTTTGGAGGAGTTTCGCCCCGTCTGTGGTAGTAGTGGTCCTGTGGTGCGAGCCTGCTGCTGGGTAACAACCGAATAAGCTTTGTGGATGGTAAATTGGGGAACAAAAGCTGAAGTCAGCTCCCCCAGGTCGTTGCCCAAAATAATGTCTGCGGGTAAATCCTGCATCATGCCCACCTCCACATTCCCTGACCCAGCTCCCCAATTCAGGTGTACTTTCGCAGTGGGAACTTTGAAAATGGCTCCCCCAGCTACTCGCACAGCTACAGAATCCCCAGTGAGTTGTCTGGATGCAATAAGGTGATTCCGGACCAACGTGATGATAGCCCCAGAGTCACGTAACCTTTCTAGTTGTCTCCCCTCCAGGTGAACAGCTTGTCGGTGGTTTTGTCGATTGTCCGATGCCGCTTGGATGGGGTTAACCTCGTGTAGGGTGCCCAGGGGTTCCTCCATTTGGATTGCTGTGGGGGGTTGTAATGCAGCGGCTGCTTGGTAACAGTGTACAGCGGCTCGAGGTGCTGGTGCGTAGCCCTGATTCGGCCAGGGCTGACGAGGCCGATTTTGGGGACAGTCTTTCTGTATGTGCCCCATTTGGTTGCAGAGATGGCACCGGGTATGGGCTCCTGGTTGGTACCTGGGGTACTGACTGTTACCTCCTCCTGAACGTGGAGGTGCTGGTTCGGTAACTGCTGGTCGGTGATAGGGTTGCTGGGCAACTACCCTAGGCGGTGGTCGTTGTTCCCGTCTAGTGTCTTGGTGCTCATCTGCTAATTTAGCAGCCTCTGGAAGGGTGCAAGGTTTACGGTCCCTTACCCAGAGCTGCATTTCTTGAGGTAGTCTCTGGAAAAACTGCTCCAACAATAATAATTGCAAGACATCCTCTCGTGAAGTGGCTTGTGCTGCATCTAACCATCCGGTGGCCGCCCTGTGCAAACGATGGGCAAACTCAGTGTGGGAATCTTGGTCCTGCTTTTTAAGATCCCGGAATTGGAGTCGGTATGCCTCGGAGGTGATGGCATACCTGTTTAAAATCGCCTGCTTAACTTTCGGGTAGTCCCGGATGTCGGCATTAGGGACTGCCCGATATGCATCGGCCGCCCGGCCAGACAATTTCCCAGCCAATATCTGTACCTGATCCTCTGGGTCAATGTTATGTAACTGGCACAGCCTCTCGAAGTCTTGCAAATACCCATCTATTTCTCCCTCCGTGTCCGTGTTTTTAAATGCCTGGTACGGTATTTTGGGCTTCCCCTGGGTAATGTGGACAGGCGTTGGAGCTCTCTCCCCGGCTCGCTGACTTGCTTGGTGTTTGACCACCAGGTATTCCTGTACGTCCGCCATCAGCCGGTCCAGTATTTCTCTTGAGTGGGGCTCTGGGTAGTAGGCCAGTCTGCTCTGTCTTCTTCCATGAGTTCTTCGATCAGTGTCGCCTTGGTTTTGTTGCTGGCTATCTTGCCTCTTGCCTCCAGCAATGCTTTCAATGTCTGCCGCTTTAGCCGTGTATAATCCGTTCCCATTCACCAGCCTTTCGTGTAGTTTTACGTACTGCCGAACTCCGGTTTCATCTGAATGGTTTCTTTTCTCTTTGTTTGCATGAATACTGCCGAACGCTGCTTTGCTGTGTGGATAAAGATCCCGTCGATTGCCACCAATTGTAGTGGAGTAGCAGTATGATCCACGATATCTCCACTGGTAGTCATGCAGAGCATACAATAATCCTGGTAGCGTATAATATCCCCAACCCTCCAAGAACCAGACGGCACATGGCTTGAAGGTCAACTAACTCTTTTATTCACAGGACTTTCATTTTAAACAAGATACTTATACGGGGTCTCCACAGAGGGACAGCAGGGGTTTCCAATGCACATTCAGGAGCCAGCAGCTAACAAAAGCAAGATACTTATATGGGGTCTCCACAGAGAGGCAGCAGGGGTTTCCAATACACATTAATGAGCCAGCAGCTAACACAATACAAAATCCTACAGGTACTGCACGGGTTACGTTTCCACATACAATACACACATAATACAGTTGGACAATCATTCCTGACAGAATACTCTGTAAGTGGCGATGCTTGCCACAATCATATCTCCCCTTAATCTCCTCTCCTCAAGAGAGAATAAAGTCAGTTTACTCTAATCTTTCCCCATAGCTGAGCTCCTCCTTATCAGTCTGGTTGCTACTCTCTGCACTTTTCCAGTTCCCTGATATCCCCAAAAAAACTGCATATTCCAGATGAGGTCTTACTAATGATTTGCACAGTTGTAAAATGATATCTCCCTCTCACTGGAGTCCATACCTCTCTTAATACAAGAAAAAATGGTACGCACTTTGAAATTGGCATGCCGTTAATAAGCCTATGATCTACCAGAACACCCAGATCCTTTTCTACCATTGATTCCCCGAGTTTTACTCCCCCTAGTAGGTATGATGCATGAATATTCTTAGCCCCCAAGTGCATTACTTTACATTTATCAACATTAAACCTCATTTGCCACATAGTTGCCCAAATAAACAGTGAATTGAGGTATGCTTGTAAGTTGGAGACATCTTGTAAGGATGTTTTTCCACTGCATAGCTTGTCTTTACTAAAAAGGTATTTACGTTGAGAAACATAAGGAAACTCTGTAAATGTGTAAGATAAATGGGGGAGGAAGCAGAAGAAAGGAAGTGCATTTTGTGCTGGAAAACCATAACTTGTAATGTTTCATAATGTAGCAGGTTTTCTCAGCCACAGATCATTGTCAGTAAGCAGACTAATTGCTGCTGGTCAGCATTAACCCAGATAGGTACAGGTCATCTATAACCAGTATTTCCTGTGTTAATTAAAACCTTTTCTTTCACTATGTGTATAGCTCAACATGAAAGAAATGCATGCTGGTGTACTAGATAAATGTGAACATAGCTAGACATTAAGCATCCTGCACTTGTCACGCTAAATTAACTTTTTGGCTTCACTGTACTGAGTAGTCTGTTTTAAATTTTTTGCTCTGCCCAAGTTTTTTTAAAGTCTGTGATTGATTGTTCCTATCTGCCTCGAAAAAACCTCCAGAACATAGAATAGCAGGACCCACCACTGATTATAATATTCAGATATAATTATAATAATTATTTATCAGAACCCAGCCAATCCCTGGGGAGATGGTGACCAGAGGGCGACTGGAAAGGTGATAAATGTTTGGGAGGCCTGCTCAGGGTGTTCTTGTCCTGGGGCTGCAGCCCATGTACTGGAGTTGCTGTTTGGGCCTCAGCAGGTGCATCGCTGAGGGCCTGGAGAAGATATGCTAAGAGACAATTTGCTGGAGGGCATCATATTGGAGTCTGGTTTGGAGAAGGATCTTTGTCTCCTTTACTGAAGAAGGCTGTGTGGAAGCTGGGTGTAGACAGCTGTCCTAGGACATTGTGAGTAGGGCCTAGATTTGGACTCTCGGGTGGGCATGTTCTAGATGGGATTGAGAACCAGAGGTTACTGGATGGACTGGGTCTGCCTACTGAGACCTAGAGTTACTGGCCATTGCTATCAGTTAAGGCTGATTTAAGAGGATTTTGTAAAAAGTCTGTCCTCCTGTTGATTTCTGCTATCATTTTGGAATATCCTGAACCCTCCTTTTCAAGTTTCTGCCTGTGGCAGGCAGCTTCTGTACTAGTAAGGGAGACCTGGGCATATTCTCAGTGACCCCTTTGGGACAGAGAGCTACAAAATGATTAACAAACGGAGAGAGATTACTATTTTTACTGAAAACATACTTCACTGGGATCTACTGAAGTCTCCTTACTGTATCAACCAGTGAATGGATGCAGGACAGATCAATGAAAGGTGCAAAGTTAAGGTAATTATTATTATTATACAGGATTTATATAGCGCAGACAGTTTGCGCAGCGCTTTACAATGTGAGGGAAGACAATACAGTTACAATACAGTTCAAAATGTGGAAAAAAGTGCAGCGCTAATAAATACTAGCAATATAAACGTGTATATATATATAAACCAAGAAAGGTAAATACAAATAAATTGCAAAATAAATAGAAGTGAACATCAAATCAACAGTCCAAGAAGTGAAAAAAACAGTCCACAACGGTGATAATTGAAGTGCTCACTGGATCCCAACACCAACAAGATATAGAGATATGATGTGCTCACCAGACCGATGGGACTCAAAATGCCATATAGTATATGAGTCAAAACAGCTTGTTGTACAATGGATGGATGATCCGAAGGGATGACTGAGGTCACTGATGTTGAAGTGAAGAGGTGATAGCAGATATGAACCGTCACACCAGAGAGGCTCTCACTCCGTCAAATGGCCAGAAATGAACCAAAAAACAAGGGAGCACAAAATAGTGTAACACTGCTAAGATTTTTTATTAAATAAAAATACACCAAATTGCACTTACAAACATCTCGTGGTATAGAGCGTATACAGATGCAAAGGTAGGCTGTCAGCAGCGTGGCCTTGACGCGTTTCAGCATAAATGCTTTTTTCAAAAGTTAGTGCCAGCCGAACACCCACAAAAGCCACTTATTTATAATCTAAGTAGTAATAAGTCACCCAATAAGAAGATGCCTACTGTGCAGACAAACCGAGCCCAAAATGGCATCGGCTTGCACTTGCAGGCTCCTGATGACGTCAAATGACTTCAAATGACGAAACGCGTAGAGCGTCCTTCCGTCACTTCTGCTTGCTGTACCTGTGAACCGCATTTCCGGTGTTTGGAGCGCATCGCGTTCCAGAAGTAACCCGGGAACGGACCCACGATACTTGTATTGCGATCTGCTTACTTTTCACTGCTAATTTGTGAGTTATATTTTAATCTTAATAAAGTATTTACCATACAGTACTTCACTATATGAGCCTTTCCTCCCCATATATGATCGGGATCTCCATCTCATGTATGACCGCTATACCATGAGGGTTAATGGAACAAAGGAGATGATGTATACTCCATATTGATGCTGTCCGAGGAGATTTGCCCTTAACATTTACTACGCGTGTTACCCCTGTAGGGGTACCAGTTTCTGGTGAGTGCGCAATTCATTAGGGGGACACAGGATTCACCTGCACGCGTCACCTTCGGAAGAGTGTCACCTTATTCCATAATAATTTGGGACCGGATGGTGGTCACCCTCTTCATTTTGTGAACTCTTAACTTTACACGGACTCACCTATACGGTCACTTTTTCGTTATGTGACACCTATCATTGTATATAAGTGTCACTGGACTTCACCTGCTTTTGAACTGCTGTTTTACTTTTATTTTTATTTTTATTATTATTTTTTGTTATACCTTATTTTGTGCCTATTATCATATTTGTATTTGCCTTCATCTTTGCCCATTTTTTGGGACACACCTTATTTATTTTTTAGACCTATTTCACTTTATTACTTTATGCGATTTGTCAAATTCACTATTTGGCACATCTCTTTATTTGGCATCTCTGGGGACGCCCCCACCCTCTTTTCTCCGTCTAGGACCACCATCACTTTAATTTCTCCCATCTGCTATAATTTTTAGCACCAAGTCACTTTATTTCTACCCCACCTGGTATATATATTTTTTAGCACTTAGTCACTTTATATCTATAATATCATTGCACTTATCCCTTTTGCACTTTATCAATCAATTTGGGGATATTGTGTATTTGTTTACATATGTATTTATTGTGCATTCCTCTTTAGGACACTTTTCCACTTTTTCAGCTTATTGCATCATATCGCATTTAGCACTTTATCATTTACACTACTCCCTTGAGAGACATCTATACCTTTTCCCAACATTTATTTACTCTCCATCATTTTGGCAGCGCCCAGTACCTTCCCTTTTCTATTTTCCAATTTGTACATTGCCCCTTTCAGAGGCATATACCTTTTTTTGAAGGTAGGCTGCAGCCACCCATTTCCTTATAATTTTTTCCATCAGATTCTTTACATTTTCTAAGAGGCTGGTGATGTAGTTAGGGGCTAAGCTGTGGATTGCTTTGTAAGATGTTGTAAGTATTTTAAATTTAATTTGTTGGGTGAGCGGAAGCCAATGGAGGGCTTGACAGAGAGGAGCAGCGGACACTGAGCGATTGGTGAGGTGGATGAGTCTGGCGGCAGCATTCATAATGGATTGAAGGAGGATAGCCTGTGTAGAGGTATGCCAACGAGAAGGGAATTGCAGTAGTCGAGGCGCGAGATGACCAGGGAGTGAACTAGCAGTTTTGTTGTGTCTTTGGTTAGAAAGGGGCGTATTTTGGAGATGTTGCGGAGGCTGAGGCAGCAAGATTTGGACAGCGATTGGATGTGGGGTTTGAAGGAGAGTTCAGAGTCCAGGACAACACCTAAGACCTTGGCATGCGGGGATGGGCTGATACTAATGCCATCGATATTGACGGAGAAATCAGGGGAAGGGGCACGTGGTGGAGGAAAAATTATAAGCTCGGTTTTGGATGGATTGAGTTTGAGGAAGTGGTGAGACATCCAGACCGATATATCTGATAGTAAATTAGTAATACGTGAGAAGACTGAGGGAGAGAGCTGAGGGGTGTATAGATAGATTTGGGTATCGTCAGCGTAGAGATGGTATTGGAAGCCGTGGGAGGCTATCAACTGACCCAGAGAGGAGGTGTAGATTGAAAATAGGAGGGGTCCAAGAACAGAGTCTTGGGGGACCCCAACAGAGAAGGGAAGAGGAGAGGAGGAAGTAGAATTGTACATAATGCTAAAGGTGCGGTTGGATAAGTAGGAAGATAACCAGTGAAGAGTACAGTCACGGAGACCAAAGGCATGGAGTTTTTTGAGGAGGAGGGGATGGTCAACCGTATCAAAGGCAGCAGAAAGGTCCAGAAGTAGGAGTACAGAATAGTGCCCATTGGTTTTGGCCGTTAGTAGATCGTTTATCAGTTTTACGAGAGCAGTTTCAGTGGAGTGTTGAGGCCAAAATCCAGACTGAAGGGGATCAAGGAGGCTATTCTCGGCAAGGTGGTCGCACAGTCGGTTGTAGACCAGACGTCCGAGGAGTTTGGATGAAAAGGGGAGCAAGGAAATAGGGCGTAGGTTGTTCAGACTGGTTGGGTCCAGTGAGGGCTTTTTAAGTATGGGGCTGACTAGTGCATGTTTTAGAGAGTTGGGGAAGATGCCCGAAGAGAGGGAGCGATTGAAGATGTGGGTTAGAGAGTGTAGAATAGGGCCAGAAGATGAACGTAGCATTTGCGAGGGAACAGGATCCAGAGGGCAGGTGGTTAAGTGGACGTTAGCAAGTAGTTTAGCAACCTCATCTGTAGTGGCGGGGTTGAATGAGGGAAGTAATGATCGCACCTGTGGGCATGAAGCATAAGGCATGGAAGGTATCTGAACAGCAACGATCTCCTTACGAATTGTATCAATCTTCTGTTTGAAGTGGTAGGCAATCTCCTGGGCAGTGAGTGGATAGAGTAGAGTGTTAAAGGTAGCGAAGAGTTGCCAAGGGCGTGATGACAGGCTGTTAATGAGAGTGATAAAATAGGTCTGTTTGGCAGTGTGGAGACTGGAATTGTATTTTTGGAGGGCAGATTTATATTGGTTGAAATCCTTCTGAGACCGAGTCTTACGCCATAGGCGCTCAAGAGCACGGCTATGCTTTTTCAGACTTCTAGTGTTATCGGTTTGCCAAGGTTGAAGGGGTCGGGGCCTGATTCGGTGTGTGGTGAGGGGGGCCAGTGTGTCAAGGGAGGCTAAGAGTGAAGCGTTATTAAAATATAACCCATATATATACTCAAAGAAAAGTCCATCCAGTCTAATCCAAGTGTTATTTACAAAGTAAAAGGTCCAAGCTCCCTTTCCTTCAAACGATGTTGTTAGTTTCCTGTGGGCACCCAGATAGTGGTAGAACCACCTCCTATTTTTGACCACCTAAATTAATCAGATGGTCAGTCAGAGCAGTGGTAAATATACTGCTTGGGACATATGGGTAAACCTAGGAAAATTGATATCCATTACTTTCCTCTTTCATACCCTCTATTCAACATATGGCAAAGAAGAGGAGAGACAGAAACGAATTCCGCAGACATTATTATTATGCTGCATTTTTATTTTAAAGATCTCTGGGGATCTGTTTTTTTTTTTTTTTTTTCGCCTGACATGGAAAGCAGGATGGTTAAGTGAGGCTGAGCAAAATATAGAACTACCTGAGTAATTTACACATTTTTATATTTCGTAAAATAACACAAATATGGAAAAATAAGTATATTAAAATGTGAAAGTCACATGAATTTATAATAAGTGTCGCAATAATAAAACTCTAAAAATGTACCTGCTCTCTGTTGAAAACCGCAATGAAAATGTAAGATTAAAAAAAAAAAGTAATACACTAGACATTCCCTTTAAAATATACAACCTACATAGCTGTGGTTTGCAGATGGCTAAATAGTCAACTGGTGACAAGGACATTTAGTTTATTACACAAGGTATTTTCAACATGACAGTGCCAAGATCTTGCTGGGGAGAAAGGTACATGTATAGAGTACTATTTGATTTTCTTTTTTCTTTTTTTTTTTTTAACATTATGATACATTGGGCTTGAAATAACCATGTCACACACTTGGTTGGATATGTTAGTTTAACCTTTGCTCCGATCAATAAATCATATTGTAGTTTTTCATATCCTGGTTTGATAAAGCCAGCGGTTAGATTTTTTCTTTGGACAAAAGCTTTATGACAGGTTTGGGGAGAAAATAATACCTCTACTGTTAAAAGCTAGTTAAAAAATTCTTCCACGTTCTGGCTATGGATGAGAGCTTAAGTAAATAGTCTAGTTATTCATGAAATCCCCTGAGTGCTATTTGATGTGCATGAAGTCAGGTCTGTAAATTTAAATCATAAAACTTTTCCTAAGAGGCTAAAAATCTTATATATGAAAAATACAGTTTAATTTACCTGTAACTTTCGTTCGTTGTCAAAAGAAATAAAAAATTGCCATAGCGCACATGTATTTAGCTCATTGAAATTCATGAGAAAAGTCATATTTTATATTTATGTTTTGTGCAGCATGCATTTTTTATTATTATTAATATTATTATACATGTGTACAGTATATGGGCTGTCTCATTGCAGCTGGGTATACAAATATTAAAATAAGCCTGGTACTGTGCCTATTCTGAGCAAGGTAAAAGGACCATCTGCTTTACTGCTGCCCTATTCCCTAGCTAGTGCCCCATGTAATACTAGGTCCTGAATGTGGATGAGCATGTCACTCTTTCCCCTTTCTCCTTTGATGTAGTGCTCAGTGCCTGGACACTAATGTTAACGTGTAAGCTCCAGCTCAGACTAAAATTGAGCTTACACAGGGCTTCTAACTTATAGCTAAAAATATCTGTATACTCCTTGGTTTTGGAGTGTTGCAGCTCGCAATGCCCATGAATGGACCCATTTTGGGCTGTGGTTAAGATCTCTCTGCTGCCCTCTGGATCTCTGCATTTACATGTGTCCCTTTTTCTCTTCTTGGGACCCTTTCACCATGGGATCGCTCCACCACAACACCAGGCTTAGTGGTTTTAACTTTCATCTGCAGTCTTCTAATTGCTAACCTCTCCATAAGCTTGTATTCTTATGTTCCTGAGAAAGAGTGATACTCGAAACGCATCGGACAGCCTTTACTTCAAGACTGTTACAGTTGAGGAGTATGAGAGTTGTGTATGGGGCTCTGTTTCCCTAAGATCTAAACCTAACATATATGCTTTGAAATATGTATGTATGTTCTGGAATAAAGTTGCAATAAATTGTTTTTATATACATATTTTGGTCCGGGAATTATATCTAGTGCTGTGAAAGTCTCACACATCCATGACGCAATTTATTGGAGGGCTTTCAACTTAGCGTGCTGGCAAATGAGGCAGTAGGTAAAGGTTAGTATTACTATCAGATGCAGTGAGCTATCAAGAGTACCTGTTACTTTATACTGAGTGTCCAAATTTATGGGTTCATGGTGAGGCAAAAGTAAAAAAGTTCTGCATTTGTGTCCCTCACTGTCCTTTATTGTGAAAGGCCAGCTGCAAATTGTATTAACCAGTTAACGACTGCCCTATAGCAGATTTACTGCTACAGGGCGGCCGTTCTGTGCAGAATCATGTATATATACATGATTCTGCACTTCCTGGTAGGGGGAGCACCGCTTTTGCTTTGACTAGTCACAGCAGAAGCCAACCAGTGGAAGCTGGCCAATAGATGTCCGTCTGCACCCACTAAATGTCGCGAAGAGAGACAAGACGAAGCTTTGTCTATGTAACCAGTTTGGCTCCAGAGCAATTTTTTTTCTTTGTCACATACAGTGGGTACGGAAAGTATTCAGACCCCCTTAAATTTTTCACTCTTTGTTATATTGCAGCCATTTGCTAAAAGCATTTAAGTTCATTCTTCTTCCTCATGAATGTACACATAGCACCCCATACTGACAGAAAAACACAGAATTGTTGACATTGTTGCAGATTTATTAAAAAAGAAAAACTGAAATATCATATGGTCCTAAGTATTCAGACCCTTTGCTCAGTATTTAGTAGAAGCCCCCTTTTGATCTAATACAGCCAGGAGTCTTTTTGGGAAAGATGCAACAAGTCTTTCACACCTGGATTTGGGGATCCTCTGCCATTCCTCCTTGCAGATCCTCTCCAGTTCTGTCAGGTTGGATGGTAAACGTTGGTGGACAGCCATTTTTAGGTCTCTCCAGAGATGCTCAATTGGGTTTAAGTCAGGGCTCTGGCTGGGCCATTCAAGAACAGTCACGGAGTTGTTGTGAAGCCACTCCTTCGTTATTTTAGCTGTGTGCTTAGGGTCATTGTCTTGTTGGAAGGTAAACCTTCGGCCCAGTCTGAGGTCCAGAGCACTCTGGAGAAGGTTTTTGTCCAGGATATCCCTGTACTTGGCCGCATTCATCTTTCCCTCGATTGCAACCAGTCGTCCTGTCCCTGCAGCTGAAAAACACCCCCACAGCATGATGCTGCCACCACCATGCTTCACTGTTGGGACTGTATTGGACAGGTGATGAGCAGTGCCTGGTTTTCTCCACACATACCGCTTAGAATTAAGGCCAAAAAGTTCTATTTTGGTCTCATCAGACCAGAGAATCTTATTTCTCACCATCTTGGAGTCCTTCAGGTGTTTTTTAGCAAACTCCATGCGGGCTTTCATGTGTCTTACACTGAGGAGAGGCTTCCGTCGGGCCACTCTGCCATAAAGCCCCGACTGGTGGAGGGCTGCAGTGATGGTTGACTTTCTACAACTTTCTCCCATCTCCTGACTGCATCTCTGGTGCTCAGCCACAGTGATCTTTGGGTTCTTCTTTACCTCTCTCACCAAGGCTCTTCTCCCCCGATAGCTCAGTTTGGCCAGACAGCCAGCTCTAGGAAGGGTTCTGGTCGTCCCAAACGTCTTCCATTTGAGGATTATGGAGGCCACTGTGCTCTTAGGAACCTTAAGTGTAGCAGAAATCTTTTTGTAACCTTGGCCAGATCTGTGCCTTGCCACAATTCTGTCTCTGAGCTCTTCAGGCAGTTCCTTTGACCTCATGATTCTCATTTGCTCTGACATGCATTGTGATCTGGAAGGTCTTATATAGACAGGTGTGTGGCTTTCCTAATCAAGTCCAATCAGTATAATCAAACACAGCTGGACTCAAATGAAGGTGTAGAACCATCTCAAGGATGATCAGAAGAAATGGAAAGCACCTGAGTTAAATATATGAGTGTCACAGCAAAGGGTCTGAATACTTAGGACCATGTGATATTTCAGTTTTAGCAAAAAAGAGTGAAAAATTTAAGGGGGTCTGAATACTTTCCGTACCCACTGTACATGTAAAAATCCTAATTTTTGGCAAAAAAATTACATAAACCCCCAGAACATTATATATATTCCTGAAAGCAGAGGCCCTGTAGATTAAAAAGGTGATAGTTGCAAATTTTTGTTTTACGTAATATTAGTGCAACTGTTTTATAAATGCAACTTCCGGGAAAAAAATATAATAAAATAAATTTTAGTGCAAAACCACACCATATATTATCCATTTTTGGTTAAAATATAAAAGATGAGGTTGCATTGAGTAAATGGATACATAACATTTCATGTTTTAAAATTGTGTGTGCCCGCGATATCGTCAAAAACTATGGTGCCCAAAAAAATCACCATAAGTGATGCTTTAAAAGCCATTACAGCTCATCAATTTCGAGTTAACTAAGAGCTCTTGTTCTAGAATTATTGTCCTTACTCTGACATTCACGCTGAAATGTCACATATGTGGTGCGACCGCAGTTTACATACACGTACACACCCTGGGCTTGCGTTTGTGCAGGTGTGCGGGGCAATGGGGGTTTTGGAAACTTTTTTTATTTAATTTTAATAAATGTTATAATCTTTTTTTTTATTTTTATTTATTTT
This sequence comes from Pelophylax lessonae, assembly GCF_965119305.1. Lineage (NCBI taxonomy): Eukaryota > Metazoa > Chordata > Amphibia > Anura > Ranidae > Pelophylax > Pelophylax lessonae. Next base: position 527,829,125 of record NC_138768.1, read on the forward strand.
TACTAGATTGCTATCACAAGGGATTAACAAACCCCTATGTGATAGCATTGAGCAGGTGACAGTTATTTTTTTTGGAGACATTAGGGGTCTAATAGACCCCAATGTCTCCCCTGCCCTCCACACCATCTAACCAAGCACAGATCTGCTCGGTTAGAAGCGTTCCCTGGCTGTACTGGTCAGGAAAGTGTGCATATGAAACCTGAAGTGACGTCACTTTTGGTTTAATTGTTTGCATGTAAGATCAAGGCATGGATTTTCCTCAGTCTCACTGCAATGTCCCTCCCCTTGGGCACCGGTGAGCGCAGCACAACCCGGTGTAACGTGAGAAAACCATACCTCGTGAAAATTCCATACCCACGTCACTTCCTGTCAGAAATGTAATGGAACAGCTGAGCAGCGTAGCAGTGCGCATGCTCACAGCTCCGGATACGTCATTGAACAGCTGATGAGCTTAGCATTGCGCATGCTCGGAGGGTATGGAATGTTCACGGTAGTGTGTTATAACGTTACACCGTCTCAGCTGTTGCAGCGGTTACATTAAAACAGCTCGGCTGCAACATGAGTCATCTCCGCTCCTACCCCTGTGACTTCCCTGATCTCGGCTAGTAAATGTAAAAGCAGCGGCGGGTGTATGAAATCAAAATGACGGAGATCTCGGCTCCATGATCCGCTTTTACATTTAGTAGTCAAGATCAGGGAAGTGACAGGAGTAGGAGCGGAGATGACTCATGTTGCAGCGGAGATCTTTTAATGTAACCACTGCAAGAGCTGATGCGGTGTAACGTTACACAAACTACCGTGAACATTCCATACCCTCCGAGCATGCGCACTAGCAGGGGAGGACTGGGCCAGGGGGAAGGGGGGCAATTGCCCCTTGGGCCGCTCTGATGTCCTGTAAAAAGACTGCACTGCTTCTGCCACAGACATGCCTAACGGATTCCTGGTGAAGAGAAGTGAGAAGTCCCCGCCACTGACCTACTGAGTGCGGGTTGAAGACAAGGACAGAGTGCAGGCCTTCCCCTCTCAGCATGGATGGTGTAAATTGTCTGAGCAGAGGCCGGTTTCATGCCCCACTGGAGACTCTCCTCCCCTGGCCAGCCCCAACCGAGCTGTCCCTGCTCCCTCCAACTGCCCCCTGCTGGCCTGTTTGGGAACCTGGATTCAGCCGGTGAGTAGAGAGTACCTGAAGCAGGGCTTCAGCCTGGAATGAGGGGTAAGGAGGAAAACGGGGGGCCGAGTCACTGCCCCATGGGCCTCTGGTTTTTACTTGCCCCCGGGCCGAAAGTTGCCAGTCTGCCCCTGCGCACTAGTAAGCTCCTCAGCTGTTCACTGACGTAGGTGCTGACGTAGGTGCACCAGAAGTGACGAGGGTATGGAATTTTTATGGGTATGTTTTTTTTCACGGAACACCGGAAACCATGGAGCTATGGAGCTGCCACGTCACTCCCACTTTGAAGCCGGTCGCCGGCTGTACAAAACCCTCACAGACAATGGCTAGTACTGCAGCCATCAGCTTGTGATCAAAGGTTCACTCCTTGGACGTACATAGTATGCCCAAAGAGCTGAACTGGGTAAACAAAGCAGAACTCTGTCCTGTCAGTGGGGATGTGATGGATTTTGTGTCTCTGCAAAGCAGAGAATGAAAACCAGCGCATTCCTTAGTGAAAGCACCACACACAGTACACAAACACATTGGCTAAGCACACATTTAACCCTTTGATTGCCCTAGATGTAAAAACCCCATTCCCAGTCATTATCATTAGTACAGTGACAGTGCATATTTTTAGCACAGATCACAGTTTTAGTGTCACTGGTTCCCACAAAGTGTCAGTTAGTGTCAGATTGTCTGCCGCAATAACGCAGTCCCGCTATAAGTTGCTGATCGCCACCATTTCTAGTATAAAAAAAAAGGCAGGAATATATTTTCTATAGTTTATAGATGATATAACGTTTGTGGAAACCAATCAATATACACTTATTGGCAGTGTTGGTCATCTTATTTTAAAAAAGTAATTAGTTACAGTTACAAATGACTTCTCCCCAAAAGTAATTGAGTTAGTCACTCAGTTACCACATTGAAAAAGTAATTAGTTACTCAGCAAAGTAACTGTGATTTTTTTTTTTAAATATTCTATAATGCAATTACGTTCTATAACATCTTTAATAGCAAAGATGTTTATATTAACTGACTGAAGAATAAAAACACTATATACAGTATTTTAGAACATTTGGTATTTATTTGAACCCAACTCACTAGATCGCAGCCTGCCATAGATATGAATGATATGCATAGAAACATATAAAAAATAAATATTGAAACTAAAATTCAAGTGCAAAATTAAGACACACAAATGTAAACTTGGATAAAAAGAAAGAAAGGAAAATCTGGCCTTTAATTAGTGCAATTATCTGTATCTGTATAATTGTGTAAAAAAAAAAAGAAACAAAGGAAAACCTGGCCATTAGTGCAAATCTCTGTAACTGACTGTATAGGCCTACTGCACAATAAACAGAAGTTTTACTGTACTGAATAGTTAAGAGTTGGAGAACAGTACACTATCCAACTCTTAACTATTCAGTACAGAGATTTGCACTAATGGCCAGGTTTTCCTTTGTTTCTTTTTACACAATTATACAGATACACAGATAATTGCACTAATTAAATGCTTTAACAAAATTAGAGCCATTATTAGTCACTGTTGCTGTGATTTTGTGTGTTATCCCATATGTTGAGTGTATATTGTCAAGCTCAACTGCTATGGCGTCATGACTATGATGCCCCTTAAACCATCTGCAGGCAAGAGCTGCTTTCTATCTTTCCATGTTATTTGGATTGATCCAATGTGCTGTCAGTGTTTCGGCATGGGGCAACCCCCTTTCCTCCACCTTGTATTGATATTTTAGCAAGGCTAGCTCTGAAAGACTCAGACACCCCAGTGGACAGGGGGAGAATGTTTTCAACAACATACCTTGCAATCAATGTATTAAGCTCAGGCTTGGTCAACAGTTGCTGACCCGAAAAACCCGAAAAATCGAGCGTTGCTTGTTTTAACGGAGTGGGTCAGTCTCCTTCCCTAGCTGCATTCGGGGTTGGTTTAGCAGCAACAAGTGTCGTGTTAGCAAATTTTGACGTGGGGTGCTTCATAAGATTTGAGTTGCTTGAGGCAGACGTGGATAAAGTCTTATTCCTGGGCATAGCGTGCATGTTACATAAACATTCTTGCCTTTAATTTCAATTAAGGAGAAGTCGTGCCGGTACTTCCAGTTCGAGAATGCTAACTTTGATTTTCCCCAGCTCGTTGCTATTGTCGCTGATGGCTGGTGGTGTGGCACTGCACTGGTGGGGGTACTGGCAGTGTGGTATGGTGGTACCTGACCTGAGTCTGACTCCTCCTGAGTCCACTCCAGTCCTGACTCCTGAGTATTTTATGTTTTTTTTTTTTGGTACCTGCTGCTGGCTGATGGTGGTGGTGGCTGGTGGTGGTGTGGCACACTGGTGGGGGTCTGAGTCCTGTGGTAAGTAACCATATTTTTTTTTTTTGGTATCTGCTGCCTGTGGCTGGCTGCTGGTGGTTGTGTGGCACACTGTGGGGGTCTGAGTTCTGACCTCCTGACTTAAGTAACCGTATTTTCTTTTTTTTTTGGTACCGGCTGCTGCCTGGCTGGCTGCTGGTGGTGTGGCACACTGTGGGGGTCTGAGTCCTGACTGAGTCCTCCTGACTGTGTGAGTAACCATATTTTGTTTTTTTTTTAGTGGCTGCTGCCTGGAGTGGCTGGCTTGTATGGTGGTGGGGGTGGTGGCTGGTGGTGGTGTGGCGTGTGTAGTGACACACTGGTGGTTGGGGTCTGAGTCCTGACTGAGTCCTCCTGTCTTGACTGTCTGTGATTGATTTTTTTTTTTTGTTTTTTGGTACCTGTTGTGCTGCTGCTGCAGTGCTGCTTGGCTGGCTGGTTGTGGTGGCTGGCTGCTGGTGATGGTGTGGTGTGTGGCCTGCCCAGGCACACTGTGGTCCATCTGGCTCCGTCCTCCTCCTCCAGGCCTGTGCTGCTGCCTCTCTCTTCTGGCTGGCTGCCTGTATCGAGTCTGGCGGTGGTGGACCGATGGTGTACTTCCTGGTGCCTGCAGTGCCGCCCACCTATATATTAATTTATTAATTAATGGCCGCCCTCTGCCCCCTGAGTGCCCTCCTCATGGCCTGCCTGGGCCACCTGGCACACTGTACTCCGCTTTGCACTGCCTCTCGCTCATCGACTGAGGCCAGTACTGCAGACAGCGGCGGCCTTGGTCATAGAGGAGAGGAGGAATTACACTATTGCCATCTAGTGGCGGTAGATGTAATTGCGGTAACACAGCCAAAGTAATTTCAACGGCGTTACCATGAGGGGATGAGTAATCAGTTAGATTACTCGTTACCCTACAAAGAAACTGTGTTAAGTAACGCCGTTTACTTAAACGCAGTTACTTCCATCACTGCTTATTGGGATTCTGTTTACAAGAAATATGTAGCAGAATACATATTGGCCTAAATTTTTGAAAACTAGATTTTTTTAAATTTTTTTATTGTATATGTTTCATAGTAGAAAGTAAAAAATGTTGTTTTTTTTTTTTCCAAATTGACGGTCTTTTTTTATTTATAGCACAAAAAATAAAAAGTCATTGGTGATCATAAACCACCAAAATAAAGCTCTATCTGTGGGAAAAACATGACATAAATTTAATTTATGTACAGTGTTGCACAACCGCACAGTTGTCAGTTAAAGTAACGTGGTGCCGTATCACAAAATATGCTCTGGTAATGAAGGTGGGTAAATCTTCCAGAGGTCAAGTTAAAGTTATGTGTTAGAGAGAAATATTTGTCAGTTTTAGACAACTGTATAATATTTTTTTTAACCATGTATGTGATTTTGTGAGAAACCACCACTTCATAGCAATAAGCACTTCAAACAGGATGCAAATAATATAGAGTTCAACTGCATTTTACAGACAAATACATAGCTTATACCGGAAACCATAAAACCATTGTCTATTTTGGTCTTTTCTATACAGGTTAACACGTAAATTTGCAATTTTTTTTTTTTTTTTTTTTGCTAAATTGAGGCAGGTAATACATAGCGAGTGTCAAAAGAAACAAACTCGTGACAGATAGCACCAGCACTGGCTGGTGAGGGTGCAGCCCCTAAATACTTCAAATTCCAAAGTGACTTGGCATGCGATTTGACAGGTCAAATCGCATGACAAATCGCTGCTTATTGCCGGCAATGGCACTGTCCCAATCGGTGCGACGCCAACTTTGCGGGGCCGCATCAATTTCCAAAAGTAGTTCTTGCGCTATTTTTGGCGACTTCGAGGGGACTTCCATAGACATCTGTGCATGAACCCACACAGATGTCTTTTCAATTGAATTTAAATGCGGCTCTGAAATTGTGCAAGATCAGATGAAGTCGCACGATTTTAAAGCCGCGTTCAATGTGAACGAGGGCAGAAACACAGTCCTGACAGATTTGAAGCTTTAAAAAAGAGAGATGGTGTCTAATTGTGTGAATTCCAGCTTCCAGGGCATTGGCCACTTGTAGTATATGCATAGTGGCCAAACCTGGACCAATGTAACTATAGATAAATTATGAAAACATGGAATTTATCTTTAAATTTCATTGTTTTGTGTACAGATTAGATGATGATAGACCAGATTTCCTGTGTTTCTTTTAGGCTCCATAGTCATGGCAGCAAGAGGGCTGTACAGCGTACATTAGGGCTTATATTCTCTGCTCCTTGTCACTGATCTTGATAGGTTGCTGGCAGAGAGCTGTGTGCTGCACCTGTGACTCCCAGGCAGATTTTTATACCAGAATGTACATTGTATACTGTACAGCCTTCTTGCAGCATTGTTCTTCAACCCTTGAGGCTTGGCCCCACCAGGTTTAGTCCAGTGCATTCTTATTCTGCATATACTAAAATGCTCCGCTCTCTCCAGGGGGCATGATTACATCACTGCTAAGCTCCTGCTTATGCGTTTCATGACACACAGACTCCTGTGCCCCTGGACAACGTCCTCTGCGATGAAACGCGTAGGGAGGAGCTTAACAGGATTGTCATCACGCCCTCTGGAGAAAACATGGCGTTTCTCTAACACTGAAAGGGTGGCATGCAAAGAAGAATCACGTTTTGAAGTGGACTATCACTTATTTGGACTATATATATTTTTTTTTATTTGTTTGGCACTTTATAGATTTAGAGCACTATGATGCATGTTGATAATAAAGTTGACTGAGATTGACTGAACGAAGGGGCAGCACTTTTGGAATTCTAATTTATTTTAAAGAAACATTGCAACACATTATGTTTATGTATCTTTAATTAATTTAGTATCCAGATAATAGTGAGTGTGCCTGTCTATAGAACTTATTGGATTTCTGGGCACCTTAAGCACGATATTTTGGTTTATTTGATACACTTAGTCCCAGTTCACATATGTCATCCCATGTGATTCGGGTTGCACTGCTGTGATGTCTGTGCGATGCGAATTCAGCCATACAGATTGTATGGCTGAATTCGCATCGCATTCAGACACAACTCGCACAGGACCCTTTTTTGGGTCCGCACCAGAATCGGATCACATGAGTGTTCACACCTATGCGATCCGATTCATGTCTGAACTGACAGTTCGCGCTGCATTATGCGACTGATCTGGGGGTGTCGCTAACTCTGTATTGACACCCCCTGCGATTCACATATGACAATGTGAACTGCCTGCGAGTCAAATGCAATGCGGGAACCCGCAGTGGATTCACAGGGTTCCCGCATCGCATATATGTGAATCGGCACTTAAACATCTACCTTGCAATGGTCGATTCATTTCCATCAAAAACCTTTCCATACATACATATTTTCATGCTATTCTAGTGTTAATGTTTATAGCATAAAAACAGACAAGTTGTGGCACTTGTAATACAGAAAAAAGAAATTCATTATACATGCACGTCATATTCTGTTCTGTGAAATACTTCTGAAAACCACATCATTTGGTGCTATTGATACACTGATGACAGGCAAACAAATGGGTCACTTATGCAAACAAATGTGTTCTACAGAGAAACGCCTGCTTAACTCTTTGCTGAGTTTTATTTGTTTCATTTCTGTAGGGAAGGCAGCTATGGCTATATATTCACCGGCCAATTTATTAGGTACACCTGTTCAATTGCTTGGTAACACAAATTGCTAATCAGCCAATCACATGGCAACAACTCATTGCATTTAGGCATCTAGACATGATGAAGGCGAATTGCCGAAGTTCAAACCGAGTATCAGAATGGGGAGGAAAGGGGATTTAAGTGACTTTGAACATGGCATGGTTGTTGGTGCCAGACGGGCTGGTCTGAGTATTTCAAAAACTGCTGATCTACTGGGATTTTCACACACAACCATCTCTAGGGTTTTCAGAGAATAGTCCGAAAAGAGAAAATATCCAGTGAGTGGCAGTTGTGTGGACGAAAATGCCTTGTTGACATCAGAGGTCAGAGGAGAATGGGCAGACTGGTTCCAGATGATATAAAGGCAACAGTAATTCAAATAACCACTCATTACAACCAAGGAATGCAGAATACCATCTCTGAGTGCACAACAAACCGAACCTTGAAGCAAATGGGCTACAGGAGCAGAAGACCACACCAAGTGCAACTCCTGTCAGCTAAGAATAGGAAAATTAGGCTACAATTCACTCAGGCTTACCAAAATTGGACAATAGAAGATTGGAAAAATGTTGCCTGGTCTGATGAGTCTCAATTATAGCTGCGACATTCAGATGGTAGGGTCAGAATTTAGCGTAAAAAATATGAAAGCATTGATCCATCCTGCCTTTTATCAACAGTTCAGGCTGGTGGTGGTGGTGCAATGGTGTATTTTCTTGCCACACTTTTGGCTCCTTAGTACCAATTGAGCATCAAGTATTGTTGGTGACATGTCCATCCCTTTATGCACTCTGTGATCAGCACAGAGCCAATCAGCACTGTCCAGACAGAGGGTCAGGGGTCCTGAAACCTCATAGGACAATCAGGGGAGAATAAAAACTCCTCCTATAAGCTTTAACCAGACACTGATAGAAGTCACAAGATAAAAAGAAACAGGAGGCGGCTCTGAGTGCAGTATGTAAAAACCATTTATTAAACATGGAATAACAATTAGCAACTCCCATATGTGGGCTGAGTAAAAGCATAAATTAATGTCCCAGAGGGTCATCTCAGTCCTCGGTAGATGCCTCTTGGAATTCTGTGACACTGTAACTGCTGCGGAAAGATGGACATCTGGCGGCCGCGGCGTGGAGCAGTGTATACAATGAAGCTGGACTGCAGTTCCAAAGCGAGGTCTACAATGCAGGGACCCGGCAGCGAGGGTATTTACATCTAAATCAGGTGAATGGCGTAGGAATTACAACAGTTTGTATATGTGCCTCCCACTTTTTAAGGGACTAAAAGTAATGGGACAGATTAACAATCATAAATCAAACTTTCACTTCTTAATACTTGGTTGCAAATCCTTTGCAGTCATTTTATAGCCTGAAGTCTGGAACGCATAGACATCACCAGACGCTGGGTTTCATCCCTGGTGATGCTCTGCCAGGCCTCTACTGCAACTGTCTTCAGTTCCTGCTTGTTCTTGGGGCATTTTTCTTTCAGTTTTGTCTTCAGCAAGTGAAATGCTGGCTCAATCAGATTCAGGTCAGGTGATTGACTTGGCCATTGCATAACATTCCACTTCTTTACTTTAAAAAACTCTTTGGTTACTTTTGCAGTATGCTTCGGGTCATTGTCCATCTGCACTGTGAAGCGCCGTCCAATAAGTTCTGAAGCATTTGGCTGAATATGAGCAGATAATATTGCCCGAAACACTTCAGAATTCATATTGCAGCTTTTGTCAGCAGTCACATCATCAATAAATACAAGAGAACCAGTTCCATTGGCAGCCATACATGCCCACGCCATGACACTACCACCACCATGCTTCACTGATGAGGTGGTATGCTTTGGATCATGAGCAGTTCCTTTCCTTCTCCATACTCTTCTCTTCCCATCACTCTGGTACAAGTTGATCTTGGTCTCATCTGTCCATAGGATGTTGTTCCAGAACTGTGAAGGCTTTTTAGATGTTGTTTGGCAAACTCTAATCTGGCCTTCCTGTTTTTGAGGCTCAACAATGGTTTACATCTTGTGGTGAACCCTCTGTATTCACTCTGGTGAAGTCTTCTCTTGATTGTTGACTGACACACATACACCTACCTCCTGGAGCTTGTTCTTGATCTGGCCAACTGTTGTGAAGGGTGTTTTCTTCACCAGGGAAAGAATTCTTCGGTCATCCACCACAGTTGTTTTCCGTGGTCTTCCGGGTATTTTGGTATTGCTGAGCTCACCGATGCGTTCTTTCTTTTTAAGGATGTTCCAAACAGTTGATTTGGCCACACCTAATGTTTTTGCTACCTCTCTCATGGGTTTGTTTTATTTTTTCTGCCTAATGATGGCTTGCTTCACTGATAGTGACAGCTCTTTGGATCTCATATTGAGAGTTGACAGCAACAGATTTCAAATGCAAATAGCACACTTGAAATGAACTCTGGATATTTTATCTGCTCCTTGTAAATGGGAAAATGAGGGAATAACACACACCTGGCCATTGAACAGCTGAGCAGCCAATTGTCCCATTACTTCTGGTCCCTTAAAAAGTGGGATGCACATATACAAACTGTTGTAATTCCTACACCTTTCACCTGATTTGGATGTACATACCCTCAAATTAAAGCTGAAAGTCTGCAGTTAAAGCACATCTTGTTTGTTTCATTTCAAATCCATTGTGGTGGTGTATCGAGCCAAAAAGATTAGAGTTGTGTTGATGTCCCAATATTTATGGACCTGACTGTAGGTCTATGTTGCTGGACCCAGGGGAGCCGACCTGTCGCAGTAATATTACTGTTGGCAGTCGGCAAGCGGTTAAAAAGGGGGAATTAATGGTGGCCTCGGCAGCAACTTCTCTTTACCTTCCCTTTGATGTCTTGCAGCTGAACAGAGCATCAAAGGAGTGAAAGGAAGGTGAGTATATGCAGCTAGGGAGGGCAGAAGTTAAAGGAATTGTAAAGGCAGAAGATTTTGTGCAGCAGCCACCCTCAGCCCCCTTATACTTACTTGAGGTCCCTCTCAGTCCTGCGATGTCCACAAGTATCTCAGCCATCCAATATTCTCCTTCCTGATTGGCTGAGACACAGCAGGGCACCATTTTCTCCCGCTGCGTTCAATCAAAGTCAGCTACCCAATCAGGGAAGAGAGGGGGCAAAGAGGGGGATCTGGGCTACTCTGTACAAAACTACTGCACAGTGGTGTAGTGGTTAGCACTTTTGCCTAAAAGCAAAAGGGTCGCTGGTTCGAATCCCAACCACGACACTACCTGCCTGGAGTTTGCATGTTCTCCCTGTGCCTGCGTGGGTTTCCTTTGGGTACTCCGGTTTCCTCCCAGACTCCTAAGACATGCTGGTAGGTTAATTGACTTCTGTCTAAATTGGCCTTAGTATGTGTATGTATGAATGTGAATTAGGGACCTTAGATTGAAAGCAGGGACTAATGTGAATGTACAATGTACACGTAAAGCTCTGCGTAAGTTGACGGCACAATATAAGTACTTGAAATAAGTAAACAGAGCACAAAGTATAACAAGTTTATTATTTTTATAGGAATAAAAAAAGAGACTTTACAATAACCTTAAGTGAACCTGTTTGTTTGCCTGCATGAGCAAAGTAGAGATTCACAGTAAAGTGGGAGTAAACTCCCATGGTTGATATTTAATATCTAAAATATTTTACTGAATTTACTGAAGGCGCAACACTCGGCATCCTTTGTGAGTGTATCTCTGTCTAATTATTTAATTAATTGTTAGTTGGTTTTATGCTATGGCGTTCATATTTTTTATTCCATGATGATGGGGATTTCCGGCGACTGTTCATTTATTTGAGCTGATCTGTTGGTCATCACTGCGGGATATCAAGTGGTCTCCTGTGTCCCTTTGGAATTGGTGCCATCCCTTTACAACATCTACAGGCTTACCATTATCTGGTTGCCCCTTGGTTTAATTTACAGGGTCACACCTCACCGGTATCTGGTAAGCAGAATTTTTTACTGGTGGTGGATTAACACAGTGGGGATACCCCAGTCTATTTGTACTTTTCATCTTTCTTGTGGACAAACACTGGAGGTGGATTTATTATCTTGGTTCGGATTAATAACACAGATTTATTGGACTTTTTTATTTTTATTTTCAACACTCGAATTTCCTTTTTTGATTTATATGCTTTGGCCATTATAGATTACTATTTTGTCTCATTTATTGATACATTGATTGTACACAATCACTTAGCCCGACTTATGTGTATTAATGGTTGGTATTTACCTATAGGTACAGTAAATATCTCCTAAACCGGCAACAATTAGGAGATATTTAATTGTGAATGGGCCGGTGACATCACCGGTGCATGTGCTCTGAAGGAACAGCATGCCCGTGCTGTTCCTTCAGAGTCCAGTGGCATGAATAGCAACTCCTGCATGCGGGAGTGATGTCATTGCGGCGTGGCCAATTGGGCGGCCAGAGGGCGTGAACCCAGGAGAAAGACTGGGTGAAGATGGAAGCCCTGTCACTGGAGGGCTTTGTTTTAAGGTAAGTTTCACATAATGTGCGAGTTTGTGATGCATACTAGGACATTAGAACTTTACCTTGCAGAATTAAAAAAAAAAAGCATTGGAGGATTACTACCGCTTTAATTGGGATTCACATTAGAGCGTTCCGACTTGCCGGGGCGACCTCACAAGTCGCGGTGCGCTGCTCGCACCGCGACCTCGGAGCGGCCGGCACGGACTTCATAACATTGAAGTCAATGCAGGTCGCTCCGGGTCGCCCCAAAGAAGCTCCGGACCCTCTTTCTAAGTCGGAGCGACTTGTGTCGCTCCTATTAGAACGGGTCCACAGCTACTCTACCTGACAGGTCGCCCCAGTGTGAACCGGCTTTTATACTTTTAATACTAAACTACAAAATGGTTTGTTTAAAGTTGAAAATGTAAAAAAAAATGTACACAAGTCAACATCCCTACCATTATTCCCACACAATTGCTGGAATTGACCATATGGGATAGAATTTATTAACTGTGGGGGATTTTAGCAGAGCAATTAATTTACCTGAGAATTTTATTAAAAATAACAGTTGGGTTAGGTGAAAGGACGGGAAAAGCGAGGAGCTAATATTAGCGTACGAAATGAGCTACACCAAAACAAAAGCATTGGTTTAATAGCTCCGCATATATGGGGATAATGAGGCTGTGGATATAGAGTAACAGGTCTGCGTGGGATTAAATTAACAGACATCACTAACTTAACAATATGGATGCAAAAAATTGCATTTCTTATGATACCTGGAAGACAAAGGAGCAATTGTTTAAAGATGTGGGGCAACAAATAGGCAATTGTGACAATACATGGGCAACAAATGGGCGTTAGTGACAAAATGTGAGCAGTAAACAGATAAGTGTGACAATATACAGGCAACAAATAGGAACTAGTGACAATATGAGAGCAACAAACAGGCAATTGAGACAATATACAGCAATGACATAGGTTCTAAGAATTCTGTACTCCGTAATCCAATCCTGTTACATCCTCTTCTTGGTGGAGCTACAAGTTCAAGTATGAATGCTGGGACATATAGCTACACACTGGAACTATACAAGTCCCATCATCTATACTAGAACTTGTTGTTCAACAAAGATTTACTAGGAATATTAGAAATCTATCTCAAAGGCTCAGTGTGCAAAAAACTTTATTTTTTACTCTTTTTAGACCTTTTTACAGGAACCTGTACTAGTAAAAGCATTTGTTTGCATTAACCTGCTCCCCAGTAACATCACTATGATAGAGACCTTCTACTACTGACTCTTTGTATGGCTTTACCATGTCACATGACCTAAAGCAGGAGTATTGAATTCAAATTTAAGGAGGTTCAGTCAGTAAAATTTTCATCCAGCAGATATCTGAAGCTCATATTTGTGCTACGACTCAGATCCTAGTATATATGTAATCATTTTATGTCTGTCACAAAAAATGTACAATTTCCATAGCATTTCAATAATATTTATTGTCAATTTTCAGTGTGCTCCTATATTATATGTCCATATCAGAGTACCCTTGTACTTTTTAGCATGAGGCAGGCAGAGGGCAAGAGGCAGAGCAGGCAGCAGGTCGGCATAGAGGAAGTTCTACTTTTGTCCCCCTGTAATGCTGAGGTTGTTGTTGTTAGGATGCTGGTGGTCCTAACAGCCAAAAACTGCAGGGGGGGGGGGGGGACTTTGCTGAGAACTGGTTGGCTGGCAGTCCTGGTAGAACTGTCCCTTGGTTTGACTACGGGCCACAATCTACTATTTAGTGATCCCTGACCTAAAGCATTGATATGCCAATAATGGAAGACCTACTATGGCAGGGCCCTATCATGGAGATATGAGCGGCCCAGGGATGTGAGCCTCTGCTCCTAGTCAACAGCAGACTCCATATAGTCTGAAGCAGCTGAATCTGAGGACAGCCCAGAGACTTAGCAGGCTAATGCCCTATACCCACGTGCAGATTATCTGCAGACTTTTGTCTGCAGACTTACCTTTTCTATGTAGTCCAAGGGCCTGCCGGATTGCATACAAATTGAAAGTGTTTAGGTTTGACCTCATATTATATGGTTTTGGTAAGTCTGCAGACAAAAGTCTGCAGATAATCTGCACGTGTGTATGGGGCATAAATCAATAGCCAAGTTCTCCATGAAAGATCTAGAGAATCCCCTGCTATGGCAAAGAATTAGTGGCATTAAGTTTTAGTGATTAGGGCATGGAATATTATGGCAAAATTTAGATTTTCAAGTTGAGTGAAAATCTATTCATTGAGATATTCCACAGACACTTTACAGTGCATCTGGAAAGTGTTCACAGCACTTCACTTTTTCCACATTTTGTTATGTTACAACCTTAGTCCAAAATGGATTAAATTCATTATTTTCCTCAAAATTCTACAAACAATACCCCATAATAACAACGTGAAAGAAGTTTGTTTAAAATCTTTGCACATTTATTTAAAAAAAAAGCAAAAATCACATGTAAATAAGTATTCACGGTCTTTGCTCAAAACCTTGTTGAAGCACCTTTGGCACCAAATACAGCCTCAAGTCTTTTTAAGTATGATGCCACAAGGTTGGCACACCTATTTATGGGCAGTTTCTCCCATTCTTCTTTGCAGGACCTCTAAAGCTCCATCAGGTTGGATGGGGAGTGTCAGTGCACAGCCATTTTCAAATCCCTCCAGAGATGTTCAATCGGGTTCAAGTCTGGGCTCTGGCTGGGCCACTCAAGGACATTCACAGAGTTGTCCTTTAGCCACACTCTTGGCTGTGTGCATAGGGATGCAGTCCTGTTGGAAGATGAACCTTCACCCCAGTCTGACTTTCAGATCGCTCTGGAGCAGGTTTTCATCAAGGATGTCTCTTTACATTGCTGCATTCATCTTTCCCTCAATCCTGACTAGTCTCCAAGTTCCCATCGCTGGATGGTATTGGCAAGGTGATGAGTGGTGCCTGCTTTCCTCCAGACATGACACTTGCCATTCAGGCCAAATAATTCAATCTTTGTTTCATCAGACCAGAGAATTGTGTTTCTCATGGTCTGAGAGTCCTTCAGGTGTCTTTTGGCAAACTCCAGACAGGCTGTCATGTGCCTTTTACTGAGGGTTCCGTCTGGCCACTCTACCATACAGGCCTGATTGGTGGAGTGCTTTAGAGCTGGTTTTTCTTCTGGAAGGTCTCCCCTCCCCACAAAGAAATGCTGGAGCTCTGTCAGAGTGATCATCAGGTTCTCGTTCACCTACCTGACTAAGGCCCTTCTCCACAGATCACTCAATATGGCTGAGCGGCCCACCAGTGGCGGCTGGTGTGTTGAGGGTGCAGGGGCGCCGCCCCCCCCCCCCCATCCATGTGTCTGGCCCCCTAATCTGCATGCAGGGCACCGAACGCATGGAGTGCAATGTTTTTTTTTTTTTAATCACCTGATTAGAGAAATCAAGCGGAGACGGAGCTGTCATCCGCCGTCTCAGTGGGGATCGGCGGATCGATCCCCGCTGAGCAGCACGGATCCGCCTACGGAGGCGGACCGTGTGAAAGAGCCCTAAAGGAAATCAAACAACAAAAGTTGTATAGTATGTATCCACTCCAGCTTTAAGAGGAGTATTGAGACAAGAGGTTCTGATGTTTTCAAATGTAAAGCACACTACAGGTCCTTCCCAGCAGTCATGATCTGCCTGCATTGCATAGAGAAGAACTAGAAATATTTTATTTAAAAATGATATTTGCAGGGTTATGAGGGTTGAAAGGAGGAACCAGCGAAAGTAAAATATAAGCAGAATAAATTTCAGTTTTAAAAATTTAGAAGAACCAAACAAAACTCTGTCATCCATTCACTCTTTCTCTACAGCATTAATCAGCAGCTAAAGTACAAGAATACTTAATAAAAATCAACAATATATAAAATGCATTATTATAGCATGATTTTTTTTACAGTTTATTAGAAATTTGCTAATTTATGTTTCTGGTCTTTCACTTACTAATTACAAAAAAGACACAAGTTTTAGAATGGAAACATTTACTAAATATAACAAATAAGAGCTCAGCCAGAACATAGTAGCTGTTGCATATACTGTAGATTGGCTAAGCTAAACCATATGTTAAGGGTAAAGAAACGTTTACAGCTCAAAAAGGTTTTAATGTGGAAACAATACTGTAAAAGTGACGGCCACAACTTTTTTTATAATAAAGGGAAAGTAATGCTATGAGCCAAAGAAGGCCTTTTTTTAGTTTATAATTGAAAATCTTTTACATTCCTAACTTCCAGAAAAAGCAAGATAATTTCAATGGGAAATTTAAAAACAGTCACAGATGTTTTTTAATGGGAACTATAATCCAGGTAATATTTTTTAAGGCATGTACAGTATGTAAAAGAGATCAGTCTAACGTGTCAATATATTTAAAAAATAAACGTGTATTACCGTATACAAATTCTTGTTTTTGTGGGTAGTTTCATTATTTGCGTTCAGTGCTCATTTGCTATATAGTTTCTACTTCCTGCTTAGTAGTGCTATAATAATTTTGTGTCTTGCTTATTCTCTCATTGCTCTAAACGCCTACCAGACAGGGTTTGTCTGATGAAAAACAGAAGACTATGATCTCCAAAGACATAAAAAATCTGAATGGTCCTGGTATGCAGAAATCATGTGACCTAGGCTTTAGGTCACACAAGGGGGCTTTATAGAAAGTTAAAATTTACATAACGCAAATAGATACTGCCTGTGTAACAGGTTGTTCAGCTGGCTGGAGGAGTGGGTTGCGTGCTCTCTTCTCTTTAGTGGCGGTAGAGGACTTGTGGATGCAACCACATGGAATCATGGGAGTTGTAATCCAGAGGGAGTGCCACACTGCAGAGGGGAATACAGCAGTAAACTACTGCAGCCAAAAAGCCTTGCAAAAGTAGGAGGTGGAAAGGAGGGAGAGTTTCCCGGACTTGGAGTGGTAGATCAGAGTCTTTGCTGTGTGGGAACTGACCCAGTGATATCTGCACTTATGTCTTTGGACCAAAGGGCTATGTGTGCAAGGACTGAGAACTGAGCCACTGAGAGGAAATAGTCTTTTGTTGCTTGGGCCAGAGCGATACAGACCTGCTGCCTATGTGTGTGTCTATGCTTAAACCGGACAGAGCCACTGAGGACCAGAGGGCTGGGACTGAGCCTGAGCCTGTTGGGACCAGATTCCTGAGGACAGAGCCAGAGGGGACTGCTCAACAGACAAGCATCCAATGCCAGGACTAGTGAGCCACTGCTGTATGTGTGATCTTTACTGCTGCTAACAGATCATGAAGGTATTGGGAACAGAAAGAGCAAGTAGGACTTTAAATACCCCTCCAAAGTACACACAAGAACAGAAGTTTATATAAAAATACAAAAAATTTTATTTGTTTTTTGACAATAAAAATGTATTAAAATATACAACATATGAAAAATGAGTTTGCATATTGGTTTGTATTTTTATATATACTTTTGTACTTGTGTGTACTTTGGAGGGGTATTTAACCACTTTAAGCCTGGAAGCATTTGCCCCCTTAATGACCAGGCCCTATTTTGCGATTCGGCACTGCATTATTTTAACGGATAATTGCGCGGTCGAGCGACGCTGTACCCAAATAAAATTGACGCCCTTTTCTTCCCACAAATAGAGCTTTCTTTTGGTGGTATTTGATCACCTGTGCAATTTTTATTCTTTGTGCTATAAATAAAAAAAGAGCGACAATTTAAAAAAAAAAAAAAAACAATATTTTTCACATTCTGCTATATGACATTCTAAAAAAAAAAAATTTAAAAATCTTAATTTTTTTAACATTTTGGGCCAATTTATTTTCTGCTACATATTTTTGGTAAAAAAATCACAATAAGCGTTTTTTGATTGGTTTGTGCAGAAGTAAACACACACATTCAATCAATCTTAACAGATCATAAAGGGGGCTAGTCTCTACTAGAAGCCAATTGCTGTATGCAGGGATGGTAACTAAGTGCACCACTGTATAGACTGGGCGCCAACATTAGCCAGTTTAAGTTCACAAATTAGGCACCATGTACTATACAAACATCTGGGACACTTTTTTTCAGTTCTTGCAGAAATTATTGTGAGACCTTTTATTGCCATTTATACTTTTCCCTGTTTATGCTGTTTTTTATCAATACTGTGTAAATCAGGCTAACTTGGTTTGGTATTATTGTGGTCTAGGTTAACTGTCATATCATCGTCTAGTATTGACATCAGTTACTTTACTGCAATTTAATGGATTCTTTACCTGTTCATTAATGCTGGCGTGCTGCCATTTACTTTGCCTTTTTGACAATATACTTTATTTACAATCTACTAGCCTGGTGTTATTTCCTATATGTTAATATATTTGTGGTAGTATACTTTTCGTTGTAACTAAACCCAGGACCCTGCATTCACTATATCAAGTCTCCCACAATACACAGAAAATGGAAATGCAATTATTTTGGTAAATATAAACTGCACAATATCTTTTCTCATCAGCAGAATATAGCAGTCTTGTGACTTTTATCAGTGTCTGGCCAAGCACTGGTTAAAGCTTGAAGAAGGAGTTTTCATTCTCCTCTGACCGATTTTTCCTCTGACTCCTGCATGACCCCTGAATCTCTGTCTGAACAGTGCTGATTTGTTGATCACATGCACCCTCCCAAAAAAAAAAATCCTCTAGCAATACACACCAAACTGAGTATGTGCAGATGTCCAGAGTGCCCCAAGGCTCTGTACTATCAGCAGATGGATTGGGGACTGTGGAAGAAGGGGAGGATCAGAGAAGACAGGATCAAACAGCCTTTTTACACAATGCGCAGGATTAACTCCTTAGGTTACACAGTGAATATACCAAGCACTCTTTCCTGCATAAACAGACTGACTGAGTTGAGTTATTCACTTTAAGGTCATCACAGAGCACAAGGGGGCACTCTTTACGTCTAGAGGAAAAGAGATTTATTCTCTAAATACAGAAAGGCTTCTTCACAGTAAGAGCTGTGAATAGGCCCCCTCCCGAGCTGGTTCTTGCTAGCTGTGTAGATTGTTTTAAATAAGGCCTGAATTATTTCCTAGATACACATAATATAACTGGATACTAATATTTATAGGTAAAGTTGATCCAGGGAGTATCCAATTGCCTCTTGGGGGATAAGGAAAGATATGTTTTCCCCGCTGGAGCAAATTGTATTATGCTTTATTGTTTTTTTTTCCTCTGGATCAAATGTAAATATAGGATTGTGTATATAGGATTGTATAAAAAAAATTCCATTCTATTGGTTGAATTGGATGGACTCATACAGGTGTTTGTAGCATTCAATTATATACAGGTACATCTCATAAAATTAGAATATCATCAAAAAGTTAATTTATTTCAGTAATTCAATTCAAAAGTGAAACTCATATATTTTAGAAAGATGCGTTACACACAGAGTGATATATTTCAAGCTTTTTTTTTTCTTTTTTCTTTTTTTATGATTGTGGCTTTCAGCTAGTGAAAACCCAGAATTCAGTATCTCAGAAAATTTGAATATTACAAAAGACCATTAAAAAAGGATTTTTAGTACAGAAATGTTGCCTTACTGAAAAGTATGTTAATGTACAGTATAGTATGCACTCAATGCTTGGTCAGGGCTCCTTTTCATGAATTACTGCATCAATGAGGTGTTATGGAAGCCCACGTTTATTTTATAGTGGCTTTCAGCTCATTTGCATTGTTAAGGCTGGTGTCTCTTATCTTCCTCTTGACAATACCCCACAGGTTCTCTATGGGGTTTAGGTCAGGTGAGTTTGTTGGCTAATCAAGCACAGTGATACCATGATCATTAAACCAGGTATTGGTACTTTTGGCAGTGTGGACAGGTGCCAAGCCCTGCTGGAAAATGAAATCAGCGTTTCAATAAAGCTGGTCAGCAGAGGGAAGCTTAAAGCGGAGTTCCACCCTCGGAAAGTTTACTAAAAATACCCCCGGGACAGTCAGGGCTAGTGCATTCCACAATGGATAGCCTCTGAACTGTCCCAGGTCGCACTTACCTTTTAGAAGAACTACTTACCTTGAAAATGTCTTGTCCAGCGCTGCCATCTCAGGTGTGGGCAGCTGAAGCCAGCGCATCTTCTTTGGCATCCTCTTCTGTGTCCTCTTCGTCCCAGAATGCTCTGCACCGGCCCCGCTCTTCATGTCCAATGCAGGCACGTCATTCCTGCACAGCTTCTGGGCATGCCCAGAAGCTGTTTAGCAGGGAATGACGCGCCTGCACCAGACATGATGAGCGGGCCGCTGCAGGTGCATTGATTCCTGGGAGCGATGATGCTCAGCTCCCAGGAATCAATGTAAGCAGGAAGTGACAGCGCGGGCCACGGCCGCAGGGAGAGGAAGTGGAAGTAAAGTGAGTATATTTTCTTCGAAAACAAGGTAAGTAAAGAAAAAAAAAATCGTGATTATCCATTTATTTTTCAGGTGACACAGAGCAAGCAGATGGGGCAAAGTGTCTTTTAAGGGTGGAACTCCACTTTAAAGTGCGTTAGAATTTCCTGGTAGAGGGCTGTGCTGACTTTGGACTTGATAAAACACAGTAGACCAACACCAGCAGATAACATGGCTCCACAAACCATCACAGACTGTGTAAAATTTTGCATTTCACTTGAAAATCAAGGTGCCAGAGTCTGGAGGAAGAATGGAGAGGCACAGAATCCAAGTTGCATGAGGTCCAGTTTAAAGTTTTCACAATCAGTGATGATTTTCACGAGCTGTAAGCTATAATCATCAAAATTAAAAGAAAGAATTGTTTGAAAAGTTGTCTCTATAAAATATGAGTTTCACTTTTTGAATTGAATTACTGAAATAAATTAACTTTTTGATGATATTTTAATATTATGGGATGCACCTGTACCAGGTATGTTATATGGGACAAAGTGGTATGCAGAGTCAGAACAGAGGGTCCATCATACCAAGTGGCACCATCATGTGCTACACCATCATGTACTTTGTTTTCAGGTTCTTTGTGCCCTTTCATTTTATTATGGTGTTTTTATAAATCTTATCCATTAGTAAAAATAAATTTAAGGCTTTTGCACATAAACGTGCATTAGGCTCACAGCTGTACAAAGTAAAATATACCAGGGTCATCACTAGTGGTATGTTGTAAAGCTCATTTACTGCTTGTTAAGAATATGTAGATACAGTTCTTACTCTGGGCACAGGCACACTTTAAGCCATATGCACATAAAAAAAATTATTGTATTCCTTTTTTTCAGACTAATCTATCAACAACCGAAGATAATGCAGGAAATTGTGATTAGTAAATCAGATGCTATGTGTTATTTCTTCTACAACTTCATATTATCTGTCAGAGTTCCATTGTTACTCATCTTCCTCTTGGAAAAGTCTGTATGTATAAATGTTGGCAGTATTTCCGCTAAACTTGGCTACACAAAGGATTATTCTTACTGAACGGATGCGGTAAGGGTAGATGAGTATTATTTTGTATTTCATTGTTTTAGGTGACAGCAGACATTCACTGACAGATTTGCCAAAAAAGTCTGATTTTTCACTGGCGGAAGTTTCACTGAATGGATTTTACTTTCCTAAAAGACAAGAGAGTTTAGAAAAGCACTAAAATGATGTATTTTTACAATTCTGTAGTTAAGGAAATGCCCATGCTTTGCAAAATCTCTAAAAAGACCCCAACAACCCCCTCCATCCCTGCCGACCCTTACTGTATATTCATTGCACACCTGTACTCCCTTGGATAACCTTGCTCCACCACAGCTAGGGACACACTATGGAGCAGCATGTGACTTTTTTCCCCATGACAGTGCTTAGACCT
Source organism: Pelophylax lessonae (assembly GCF_965119305.1). NCBI lineage: Eukaryota > Metazoa > Chordata > Amphibia > Anura > Ranidae > Pelophylax > Pelophylax lessonae. The sequence continues at coordinate 527,850,612 of NC_138768.1, forward strand.
TTTGGCCAATTGCTGGGCCTGAGCACCATCATATTCCCTGGGGGAGTAATGTCACCACTCCCCCGGATGGCCAATACAGTCAATCTCAGCGCTGGCTACAGAGCAGAAAGGAGATGCTAGGGAGCATAGTTTAGGCAGGTGGTTGGGATGAGGGAATGCCCACAATGTTTGCTTGCCCCTGTGTCTATTTAAAGAAGTCCCCTTTATAAGTTGACCCTTGATTCAGGACTTTAATTAAAAACGGGCAAGTCAGGAAAAATGTTGCAGTATTTGGCAAAAAGTTCATTCTGAGCTCATAATCTATACTATAAAAGTCAAGAAAGTGTGAAACAGGAAAATGCCAAGATTTTATTCCAAATCTGATGTAATTACAAATCATGTAACTCTTTATCCAGTGGTTTTTCTGTGTGTCAGACCAGACCAAGGAGCGTGGATGGTGCTAGGATTTATACATACAGTTGTAAATCAAAGCTTTTTGTATGTTAATTTTGTGTTGGCAAATTCTGGTGGTAGTACCAATAAAAGTTTCCTGGCAGAAGACTGTTATGATTCTCTGCAGATGGTATACAGTTTCAGTAGGTAAATGTGCTCCTGAAGGGATTCAATTTTGTGTTAAGATTTAGGGTAAAGCCCATCTCTAGACAAGGTTTACTACCTTCCCTTTAATTTATCTCCCTCTCATTCACAAATTTGTTTCTTAAAATAACACATTAATACCCAATTTTTACTTGCCTAAATTCACCGCTATGTATCCATCATCCATGTCTCTCCTAGGGGGGAAGGCCATTGATCCAGTGCTGCAGTTTATGGCCAACACCGACAGGTCCCCTTGTCATGATGTTGCAATATAGTCGGTGGAATGATCAGACAGGGAGTAACTATCATTTTCAGTTTAAAAAACAGATACAAAGTTAGAATCAACAATGCAAAACAGGTTCAAGATGGCAAAAAAAAAAAAAAAAACATGCATGCATTGCAGAATAATACAAAATAGATTATGAATAAGGTCTTTTTCACAGTAATACCTCTGTGCCTCAGTCAGGGTAACGTGGTGCATAGCATAGTATTTATAAGACTCTATAACAACAGCAAGTCTAGCTCAAAATCACTACTTCAGTAAAACAGTTCAGAACACAAACAGCTATATGTGATTATCCTCATAAATAGCATCCCTCTCAGTGATGCCCAAGGTAGCCCTGAAAATAAAGGCATACAGCTGAGGGCCAGCAATCAGGGACTGGCTCTCCATAGTAGCTGGGTCTTCCAGAAAAGTTGCATGCTATTAAGCACTGGCCTGACTGCTCACATGCTGGTTGTGACACTGGAGAGTCTTTAACCTGGCTGCAGATTATTTGCCTAGTTTCCTTCACCTTTTCAGGTGTGACCACTCTGAGCTGTTGAAAGGAACTTATCTTCTCTGGGCATGTCAATGAACCTATTAAGTAGTGAGTTTAAGGGGTCTAAACCTGTATCTTAGCATGGTGAGTAAATGGACACTATGCTACACTGTCATCATGCTGCTGCAGTCTTCAGGACCTGACCCCGCTGCTAGACCAATGACAGGAAGTGTTCATGTCACCCATGCAGCATCATGGGCTCCTGAAGAAAAACATTCCCACTCTACAGTGAGGAAGAGGGAAGATGTGGAACCTGGCACGTCAAGATGCCACAAATTTAGGTAAGTAAAAGGGTCTTTGTTTTGCTTTGTCTATTAAGGTTACTTTGTGGTATACGCCAAGGATGTAGTTAAAACTCTGTAGTGTATTAATATTTGCTTTACTAAACAGAAAGGCTACACATACAACTGCAAGAAATACAATTCATAGCATACAAGGTATCACAAAAAATGCTTGAAGTATACAAGTGCCCAAACTAACTATTCTTACTAGCAAGTATGCAAGAGAGATTCACTAAAAGTAACTTAACTTAGTTCTTTTTGGTATTGAAAGCGGAACTTCACTCTCTCAATCAACATTGACTATTTTTAATCCTTATGCTGCTAGCATTAGTAATTGAAGATGAAAGTATATCATATTTACTTGTTTTAAACTTTTTTTTTTTACATTTCTTTAGTTACTTCCTGGTTTCCATGCCTAGGCAAATATTGTCATACATCCCAGGAGTCTTCAGTAGGGGAGCAGAGGAGGAGGGGCCTTCTTAGCTAAGCACTCCGGCTTGCATGCCAGAGCCAAGGGCAAGTGGATTTCAGGAAGCAAATGCTAAATGAATCATCTGTCCTTGCTCAAGATGGCTAAAGCCAATAATGATAGGGGATGTTTTTTTTTTTTTCCTGCTTGCATGCCAGATTTAAGGGCAGGTGGATTCCAGGAAGTAAATGCTAAATGAATCATCTGCCCTTGCTCAAGATGGCTAAAGCCAATAATAATAGGGGATGTTTTTTTAAAGTGATTTCTCAACAAAATAAAGCATGGGGACATGGACAGATGGGTGAGTTTGCATTAAATATTAAAGATAAATAAATAGCGTTTTTGGTTTGTAGTGCTTAGATGAAGTATAGTTCCACTTGAAGTCGTTTCATGGCTCTTTGCTTCTTGGAGTTGTACAACACAACTGTTTCTTCTTCGATGTCGCCAGAACAACTTCCTTGGCTCCTAAACACATGGCTCCTAAGCCCTCCTTCCCTCCCCCTACTCCTGCTACCTTATTTCCTTTACCGAACTTCAAGAAGCAGCCTAACAGGTTCGTTAGTATATCAATAGGGGAGGCCTAGCTTCTAAAAACACATGGTCTTAAAATCTAACAATTTACGTATCTAAGCTATGAAAATCACTAGAAAAATAGCCATAGCAACACAGGTTTTTACATTGGGTTTTTAAAAAATGGCTATTTGTTGAGAGTGAAGGATTGGGAGAGGGGATGTGCAGAGATCATCTCGAAATGGTAGGGTAACGAGTTAAGCTAGCCATGCAGAGCTTGAATTTTAGTTGATTCCTGCTGAATTGAGTGGTTGGTGTCATCACCACCTGGTTCAAAAGTTGATATTAAAAAAATCATCTGAGCAGCTTAAATTTTTGGGTACTCATGCAGCCACAGATGCTGTGGATACCTGAATACAATAACATCAAAAGTGTTTGGCTAGCTTTAGAGGGTAAAGGTTAAAGTATTTGCATAGCCAAAAAGTTTTTTTTTTTGGACAAGGTAGGGAAAAAAAGAAACCTCTATCAAGTGTTATTCCTGTTTTACCTGGGGAGATTTATTCTCTCTAATTGTTCTGATGCTCATTGACGCTAAGACAGAAATATTCGTAAAATCCAAAATTTTAGAGTTGTCACTACAGCAAACAGTGAAGGTAAATCTTCTAAAGGGCCCCCTGTTCTCATGACAGCTGTCTAAGGGCTCTTTCACACGGGCGGTCCGATCAGATCCGCCTGTCAGTTTTTTAGGCGGATCTGATCGGATCCTCCATGCAGCTCTATGGGGCAGTGGATGTCAGCGGAGACACCTCCGCTGACACCCGCTGACACCCGTATCCGATCCTGTCCGTGAAATCCGGACGGATGGAAACCCTATTTTCCATCCGTCCTGGGAATCGGATCGGATGAGAGCGGACAGGCGGTCCGCTCTCATCCGATCCCCCATAGAGAGCAGCGGGGGCTGTGACACCTCCCTCTCCGCACTGCAAGCGGAGACGGAGCTGTCATCCGCCGGCTCAGCGGGGATCGCGGATCGATCCCCGCTGAGCAGCACGGATCCGCCTACGGAGGCGGACCGTGTGAAAGAGCCCTAAGAGGAGAAGTATCTTTACTTCCTGTGGAGGGATATCTACCTAACAGGACACAGCTTCTCTACTTTATCCAAAACTAAAAAGAAAAGCTTGCTTATACAAACACTTTGTGATTGTGAATTACAGCTAAGATTAGGATTTGTGTGGTTCATTATTAGATTTTGTGTTAGAATTCAGGTTAACCACTTCAATACTTTGCACTTTCACCCGCTTTCTGCCCAGGCCAGTTTTCACTTTCAGTGTTGTCACACTTTAAATGACAATTGCGTGGTCATGCAACATTGTATCAAAATGAAATTTGTTATAATTTTTAAGATACAGATAGGGCTTTCTTTTGGTGGTATTTAATCACCACTGGGTTTTTTTTTTCCCTAAAAAAAAATGAAAATACACCAACATGTTAAAAAAAAAAAAATGTTTTTCTCAGTTTCTGTTTTTACAATTTTGCAAATAGGTAATTTTTCTTCTTCACTGATGTGAGCTGATGAGGCTGCACTGATGGGCACTGATAAGGCTGCACCGATAAGGTTACACTGATGAGGCTGCTCTAATGGGCACTGATGAGGCTGTACTGATGAGGTTGAACTGATGAGGTGGCACTGATGGGCACTAATAAGCTGCACTGATGAGGAGGCACTAAGGAGGCTGCACTGATGAGGCAGCATTGATGGGCACTGATAAGCTGCACTGATGGACACTGATAAATGTCACTCATGGGCACTGATAAGCTGCACTCATGGGGCTGTACTGATAATCAGGGCACTGATGATAAGTGCCCTGATTATCAGTGTAAACATGCTGTCACACGTTAACCGGCAAGTCAGTTTATATGTGATCAGCTGTGATTGGACACAGCTGATAACATGGTAAAGGGCCTCTGTGACTGCTCTTTTACTGTGATCCGTGATCAGCTGTGTCCTAAGGACACAGCGGTCACAGAGCGCACCCCAGGGGACGCGCGGGGGGGGGAGTGTTTCTGGTAGGATGTAAACGGATGCCTTCTCAGAACTAGAGAGCCATGTGTAGCTGTCTTTCAGCTATAGTGCAGTAATAAGTTGGTTAAGTGGTGAGGTTTATTCTTGAGGTTTAAAAATCGGAGTTTTTACAATGCAGGGCAAGGCAACAGGTTCACTTTTTTTCCTCTCTTCCCAGCATCACATAGAAGCCTTCCCCCACTCTCTAGTCAATCTTGTTGGAGCTTAAACATAGCTGAGATCTTTCTCTGCCCCCATATGACAGAACTGGGCAAACTATCAAAGACCAGTGCGGTCACATGGTGTGAGTCTAGGTTCTTCTATAATTGTATTTTTTTTTTCATTTTTGGCAGCCTAATGGAGCCACGATGTAGTGAAGATAGGCTGAGAGTGTGCTTTTGGGGAGGGAAGCATTAAAAGCCTTTTAGTTAATTTTATCAGGGTCAGGCCAAAATAATCTGGGAAATTTTCAGGACTTAGAGTAAGGGTCATTTCCCATGGGGCAGACTCCACCTGCAAACTACTTACTCAGCACGGGGATCTGTCCGCTGATTCCCGCCGAGTAAGTGAATGACAGGTCCGTGCCCACTCTGAATATGCAGACCAGACAAGGACACAGCCTGCTCTCCTTTATGGGAGGTCGGATGTAAATGGACTGCCTGTCCATTTATACCTGACTGCCATCTGATCCAATCTGCTTTTTAGCAGGTTGGATCAGATTGAATAGGGGGTGTAAATGAACACATGCCCATTTTTACCCACTGCTCCATAGAGGAGGATGGAGGTCTGACTGAAAAACTGACAGGCAGATCTGGAACGTTTGTGTGAAGGGGCCGAAGTGTTATTGTTTGGTTAGGGAAAGGGTTAAATGTTAGGTTCATGTTAACTGGGAATACTCAGAAGTAGTTTCCTTCTGGTGCTGAGAGCCTTATGCCTCGTACACACGCATCGATAGTTGGCCGTGAATTTTCGGCCAACGTCCCATGGGCCGATTTTCGGCTTGTTAGTATGATGCTTTTGACAACCAACTCCGACTTTTCGGCCGAATAAAATCTGGTGTGCAGGCTATAAAATTTTTGTTGGCTGTCAACACAACGGCCGATTTTCCATCAGTCAGTAAAGATTTCGGCAGACAAAAATCAGATGAGCAAGACTGGGCATGCTCAGAGAAGAAAAAACACAGGGAAAGTAAACCAGCACATGACATCACTTCTGAAGTTGTTTTTTGTTGGCCGAGAAAATTCGTGTGCAGTCTAGAGCACATTTCAACCAACAAAACAACACTGGACAAAAGTCGGCCGATAATCGTTGCGTGTGTACGAGGCATTCATCTGGGAACCAATACAACTCATGTACTGAGTGAGCAAACTCCTAATCCACACAAGTAAGGATTGTTAACTTAGAGTTCAGCAGAAAGAATATTACCATTATATAACCTGTATGGTATTACTTATGTTTTTTTTTTTGCCATTAAGGTTTTACATATATATAAAAAAAAATATACCCATTTTAAGCACCTCTGTCAGAGGAAAATGGTTTCAACCCTTTAACTGCCACTTTTGCTGGACAGAAGAAGTTAAAAGGCAGTTGCCTTTAAATTAAGTTGCAAAATAACAGATTTACTAGTAGGATCACCAGGTGAAAATGAAGAAAAAAGCCTAACAAAGAAAATTGCAAAATGTTGCATTTTTGTTTTTTATTATTATTACTATTATAATACAGGATTTACTGTATATAGTATGAACAATTAGCAGCACTTTACAAAATGGAGGCATGAATAAGAGGGCCCTGCTTGCGAGCAGGTGTTAATATCTCTTTTAGGGAGACCACTCCCCTGGGTGATGCTAGTGGGTGGAGTATTGTGCCCTTTATAATATGGTGTGGGTGGGCCCTGAGTACAATGTGGATGAGAACTGGCTACTCCTGACCTACAGCATGTAGGTTTCTAGTCTGCAGAGTAGTAGACCTTCCAAGTCTAGGTCCAGAGCGATAGACTCCATGTGAGGACCCACTGCCTGGGGGACTCATGAAAGAGCATTTGGGAAGATGGCTGCACTTTACAAGTCAAGTTGGTGGCACTGATGTGTTCTACACTATGAATGGAAAAGTAAGACGTTGAAAAGCTGTAATGCCAGTTTTTTTTCAGTAAATTGTTGAAAAAGCATCCTTTAAGGACATTCTTTATCCAAGAAGGTGGATCTTGGGCCAGGAAAATATAAGTGCTGTGGGAAAGGTGGGCCTTTAGCCTGGAGTATATGGGACAAAATATGGTGAAGATTCTCCTAAAGACAGGTATACGTGTACCATATCTTGTGAAGATGTGGGGCAGGGCCCCTAGCCAGCTTAGCGGGTAGTAGCAGCGAATCCAGATCCCTTAAATTTGATGTAGCTGACAGGATAGGGTACAGCACTGCCAAAGAGGATGTGTTGGCCTTGCCAGTTGGAGTTGTGTCAGGAGGTGAAGTGAATAGAGGAGTGTACATATTGAAAGCATCCAAGCTGTGTGAATACGCTGTGCTGAGGAGGAAATGATGTTGAACAGGCCACTAGGTATTCCTGGAAAAGCACTGTGGTGGGCGGGGCTAAGCCTCAGGTTGCCTGCTACTTTGTGACATTATTAAGGTGAACACTGGTCTGTAGGTGGTTCTGTATAAAGACTTTGCTAATTGCTGCACTGGGGTAGGCAAAACTCTTCTGCCAGTATGCTCCAGTTATGGACAGTTAACAACCTCTGTTTCACCTGGAGAACATTACGGAAGGTTTTGAGGCTCATCCCTGGTTGGGAGAAGCCCTGTGAGTGCCAAGTATCTTGGGAGGAGGACCCTGTGTAGAAAAAGATTGGTAACCCACAAGATCATATAGAGCAGTGGAAAACAGTACACCTTGGTTTCCCTGCTTCTGTTCTTGTGCTGAGAGTGAGTGATAGGTGGGTTCTCCCAAAGCCATTGGGGTTGAGCCCATCTGTGGGGAGCCAGCAAAGGATGACTGGGAGGCATCTGATCTGATACCACCTGTGAAGATATTGTTGCAGAGTGATATCACCGGTGAGGGAGGCGCAGTTTCTCCTAAAGACAGGTATGTGCATACCCTTATCTTGTTAAGATGCGGGGCACCTGGTCAGCTTGGTGGGAAGCTGCAGCTAATCCAGGTGCTTGTTAGATCTTACAATTTAAAAGTAAGGAATTGTTTTTGGGTTTATTACTGCTTTATACTTTATCCTCATGTCCTTATCTTGATCCACATTCTTGATAACCTCTATATTTGCCTAAACCATGTCCTGTGCCCAGTGCTTCTACTTGGCTCTCTACATACTCACATTTCCGTCTCAGTGGTAGCTCTTGTACTTTGTCAGTGATGAAAGACTTACCGCTTTATGGGTAAGCAGAATGCAGGTAATTCTGCATCCAAAACTCACAGTACCATCTTTCACTCAATGGAAGATGTGGTAGTACATTTTGCTGAATGCATCATAACTCTCTCCATCAACATGTATATGCTGGGTTTATCGGGATGTGTTGGGAGGGTGCGCTGATAGATGTTGAAGCAGCTACCGGTATTCAGTGCCATGTGAATATAAATAATAAATGTGTATGGTATGGGTGCGCTACAACAAGAGTGATCCCAAATGGACCACTCAAAAGTGATGTAATAAAATGGAGGGTGAAACAAAAACACAAATATAATTAAAGAATATTATAAGAGAATATTATAAATGAAACATATCATAAGTCCATAAATAAATATTCATAAGTGTCCATGCGTGGTGATTCAACTGGTGAATAATTGAAAAAAACAATATTTCTTGAATCCAGTGTGAAAGCCCACCACCAAGTGAAATTCCTCCTTACCAGACTGAAAATAAGGTGCAGATAAATCAAAATAAACTGAAACACAGCAATCCCAGGTGCCTTTAATCGCCAAGTGAAAATCACCTAAATTGGCCCCTTACCGAACTGCAGACAATAAGCGCTTGAAGATTCAGCAGCATACGCTATCTCCTCCACTAAATCCAACTTCTAACAAGGTGTCTCTCTGACCATGGGAGCCGGAGGTCCCTCGGACATGTGGTATAAAAGACAGAGTGCCGATAGTGTGATACCTTCCAAACAGTTTATTCAGGCAGGCAGTAATGCACTTACATGAGATGAGAACCAGCATTTGATATAATCATGCGGGGAATTCCTAAGTAGACTCGTGCCCGGCTGCAGCACTGACTGCGAATGTGACGTTCGTGGCGGTTTCGCCTCCTTTCTGACACGTTTCTTCCTATTGGACATCGACTGAGATAGGAGTTTCACACCCCATTTTATTGCATCACTTTTGACTGGTCCATTTGGGATCACTCTTGTTGTAGCGCACCCATACCATACACATTTATGCTGGGTTTATCAGCTGTGGATATTTTTTAACTGAATCATGACAAATGTTCCCATACATGTGTAATAAGATCTCTCACCCACAGGTGGTTTAATGAGCTGTGACGTCATGTGTAAAGTCGGCTGCCGCATATCCAATTGACCATGTGGTTTTGGGGGAAGTGTAAACCATGTGTTGCTGACCTCACTCAGCCAGGATTTCTTATTGTCCTGTTCCTCCAGCTATCCAGTGTAGGCTGTTGACATTCAACTATAGTGATGGGCTTGATGTTCGAGTCGAACATAAAATCGTCTCGAACGTCGGGTGTTCGTGTGTTCGCCGAACACACGAACATCCGGGGCACTGGGTGGCAAGTTTGCACGCTGATGAGCGCTCCATAATGCACTGTGCGATTGCAATGCATTAAGTGCTTGTGATTGGCCAAAGCATGCACCTGACGTGTATGCTTTGGCCAATCACAGCACAATGTCCTATCAGAGCCATGATTGGCCAAAGGCAGGCTGCCTTTAGCCAATCATGGCTCAGGGGCTTAGTCTATGTCCCACACTATATAAGGCTGCTGATTACACGGCAGCCATGAATAGTGTGTGACAATAGAAATTAAGCAGGTAGTTAGGGGATAGCGTGTTGAGTTAGTTTAGTGCAGTCAGTGTAGTGTACAGGCATACCCCACTTTAAAAATGTATAGATATGTTGTAGTCCTGGGTCCCCTCTCGGTGCTCCCCAAGTTTTGTGTTCCTGTCACTTATAGTTCGTGAACAGTGCCATGCCAAGGTGACCAATATTTTCCATAGATGCCAATAAGCACTGAAAGCTGAAAAATGGTCTAGGCGGGAAGGCGGTGAAAGTGCCCTGTATTTAAGTGGTTAAGGGGAACCCTATGACAGAATTAAAAACAAAAACTGTCATGGGGTCCCCCCCAAGATCTATACCAGGTCCTTTGGGTCTGGTATAGATTTTAGGGGAACTCCATGCCAAAATAAAAAAAAAAAAAAAATGGCGTGGGTTCCCCACCAAAATCCATACCAGGCCTTTTGGGTCTGGTACAGATTTTAAGGGGAACTCCATGCCAAAATTTAAAAAAAGAAGCGGCGTGAGGCCCCCCTCCAAATCCATGCCAGACCCTTAGGGAAAGGGGGGACGAGCGAGAGGCCCCCCCCTCTTGAACCATACCAGGCTGCTTGCCCTCAACATGGTGAGGGTGCTTTGGGGTGCATGTGGATGGAGACGAGGGCCTCTTCCGGACAACCCTGGGCTGTGGTTGTAGGGGTCTGCGGGTGGGGGCTTATCGGAATCTAGAAGCCCCCTTTAACAACACACCCGGTGTTGTCAACTGGTGGCACCACCCCCTTCTGAAGTTACATTACGTCATGTGATGTCAGAAGGGGGCGACGCCACCGGGTGGTCCTGCCCCTTGCCTATAAAACAGCTGTCAAAGCTGAAGAACGGCATACAGCGGGACGCCTCAGAAGAGGCGGAAGCGTCCTTGAAATTATTTCTATTTTTCAGGCAGGATTCGTGATTGAGGATGGATTTACATTGAGAGACACTATTTATTTTTTTTTTTTAATAAAGGACTTGTCAAAAACTGTGGTTTTTCCTTTTTTACACTTTTTTGGTGAATGGGTAGGGGTACGATGTACCTGATACCCATTCCCATGGGAGGGGGGGCAGGATCTGGGGACCCCCTTGTTAAAGTGGGAGGGGACCCTATGCCGTTTTTGACATTTTTTTTTATCTGTATTGCCAGGAGCCAACAATACATTACAGCCGCGGGCAAGTAGAAATTACATGTTTTCCTTTAGAAATGTCATTATTGCCGCAGCAGGCTACATATATCCTACAAATGCGCCAATTTACAGGTACATTAAGAGGACCCTCCATAATTTTGGAATTTTTCATTTTTATTGCTTCACTTTAAGCATTAATAAAATCATTGCTCCTGTAAAAAATATTGTTTTTTTTTGCATTGATACATGTCCTCCAGGGCAGTACCCAGGTCCCCATACACTTTTTATGGCAATACTTTGAATATAAGCCTTTAAAATGAGGATTTTTCATGTTCGTGTCCCATAGACTTTAATAGAGTTTGCATGTTCATTAGAACGTTTTCCCTGTTCGAGATGTTCTGGTGCGAACTGAACAGGGGGGTGTTTGGGCCCATCACTATTCAACTATCAGAGCTAAGTATTATTTTTTTTTTCAAATATAAATTTTATTCAGGAATTCAAAGATATATACAATACCATTTCAGCATATAATCCAGTATCATTTTAACCATTCATTGTTGCTACTCTTTTGCCATTTACTTGACTTGTATTCCTTCATTATTTTCCTTTTAATCCCCCTCCAGCCCTCCTCCCCCCTCCCTCTCTAGCCACCCTTCCCAAAAAGAAAAGAAAGAAAAATTAAAAAAAAAAAAACCTATATTCCGCTACCAGTAATATGGAGGGCCCATTACCAGAGCTAAGTATTATTTGATATTTTTGGATATTAGTGTAGCACTGCCCCCTTGAGGACTGCTGTATTGTTCACCTTGGGACCCCCCTGGGTTACTGATAGCAACCGCAGCATGCACAATTTAACTCTTTACTCTCTGGCTCAGTCAATGAACAGTCTAGGGGATGTTGTTGTTTTTGTGGTTTTATTTAAATTAGGGATGGGAGAAGGGAAGAGTGGAATACTCCAACTTGAACTATTCACAGTAGATGAGGACTCCTGTCTGAAGATGCAGCCAGGCTGCAGATTCACCTTGCCACTTAGATGAATTTAGGATTAAGTCTCTATGTAGAAGACTAGTTTGGATGAATTATCTTCGGGATACACACCTAGTACCCCCTTTCACTCCACTTGTTGACACCAGTCCTCTGACTATCCTACACTGGGGTGGCCCCCCTCAGGTCAGGCCCCTAGACACGATCCCCTGTACTCACGATACTGTTTTTTGAGGGTCTCCAGTGTCTCTACCCCTTCAGTCAGCTCTCATGGACCTCTGGGTTCAGGTCCTTCCTTCTGGTCTGAAATGAACAATGTCATGGCGCTCTCTAGTATAGGTGGGTGGTATGGAAGGAGGGGGAGGAATAATGGGGGTTCCAATCTGTGATGGAGGGGGCCACGTTCAGTGGCTGCCAGCTGGAGCATGGAGGGGCTCTGAGGAACAGAAAGCAGGAGAGAGCGGCGCCAGCTTAGTGTAGCATAAAATGTATTGGTAGACAATAAACATAGTAAATTACTCAGAGGTAAGGATAAAACGGTGTAGAGAGTGATGGAGGATCATCTCTCTCCTTCTCCGTCTTGTGCTGCGTGGAACAGGGTGCCAGCATTCCCCTGGGGAGGCTGGTGTATGGCAGCTGGTCCGCAGGTTAGGCAGTGGTGGAGGACTCGCAGCAAGGCTCCGACTTCCTGCTTCCGGTCCTGTAGACGTCACATCCAGTGAGAAGATGACAGGGGGTGCACGCATTCTCCGTACTCCTTTGTCAGGCAGACTGCCTGTTACCGAATGCCACTGCTTCAGACGAGGAGGCAGCCGCCACCCTCCCTCCGGGATGATGCTCGCCAACCAAAGACCCCACAGCACATGTGCTCCTGGCTTTTTTACCACACCCCACAATACACTGAGACAATCAGTCTGTGCCAATCACTGGGGCTTCATTAAAGCCTGTGTACCCATTGGTCAGATTTCCTCCACTGTCCAATATGCCTCCCTATTGGACCAGTATGAAACACTCCCTAGACTAGATGAATCACACACTGAGCACTACGAGCAGACCTAACTCATAGATCCTGGTCTCTGTTAGGCAGAAAGCAATATAGATTTGCCCGCTGCTCCTCTGATAGGCAGACAGAGCCAAAAGCTATACTCTCTCACTAGCACCTACATAGGAGGGTGCTACATTGGGAATAGGAGTGTATGTTTAAGTCGTGGTATTTTGTGCAATGTTTATGGTAAATTTTATGTGTAAGTATTTTGATGTCCAGTAAAGTTTTGTTTTATGATTTTTATCAAAACTGCTCTTGGTGTGTCTGTTTATTTTAAATATTCACTAGATATTTCAGTGGCTGTTTAGTATACCTTCATTATAAATTTTGTTGTTCCCACATTTGATACACTGGGTTTGCCAACATATACTTTCATGGTTTATATAAGGTGTCTGGTGTCGCCAAGCTGTTTATAATGTGCAAAATGAAAATAAACCTATCCTGCAATTAAAATTGTTGAGGATACATTTCTGCACAGCGGTTATTTGCTGTTTACATACGGTAATAACTTATTTCTCCACTGTCATCAGAGCAATAAGCATGCTTCAGTAATTAAATAATAGAAATCACTGATTAATTAACATACTGAGTTTACTAAAGCAGAAAGGAATTAAGGTATGAACTATTGTTTTGTCTAGCCTTCTAAATGAGCATGAGTGATTGCCACATGCCTTCTAATTATTAGGACATACCCATGACAGTTATTGTACCCGTACAAAGAAAACATTGGTGCTCTTTGTTCTGCAAGACCTAATTGTTTTAAGATGTTTTTACTCACAGTCTGAGAAGTGATTGCTGCATTATAGTTGGGTCAAATGTCAAGACGTCCAAAGCAGGAGGCCATTGGACAATGGGGATGCTTACAGAGCAGATGAATATAGCTCAGTAGTAGAATGACCATTACTCAACTAATAATCATTTGTTACATATATAAAAGAAAAATCGTTACCTTCTTTTCTGGAAAAAATATAGTTCTATTTACTGTATACTATTTCAACAACAATATTAACATTGGCATTATGCTTGTTCTAATGTCCAGTAAATCATCTGGTGGTACATCTTCTCATCTTTGTCTAGAAAACCTATTGATCTCTGTTAGGTGGATGAAATAAGAAATTGACTAGTTAATATGGCTATATATTCCTTTGTTAGTGGCTCAAAGCCACCAACAAGTCCACATTGTTTCACTCATGTCACTGGATTTAGAGGTCCAATGTGCCTAATGGCTGGAATACACGCCGAAAATTTCTTATCAGCAAGCGATCGGCCGATATTCTACTCGTTAATGCCTGGCCATCAATGATCGATATTGTGAACCAAAAATACCGTTTGAAAAACATAAAAAATTCTGTCGTATCGTTTGAGAAAGAACGATATTCTATACGTTGGTGTTGAGGTCATTCAGTTTAAATCTGTATAACCTCATCACGCATGCCTGAAAATATTTGGTTGGCGGGCAACGGTCGGGCGATATTCGGACCGTGTATGTTGGCAACGTTTTCGACCGACAAATACTTTTTCAAATGTCGGTGGTCGATATTCTTTTTTTAACACATTTTATTGGTAATAAAATGAGCAATTACAGAAAGCATGGAATGCAGATGGGAATACAGACATAAACGGAGAACAATGGCGTAACATCAACATAACATTTGACAACTATCCCAGCTTGCACAGACCCAGAGTAGTGAAAACAGCACAGTAAGTAACTATTTTAGGAAGGCCAGTGTTCAAATGAGTATAATGGGGACAAAAAGGGAGCCCATGGGAAGGCAAAACCCCCAAGTCTAAAGAGTGAGTGAGAGACGTAGTCCCAGCAGCAGGAGGGGGGGGGGGAGGTGTAGAGGCTTGCAAAAATACGGGCATCCCTAATGTGGGAACACGGGACTAAAGGGAGCAGGGAGGTGTTGAGATGCACTCCCGTCCCCTGGGCAAAAAAGGTCCAGGGGGCGGGGAGGGGTAGTTGTCGGCGTAGGGGGGAGCCCCAGTAAAGGGTTCCGGGGGGAAGGACAGGAGGGGTGCGAGCCATTTGGACCAGCCAAACCACCCAATAGCACCCGAGCAGGACAGGGGAAGAGGAGGAGAAAAAGAGGGAGGGTAACAAGAGATCGGGCGATATTCTATTTCAGTATTTCTGTATTTAGAGAAATTATTTTTAAAGAGTCACCGATATATAACATACCCATAGCTATACAGAAACATCACACCATTAGAATATAATTGGTGTGGAGTCTATTTATTTATATTAGCTACCTTTTAAGTCCAAAAGAAACTTGAAGCTGACCCTCAGGCACATACAAAAATAAACAAGCTAATGTAGCTTTGCATTCATTAATACATTCCTAAATGTGGGTGCTTTTAATGCAAGCGGTGCAAGTACTTAAATGTGGGCTAGTATCAGGTTTTTGCAGTTCCTGTACAGCCGCACTCAAACTAGAGGAGAAAGAAACAGTGTAAGGAGCCAATCTGTTGTGCTCTAGTACAAGGAGTAGCTGATAGGAGAAGAGAGCAGGATGACAGAGAGATGAGCTACTGTATTTGGCATGCTGCTTCTCTTTTCACTGCCCAATAACAGACCAGAGAAAGGACAACATTGAAGAAAAAAGCATCAAAGAGGTGCTGGAACCTTATTGTACATTCATACAAAGTGGTGAGAGGAAACATTCGGAGAGCTCATTGGTTCAGGTTTGGCTGCTCACAACAGACGGGGCTACCCCCCCGTGTACCCAGCAGGTAACCCAAAAAAAAAAAAACATGCACCAATGGAATTAGCGCCAAACCAAATAAAAAAGGAGTCCAAATAATTTATTGGTTTGCACAAGAAAACAGCTTTTGGGGGCTAGAAAAAACTCCTTGCTGATCAGGGCTACAACAAAATGCAATATAATATAAATGTAAAGGTGACTGATAGGTTTAACAACACAGCAAATAATGGGTAACATACATATATATGTGTACATATACAGTATGTGCATACATACATTCTGTTGTATGTGTACATGTATGTTCTGTACATGTATGTATATTTAAGAAAAGATATAAAATGTATGTACATACGTAAAACCTTGACCTTGACATATGTTAACTTGCAGTTTATGGTTATTAGCCTTAGGCTACATTCACATGGATGTAAAAAATGTACTCATCCTTTTACGTATGTTTTTTTCTAGAACAAAAGTTCCTGTGTAATGTTCAGTAAATACTAGCGCAAATAGGTCCTGTTTTTTTCTTTCTCCAACACCTGCATCTGGCATACGTGTATACTTGTGTCCACAGATGGAGGTTCTTGGATTTTGTGTTATAGATATGAATGCAGTGCATGTTTACGCACCTGTGTGAATGTCTCCATTGAAATGAATGCAGCTGTGTTCAGATTTATGGATAAAAAAATGCGATAATGCGCTTTTTATTTATTTATTTTTTTTACGCCCATGTGGCCAAAGCATTAATCTGAATACTGCGAATGGTAGTTCACCAAGCATATGTGGCAATTCTGGGATAAGAACTGACACTGGAGGGCAATAATCCGGGGCCCTTACTCTTCTGGTCCACATACTGTCTTCAAGAGTATCAACAGTTTTGTTGCATACCTAATAACACTTTTTTTGCTCTAAAAAGAACTGCATCTCCAATTTTAAATGGCACATTGTGTCAGTAAAAGTTTTTCCTTTTTAGATGACTGTGTAGTGTGAAGTACTGTAGCTTCTGATTAACACAGGCAACAACCCATTAGAAGCTGATACTACACACTACACATTCCACTACACATTCCACTACCACTTTTTTTAACCCATTTTCTTTTTTAAAAAGTTCCTGGCAATAGTTAAAAAAGAGTCTGGAATTGGGCTTTAAGTATTTTATAAGGGATATGACCATCTCACTTGCTCTACTCTAGAGAACAACAGAAAACCAGTGGTGTATTTAGGTTTTGTGCTGCCCTAGGCCTGACTAAACTTGTGCATCCCCTAATTTAAATATAACCCACCCCCTTCCTGTAAAGGCCACACCCCTTCCTTTTTATGACCCGCCCTATCATCTGTAAAGCACAAACCACAGTCAAGTGTATCAGTGCCCATCAATGTAGCCTTATCAGTTCCCATAATTTCAGCCTCATCAGTGCCCATCAGTGTAGCCTTATCAGGGCCGCCTCATTACTCCCCATCAGTGCAGCCTCATCAGTGCAGCATATCCTTGTAGCCTCATCAATGGCAATCAGTACAGCCCCATCATTGGCCACCAGTGCAGCCTATCAGTGCAAATATCTTATAAGAATGGAGTAATCTTACTAATCCAGTGACATATTGTGATAGCACATATGAGGTGAGCAGGTCCAAAATATTATTGCCAACTGTCCGAATGTCCTCACCTGCCAATGTTATACCTGCAGGGAGCAGTGTGACCGCTTTATGAGGGTGCCAGACTGATTTGCCTCCTGGACCCTGCCCTCTGGCCCAATTTGCTCCATAAGACTAGCACTACACTAAAAGTGTAGCCCTAGCCGGTGGGGACCCTTTTCTTGCAGGAGTCGGGAGGAGGCTGTTTTGCTTTTTGTGCAGGGTGCAGCTTTTTTGCTGCCCCCCTGCAAAGTGCTGCCCTAGGCCTGGGCCTTGTCGGCCTAGGCCAAGATACAGCACTGCAGAAAACCCTTCCATAGTGGAATGTGTAGTATGTAATGTCAACTTCTAACTTTGCTTGCACCTTCTCTGAATCCTGTCCCTCTTGGACTCACAAGTTTAGTGTGGTTCAGCACCACTTCTTCATCCCCATCCCTCTCCTTCCTCTTGTGCAAGTCATCTTCCAGGTTGGATAGGTTCAGCATCATGCTAAGGGAAATTGAGTTTTAAAGCAGTGATTCAACACCAAGTTAGCAGTTGGATCATATGAGCAGGTACCCAAGCAGCTGCTCCCTTTTTAAAATGCCCATGGAACAGATATAGTGAAGGGTCTTCATTTTGCCTGCACCAAGCCTTGTACAGCATTTGCCAGTAGGGGTTGGTGTATCCCAAATTCTTTGTGGACCCAGGGCTGTGCTGTTCAGTTTAAAGTGGAACTGAATATTGGAAGCTATGCCCATAAAATGTAGGCAGAGGACTAGTAATGATTATTGTCTGTGGTCATTTCCCCATCACTTTCTATCTGCACTGTGTCGCTGTGTGTGGGTAACCATTTTGGTAGAGGTGGGGCTTTGCTTTCTCATGTCAAAGCCTCCAGCAAGGTAAACAGAACAGTACTGATATCACCAAATGATTCCACATTTTGTGAGACTAGCACGTAGAGGCTACAGTACCTTGGATTTCACACTGCAGATATACAGCTATGAGTCTGTAGGCAAGGAAGTACCTAGGCAAACTCACAAGAAAGTGCACTGCTATTTTTCAGACGGAATGTCAGACAAAAAGGTACATTTTCAGGGTAATGCTGAGGTATATTAACCAACAAATCTTCACTTTTTTAAGTTCACATCCCCTTTAAATTAGCCCTGCTCTAATAAAACTGCACAGTTCACTGCAATCTGTGTACACATCTTACACTTTCCAGTTCTTTGCAGTCAGCAGTGGCGCCAGTATGTAAACATTCTTGCTTCACTGAGTTTAACAAACTTTGGCTGTGTGATAAGAATTGGTTGAGATGGGTGATGATGGGTTTTTAGGTCCAATACTTTTTTGTGCTAATAAGTTTATTCTCATTTATGTTTGTAGGCTTACCAATTTCATTAGGACCAATCTCTGAGAATAAAATAAAACATATAAATATGGAGAGATAGAAAGAGACATCAAAACGTAGAGAGCAGAGGATGAAGTAATAAGAATAGCATGTTTCTAATATTGTGAGATGGGCATATGTTGCCAAGTGTAGGACAGTCCCAGGATTTTGCAAATTGTTTGGTGGGCGGTCCCACAAGACCCAAGAGCATTCTGCTTCATGGGTTAAATCTTCCTGCTTTTTGATGGCTGCCACTCATAAGAAAAGCCTATGTTCCTCAGATGCCTCTACCCCACCACACACCCTCTCTATTGAATGCATATGAGAGCAAGACCTTGTTCACATTGGTGGCAGTGTTCACCACCCAATGCTGAAAACCAATCTGTGGAGGATTATATTTCAAAGATGGCTGGGAAAAAGTCTGTAGGCTTCTAGGAGGCAACACTGCAGCCTCCTAAATGCCTGTTTTGTTTTTTGTTTTTTTGTATTTTGCTTTTTTTTTAAGCTTAACAGGGATTTTGCATGGGAATATTGGCTTGGCTTGCAGTTGTGGTGCAGTCCAATTGACTAGAATGAGAATGTTTGAGAGGTGTCGCCGAGATAAACTGCTGCAGCATATGTACGAATCCCTCAGCCACCATGTTAGGTGGGCAGTAAAACAGTATAAAAAAAATGTGGATCAACTGCCTTTTTTTTTTACCACCCCTTTGCCACCTATGTGCAAAAGGGCCTAAGAAATTTTTTTCTACAGCCACACCAAGGATGAAAGGAATATGCTGCTGGCTGGTGAGTAATTGCTTCTTTTAGTCCTGCTTATCTCATGACCCCTGTCTTTACACCAGAGAAGAGTGGGAAAAATGAGATCTGCTGTCCTTTCACAGAAATCCTTAGTAATATATAGTAACAAGCAATAGATTTCAGACTTTTCCTGTTTTTTTTTCATCTGGGCTTTACTGACCTTTCACACACCTGCTGTATATTATGCTGCTTGCCATAGGACCTGACAGAGGAGCTCTCTGGGCAATATCCTACATGAAAAAATAAGTTGTTTCAGCTACTGTGGAACTGTTAGGGCCCAGCCAAACTAGGCGTTACATTAACTTACCTGTAAGGCCCCTTTCACACGGGCTTTCCGATCCAGTCCGCCTGTCAGTTTTTCCGGCGGACCTGATCGAATGCTCAATGCAGCTCTATGAAGCAGCGGATGTCAGTGGAGACATCTCCACTGACTCCCGCTGCTATCTGATCCGATCCTGTCTGTAAAATCTGGACGGATGGAAACCCTATTTTCCATCCGTCTGGAGGATCGGATCGGATGGGATCAGATGAAAACGGACAGGCGATCCGTTTTCATCTGAACTCCCATAGAGGAGAGCGGGGCTCTGACAGCTCCGTCTCTGCAAAGTAAGGGGAAACAGACCTGTCATCTGTTTGCTCAGCGGGGATCGATGGATCGATCTCTGCTGAGCAAAACGGAGTCCGTCTGGCGCACCGCTCATGTGAAAGGGGCCTAATAACCCAAAACATTACCATGCGTCATTGTGCACTGTGCTAAGGCAGCCCATTCATTCTGAATGAACTGACAGTGCACTGTAACTCTTAAAAAATGTAACATGGACCATTTTTTATGCAGCGCACTGCAAAGCATGTTATGTTGTCCCTTGGGTGCTACTATGCAGTGCATTGAGGTGCCATTCAAAATGAATGTCAATGCAATACAAACTTCGTTTTACCATGTGTTACTGCAGCACAACTACAGTATTTGAATGGACTCTTAGTCCATTTTGACATTTAACCTACTTGTGTATAAGTGGTTAGCGCCTCTGCCTCTTGGGTTGTCAGCTTGAATCCCAACTATGGTACTACCTACAAAGACAAGGAAAACTCACTACTCCAGGTGAATCAAGAAGCCTGATGATGTACAGGTGCACGCCTCGGTTCGCCTCCACAGACAATCAATATAGAAGAAATGGCTGCACTCCAGGTATCAAAAAATTCTGGTTTATTAACTGAACATCCCAATGTGGCAAACAACAGGTAGATGCATTTCACACACTAGCACACTGTGTTCAGGTGAGGGGCTAGAACACAATAGCTCAGTGGGGGAGATCGCTTTACTAACATTGCATAGTTAGTACAGCAGCTCCTCCTGAGCTCTTCAGTTTTTTTTCCATTCAGCCTGCTGCATTAAATGAAAAAAATCTGTTAGCATGTACTAGGCCAGGGGTCTTCAAACTATGGCCCTCCAGTAGTTTGGGAACTACAATTCTCATCATGCCTAGTCATGTCTGTGAATGTCAAAGTTTTACAATGCCTCATGGGACGTGTAGTTCCGCAACAGCTAGAGGGCCGTAGTTTGAGGATCCCTGTACTAGGCTTTAGGGTCATGTAGCTCAATAAAGCATTGACTACATGATACACACATGATTGCTAGCTCATTAGATGATAAATGTCAACCCAGGTGATAGACTTTCCCCTGAGGGAGGTCCTGTTATGATACTTCATAGACACAACTTGAATGTCATTTGCTGCAGTTACAGTTAAAAATACCATGGTCTTGGTAAAAAAAAGAATGGATAAGGTGTCCCAAGATTCTGATCTAGAAATGCTAGTACTGTAAGTGTTTTGGAAATCAAATGATTTACTGTGAGTGCGAATACAAATCTTCCAAAAAACATGGCAGTCTAATTGAATCAGTATTAGTACACTAAGCACACATTTAAAATCTCCAGCAATCACATGTAATGACATTTTACAGTAAGGGGGTTCATTAACCTTCTTGTTTTGATGAGAACTGCCTTGCTCACCTGGCATCTCTCTTCAATGGTCAGATCGGGCTCAGCTGGACTGGATTTTCTTTGTTTACAGCTAGGCCTCCATACGGAAAGATAACGACCACCACTCTCACATATAGTAATGAGTTTCAGTAATCTGTTATCGCTGGCATAGGATAAGAGAATTGCAAGTTGCTTTGGCATAGAGTTCTTAAATATATTCAAACTGTTGCACAATCCAAACCATCATGGTGCAAGATTTCCAGCATTAAGTATTAACTATTACAGTAGTGGTTTACAGAGAGAACCGGTGCCAGGGAATGTAGATCAACAGCAATGGGAACGTTTCAAAAAAGAAAAAGCAACACTTCAAACAATATTCAACAGTCAATATACAAACTGAGAAGAAGGGATCTCAAGAGGGTTTGAGAATTTGGAAGCAAACAGTATATGTAGTGCCAGTGGAAGCAATCTTTAGGGGTTTGGCCAGTGTCCACAAAGCTGCTAAGGATACAATAGAAGTCTTCATGTCAAGAATTGGATCGCTTCTAGAAAAGGGATTTAAATCATTCAGGAGTAAATGCTGCCCCGTGAAGCAATGTCAGTGGAATCACTTTGTCTATCCTTATATTGAACTGAAGAACTTGTCTTCAGAATAGCATTAGCCATAGGATACCCTTGCAATATATAAAATTTCCTTTAGATTTACCAATGACTGTGTATTACAAGGGTCACACTATAAGAGAATCCAGTAGGCTGCTGTTATTCTTCTAAAAATGACAACTAATCTGCTGGGGTTTGATTTTTTTGACTGCCCAGGGTTAGTCCACTCCTGACTAAAGTCCTCAAAACCCCAAATTAGCATTAAACCCCATTAAAGTATTTTGTTGTGGAGGGGGGGCGGGTGAGTCATAATACTGTTTTCTGGCAATTTTAAAATCTAATAGGCAATTTATTGTAAAGAAAGGACCCTTTCTTAGCATTGCAATAGGTAACATACAAAATGTTGCTTTAATGTGACTTCAGGGGTGACATGGAAAGCAGGAACACACCATTTTTTTAAAGTATATGCTTGGAAGATGGCCTTAAGCTTTAAGTGCTGTTATAGAACAGCATGGCATCAGCATATTGTGAATGTGTAAGGGATTTTTAATTTTTTCATTTAACTTGGCCTGAATACAGAAGCAGCGATTTGAAAGTTTCCTATTAAAAAACTAAAGCTAAGGCCTTCAACAATTTGGCCAGTAGCACAACAGTTTAAATACAAGGTCTTTGAGATTTTTTTATTGGCAGTACCACATTGTATTGTCCTAAATATTTAATACAATTTCAAAATAGAATGCACACAAAAAAACTTCAAAACCCCAACCCCACATTCCCCGAAAACCCCTCCTTTTCCTGTATCCCCATTTATTCCCCAGATATTAAAAATATAGACTCACTACCTTAAAAGTGATCATTTATTGAACAGCTAAATGCTGGCTGAAAAAAAATGCACCAAAACAGTTTGTTTTAACCAGTTTAAGTCCATGACATTTTAAAACATTCTAAGGACATGAAGTTGTTAAAGCCAATTGTAAAAAAAAAAACTTGTGAGCTGCTATATGCACTAAATTAATACTATAAGGTGCTGGCACATGACACAATCCTATATATGTATGTGTAATAGACAATTAAATTATACATGTGCCAGGCTGTGCTAAGTGAATACTGCAATTTCAAGTATATAAATGAGAAATCCTCCTAACCCTACGTATTAGGAGTATTTATGATCAGTGAATTTGTAATTACTACTGACAATACATCCTAAAAAACATCATATTATAATTTTAATAAATCATAAAAAGAAATGTAGTCCTTGAGAAAATAATGAATCTGTGCAATCCAAAATAAAAAACTAATGAAAAATGCTCAAAATTCTTCACAATTACTGTATATCTTCTCTTAATTATTTTTTAATATTTAATTCTGTATTTATTGTGCTCCCCCTCCAGTTAAGTCATAAAGCGCAGAAATGTCCCTCTGGGACTGAGGTAGATGTCTGTAAAGATGAAATCCTTCACTCCTCCTTTCTCCTTTTTGCTCCAGTTTGTGGATATTCTCAATCCAGATGTCATACATCCATTTTCATAAAAGGGGGGAAAATTGCTAAACAATAGTGCATAATAACATTTTGTTAAAAAGACTTATACTTTATTCCCACTCCATCAAATGATGAACACTTGAAATAAAACAGTTGCCCTGACGTCACGACGCTCTGGTTTTGAATGTGTTCTACCGCGAATGGTAACTGTATTGCCCCACTCTGCTGCCCATCCACGCCAGCGGTGTTTTTACTTATATGCTTTTACAGCAATGTTTTATTGTAAGTGTTCATTTGGTGGAGTGGGAATAAAGTATAAGTATGTTTAACAAAATGGTATAAGCACTATTGTTTGGCAATTTTCCTCCCTTTTATGAAAATGGATGTTTGGCATCTGGGTTGCGGATATCCACACAATGGAGCAAAGAGGAGGAAGGAGGAATGAAGGATTCCATCTTTACAGACATCTACCTCTGGATATAAGCGTTTCTGACCAAACTTAATTGTAGGATCACATAAATCCAGGTTAGAGCACGCCGGGTGGAAGGAGAGCACAATAAGTACAGGATTATGAGCACGGCAAAAAACAATTAGAAGAAGATATAATTGTGAAGAATTGTGAGCATTTTGGAGTGCACAGATTAATTATTATCTCAAGGACTAAATTAATTTTATGATATATGGGCATTATAATATGGTGTTTTTTAGGATGTATTGTCATGGCATTGAAACCATGGAGTAACTAAAGAAATTTAGAATTTTGGGCTAAAACGATCTAATCTTTTTGGAAAAAAAAACTATCTAATCTTAATACTGCTTCCAACCCCCCCCCCCCCCTTCTTATACTACCTACCCTGTTAAAAAAAAGACATGTATACTTACCTATTCTCAGGGTGCTCCATTTGGTCACATGATCCCCATTACTGGCTTCAGGGAGGAGTGCTCTAACAGCGGCTGGAATGCCCTGATGCCTCTGCTAGCTGAGAGAGAAGAGCCAATCATGTGACTTGACCAGAAGGCCCTGAGAATAGGTAAGTATATATCTCCCTTCTACAGGGTGGTTAGTATAGGTCAGCCTTTTTAAACCAGGGTGCCCAGGCACCCTGGGATGCCTTGAGGTTTCTTCAGGGGTGCCTTCGCAAAATGCCTAAAAATTGCCCAAAAATTGTATACAAGCCAGTGTGTGGATGAAGCCTGCCTTTTAGTTACACAAAGCCACAGGTTTTTATTGTGCACTATTACAACCTTCTAGCTGCCAGTGTCCTAATGACCAATGGCATCATCAGTTGATATGAAGGATGTCAGTTTCCTGCACAGCATCCTGGTACCCCCACTCCATCAGCGTTGGGGGTCACATTAGCTGAATGATGGAGAAAAACTGAGTAAAAAGAGAAACATTGTACTAGTACTAGAGTACTAGTAAGGACCAGTTTGCGAAAGTGTACTTGCTTTTGAAGAATAAATCCCCTCTAATGTTGGGTGTTCTACGTTTTTGGATGTTGCTGCATTATATAAAACTATTAGAAAAGTTTTTACATTTTAGAATGGGGTGCCTCGAGACTGTCCTCAATTTATAAAGTGTGCCTCGAGATTTCCATGATTTCTAAAGGGTGTCTTGACTGAAAAAAGTTTGAGAAACACTGGTGTAGGTGTTAGGTTATGAGAGCAGTTTTAGGATTAGATAGCTTTAGCCCTGAACTCCACTTAAAGGCGCAGGAACACACCAGAAACCTAGCAGAGCACAATGGTAGCTATCTTCAGCTTCCCTTCTTGTGTCTCTGTTCCAAATCCAGCAAGTTAAACAAAAATAGCAACCACTGCATTAAATTTATAACTAGCTTTTTAAATTTGGGTGCATAAGGAGGGGCTTTTCACAAAACAAACACAATACAGAAATTTCCTAGCACACTTACCAGTTAGCCAGCCAGCAAAAACAAATTTACAATGTTTAACAATTTGGTTTAAATACAGAACTCCACAGAGCAACCACTTACAGAATCTGTGGGTTTATATCTGTGCCAGCTCCTGTCAAATTTTAATTTTTGTGTGCAGCTCCGCCTGAGCTGGAGGAACAGTCTGTCAGAGCCAGAGCATTGCACCCACAACCCACTGTTCGAGGTTGCAATGCTTTGCAGGATCAAATGCAAAAACACACTCTACTTGTTAAAAAAAATGTGTATATATATATATATATATGTAGCACGCTACAGGTAGGTGCTAGGTAAAGATATAGTGGGCCTTGTCTGCTTAACAGCAGGGCTGTGATTTGTTAGTTAGGGTGTCAGGGCTTCCAGATGTGCCTGCTGAAGGGAGAAGTATCCCCACTGGCTCCTGTGAGAGGTTTCTCATAGGGCAGTGTGGGAAGCCCAATCAAGGGACACATCCCAGCTTGTAACTACCCCAGAAGGCAGATTAGGCTGCAAAGGATTTTATGACTGGGTATAAGTTTGGGGGAAGTGTGTGACAGGGTGTCTTTGGCGGGAGCAGAGTCCCAGGAAGGAGAGTGCGGCTGTCTCTCCTCCTGTCTGAGGAAGGTGGATGTCTCAGGGTGTCGCCTGAGTATCCAGAGTGTGCTGAGTAAGCTGAGGGGATCCGGTGTGCCGAGAGCCTGAGGAGAGAGAGAGGGGTCCAGTCCCATGAAAGCCTACACAGGTTGTGAGTACTGAGGATTGCCCCTGGGGGTATGCCTGAAGTTAGAGGGGACCACTCCGGAAGAGGTTCTGGGATCCAGTGCCAGCTAGTTGTAAAGGGGGTACCTAGGTTGAGGACCCTGAAGCTACAGAGGGAGGTTCATATTCAGTGGACCCTGAAGAGTTCAAGTGAAAGGGGGCACCTGCAGTTGGGCCCTGAATTGTGCAGAGTGTGCCAGTTGCAAGTGCAGCTATACAGAGTTCTATTTCATACTACCTCAAGCTAGCCAAAGCGGGGGACAGTATTCAGTGACTTCCACAGCACTGGACCTTCCTGGATTTTCTGGACTCATAATCGAGGGTTCAGCACTTTCGTGTTCTACAGGCTATATACAGCGTTAGTGAGCATTAGCTGGCTCCGGCTGGCATCAAGGAAGTGCCAATGGGCCTTTTTTAAGAGTAAAGTCCCACATGTAATTAGTTAAAGCCTCAAGGAGTATCCCACTCATTCCCTTCTCCCATCCCCTTTAAACCAAATAAAAACCACAAACAAAGATGCCGGAGTTGTTGTTGCTTCAGTTGTATCACCAAGGGTCACAGCTCACATGGGCTGGAAAGAGTACCGGTACTGATGGCAGACCCACATCAGGCCTGTATATATATATATATATATATATATATATAAAATTAATAATATAATAATATATTATATATATATATATATATATATATAAATTCACATTTCTTCTTTGTCTGCAATATTGGTGTATTTTTTAATTTATAATTCTATTTTTTTTTTTTTTTTACAAAGGCAGAAATCTATTTTAACAGAACATCACTTGGAAAGCCTATTTTTATTGTTACCACTAGATTTTTGAAAATAATAGCTAGTGATAATAATATAAAGTTCCTTGCTTGGATGCTTTGTGTTATGTAGTGACAATGCTATGCCCCTGTCTCCCATGATCTCTGGCCTGTAAATCTCCTTGTCGCAGGCCCTCAAAAGCAAAGGAAACTCTAAGCTTTTGTGCCATGGATTTCCCTAGCCATACTTCACAATTACAAAAAAGTCCTATGAAAAAATATTGCTGTCAGCAACAATTGGAAAATGTGCCCTGTGAAAAACACATGCACCCTGTTATCACTGTAGTGCATGAGAATGGGGACCACAGGACATTAGCAGCTATAAGATGTAACAAAGAATGACAAAATGCAAAAACCCTTTTCTACCCCATCCCAAACAATTCAGGATACCCAGCATTTTACCTACCAGTGACTATAAGCCGTACACCAATCTCTCTCTATGCACTTTATCAGCAGTACTCCCTATGCCAATAAGACTGCTTTGACCTAACCTTTTTATGATGAGGGGGACTGGCTTATCCAAAAGCCCAATTATTGGCTCTAAGCCAGCTGACCTATATTAACCGCTTCTGGACCGCCCGCCGTCTTTTTACTGCGGCAGTGTGACCCTCCTGCTAAGTCGGTAACGCGCAGGCAGCTAGGGGGCAAGCGCGCACCACCAGCGGCGGGGAAGCCGATGCATGGGGCAGGCGGCTCCAATTGCCGCCTGACACCCCCGATCGTTCCCCGCTGAGAGAGAAGAACGGTCAGCTGTTGTAAACACAGCTGACCGTTCTTCTCCCTGGAATGATCACAGAGCCCCTGTGATCCTTTTATATAGGATCGCAGGTCTCTATGATCATTTCACAAGCCATGCCCCCCTACAGTTAGAATCACTCCCCTAGGCTCACATTTAACCCCTTGATCACCCACAATGTTAACCCCTTCCCTGTCAGTGTCATTATTACAGTAACAGTGCATATTTTTTATTGTAGTAATGTCACTGGTCCCCCAAAAGTGTCAAAAATGTCAGTAAGGGGTCCGATCTGCCCGCCGCAATGTCGCAGTCCCGCTAAAAATCGCACATCGCTGCCATTTACTAGTAAAAAAAAAAAAACAAAACAATAAAAATTACATAAATTTTTCCCGTAGTTAGTAGACGCAATAACCAATCAAAATACTCTTATTGCCATTTTTTTTTACCAATATGTAGCAGAAAACAAATTGGCCTAAAATGTTAAAAAAATTAGATTTTTCCTTTTTTTTAAAAAATGTTATATAGCAGAATGAGAAAAATGTTATTTTTTTTTTTTTTTTGCAGAATTGTCGCTCTTTTTTTGTTTATAGTGCAAAAAATAAAAAATTGCACAGGTGATCAAATCCCACCAAAAGAAAGCTCTATTTGTAGGAAAAAAAGGACATCAATTTATTTGGGTACAGCGTTGCATGACCGCGCAATTGTCCGTTAAAGTAATGCAGTGCCGAATCGCAAAATATGGCCTGGTCATTAAGGGGGAAAATCTTCCGGTCCAGAAGGGGTTAAAAGGTAAAATGCTGTGTATCTTGGATTGTTTGGGATGGGGTAGAAAGGGTTTTTGCACTTTGTCATCCTTTGTTACATCTTATAGCTGTTAATTTCATGTAGTCCCTGACTGTCCTCATACACTACAGTGATAACAGGGTGCATGTGTTTTTTCATAGGATATATTTTCTAATAGTTGCTGACAGCAATTATTTTTCACTGGACTTTTTTGTAATTGTGAAATAAATGGTTACAAAGAATATGCTTGGGACCATGATTCTCAAACAACAGGACCTCATTGCTTTTTCAGTTATTGCAGAAATGGAAGATCTTCTGAGGTAAATACTCTCCTCTGGCATGCTTGCTCCTTGTTGATGACTAATGAAAATATAGATGTTATTGGATCAGTATAAGAGTCAGGCAACTAGTAAATTTAAAAAGGACTGGTCCTAAAAATGGCAGCTTCAATATTCTTCCAGTTCTTCTAAAAGCTTTGTTTAGAGGGTGTTAGACTTTTCAGTTCAAGAAAACTGCTGCATCTTAGCACAGTCATCTGACCTTGTCTGTAAATGGCTATTTCAATGAATGATATGACAAGCCATCTGAACAAAGGTAGGTTCTGATAAACTTTATAGCAAATAAAGCCTATCCCACTTTTACTAAATATAATTTGGGCATGTTAGAAAACCTGCTTTTCCATATGCGTAATTTATACTGTGACTCATATATCACTTATCCAGACCTAATCTGATTAGCTCATAAATCATAAATGTATCTGCTTTTTTCACTGCTCTATTCATTTTAACTATCTCTGTACATAATTATTTTTTTGAGCTTTGCAACAAAATCAAGAAGTTTAAAGAAACAATTTTGTGGAAAAAGCATAGCTATGTAACAAGGATCATGTAAGTACAGTGGTGATCGAAAGTTTGGGCACCCCAGGTAATAATTTGTATTAATGTGCATAAAGAAGCCAAGGAAAGATGGAAAAATGTCCAAAAGGCATCAAATTACAGATTAAACATTCTTATAATATGTCAACAAAAGTTAGATTGTATTTTCATCATTTACACTTTCAAAATAACAGAAAAAAAATGGCGTCTGCAAAACTTTGCGCACCCTGCAGAGTTAATATCTTGTACTGCCCCCTTTGGCAAGTATCACAGCTTGTAAATGCTTTTTGTAGCCAGCCAAGAGTCTTTCAATTCTTGTTTGAGGTATCTTTGCCCATTCTTCCTTACAAAAGTCTTCTAGTTCTTTGAGATTTCTGGGCTGTCTGTCACGCACTGCTCTTTTAAGGTCTATCCATAGATTTTCAATTATGTTGAGGTCAGGAGATTGTGAAGGCCATGGCAAAACCTTCAGTTTACGCCTCTTGATGTAATCGCCCGTGGATTTCGAGGTGTGTTTAGGATGATTATCCATTTGTAGAAGCCATCCTCTTTTTAACTTTTTCACAGATGGCATCAAGTTACCATCCAAAATTTGCTGAAATTTTATTGAATCCATTTTTCCTTTTACTCTTGAGATGTTCCCTGTGCCACTGGCTGCAATACAACCCCGAAGCATGATTGATCCACCCCCATGCTTAACAGTTGGATAGAGGTTCTTTTCATTAAATTCTGTGCCCCTTCTTCTCCAAACGTACCTTTGCTCATTCCGACCAAAAAGTTCAATTTCAACCTCATCGGTCCACAGAACTTGTTTCCAAAATGCATCAGGTCTGTCTATATGTTCATTTGCAAAGTTCAAACGCTGATTTTTGTGGTGAGGATGTAGAAGAGGTTTTCTTCTGATGACTCTTCTATGAAGACCATATTTGTACAAGTATCTCTTTATAGTGGAATAGTGTACCACAACTCCAGTGTCTGCCAGATCTTTCTGGAGGGATCGTGTAGTCAAACGTGGGGTTTGAATTGTTTTTCTCACAATCCTGCAAGCTGTTCTGTCTGATATTTTTCTTGGTCTTCCAGATCTTGCTTTAACTTCCACTGTTCCTGATGACTGCCATTTCTTAATCACATTCCGAACAGAGTATATTGACATCTGAAAACGCTTTGCTATCTTCTTATAGCCTTCTCCAGCTTTGTGAGCGTCAACTATTTTCAGTTTCAGTTTTCTAGACAACTGCTTAGAAGATCCCATGGTGCTGATTGTTGGGGCAAGGTCAGATGAGTCTGGGCATTTAAAACCTTTGAGATTGACATCGCCTGGTCTTCCCAGATGATGATTAAGAACAATCCATGACACTGGCAGGTCTCAGCCTTGCAAAGGGGGCAGTGCATGCTATAAATTCTGCAGGGTGCCCAAACGTTTGCAGACGCCATTTTTTTGTTTTCTGTAATTTTGAAAGTGTCAATGATGGAAATAAAATCTAACGCTAAGAATGGCTTATCTGTAATTTGATGCTTTTTGGAGATTTTTCCATCTTTCCTTGGCTTCTTTATGTACATTAATACAAATTTTTACCTGGGGTGCCCAAACTTTCGATCACCACTGTAAATATCTTAAAAGGCAACGTTTATCTAATTAGTTTTGCTTGTTAACATAAAACCTTAAAGTGATTATAAATGATCAGAAGGAACCGCGCACTCAGCCAAGGCTAGGCAGTTCCTAAATGTTTTGCAGGACAATTTTATGGGTCAGATGGTGAATGCACCGACAAGAAATAATGCGGTACTTGACCTACTGATTACCAACGATACAGACCTGATCACGGATATAGAAATACGGGACAACTTAGGAAACAGTGACCATAGGTCAATAAGTTTCAGTATTAATTACAGTAATAGGAAGCAGAGGGGTAATATAAGGACACTGAATTTCAAAAGAGCCAATTTCCCTAAACTGCGCTTGCTGCTAGAAAATATCCATTGGGATAGAACCCTGGGAACAAAGAACACGGAGGAAAAATGGGAGTTCTTCAAGAGCATACTAAACAGGGGGATTGGCCAGTGCATTCCAAAGGGAAATAAATTTAAAAGAACAAAAATAAACCCTGGATGGCTAAACTCCAACATAAAAATGTATATTAGTGCTAAAGAAAAGGCCTTCAAAAAATACAAGACTGAGGGGTCATTGGCAGCATTTAAGCATTACAAAGAGTGTAATAAGAAATGTAAAGATGAAATCAGGGCGGCTAAAATAGAACACGAGAGACATATAACGAAAGAGAGTAAAAAGAACCCCAAGAAGTTCTTTAAGTATATAAACAGTAAGAAAGCGAGGCCAGAACACATTGGCCCCATAAAAGATGATAAAGGAAATATGGCCACTGAGGACAGAGAAAAGGCGGAAGTGTTAAATCATTTCTTCTCTTCAGTCTTCACAAAAGAATCGGGGGGCTACACGAACCCAGCTTGTAAGGCCGAACTAAATAATACACCTCAGGAAGTGCCGCCATGGTTAACAGAAGATAGACTTAGAGCTAAACTAGAGAAACTTAACATAAATAAATCCCCGGGACCGGATGGCTTGCACCCGAGGGTTCTTAATGAGCTCAGCCAGGTGATTGCCAGACCATTATTCTTGATCTTTAAGGATAGTTTACAGACGGGTATGGTGCCAGCTGATTGGAAAAAAGCCTAAGTGGTACCAATATTTAAGAAGGGGCCGAGATATATCCCGGGTAACTATAGGCCGGTCAGCCTAACATCAGTAGTCTGCAAAATTTTGGAGGGGATGATAAGGGACCACATACAAGACTTTAGTAATAAAAATGGTATTATAAGTAGTAATCAGCATGGATTCATGAAAAATCGTTCTTGCCAAACCAATCTATTAACCTTCTACGATGAAGTGAGCAGCCACCTAGATAAAGGTAAGCCTGTGGATGTGGTGTATCTGGACTTTGCAAAGGCCTTTGACACCGTTCCCCACAAACGATTACTGTACAAACTAAGGAAGGTAGGTATGGACCATAAGGTGAGTACCTGGATAGAGAACTGGCTCCAGGGGAGAGTACAGAGGGTGGTGATTAATGGGGAGTACTCGGATTGGGCGGGTGTGGAAAGTGGGGTCCCCCAGGGTTCTGTCCTGGGACCAATCCTGTTTAATTTGTTCATAAATGATCTAGAAGAGGGGATATCTAGTACAATCTCAGTATTTGCAGATGATACTAAACTAGGCATGCCAATATCTTCTATGCAGGATGTGGAAACCTTGCAAGCAGACCTGAACAAAATAACGGGGTGGGCAACTACATGGCAGATGAGGTTTAATGTTGATAAATGTAAAGTAATGCACTTGGGGGCCAGAAACCAGAAAGCAAGCTACTCACTAGGGGGGGAACCTCTGGGTGAGTCTAGGATGGAAAAGGACTTGGGGGTACTGGTAGACAACAAGCTTGGCAGTGGCATGCAATGCCAAGCCGCCGCAAGCAAAGCCAACAGAATACTGGGATGTATAAAAAAGGGGATTCACTCCAGAAATAAAGAGATTATTCTCCCACTCTACAAGACTCTGGTCCGGCCACATCTGGAGTATGCTGTCCAGTTCTGGGCACCGGTCCTCAGGAAGGATGTGCTGGAATTGGAGAAAGTCCAGAGAAGGGCAACAAAAATAATTAGGGGAATGGAGGACATCAGCTATGAGGAAAGACTACAAGCACTGAACCTTTTCTCTCTGGAGAAAAGACGATTGAGGGGGGATATGATATCAATGTACAAATACTGTACTGGTGACCCGAGCATAAGGAACAAACTATTCAGAGAAAGGAGATACAATAAGACACGTGGCCACTCACTAAAACTAGAGGAAAGGCGGTTTAACCTTAAAGTGCGTAAGGGGTTCTTCACTGTAAGAACGGTAAGGATGTGGAATTCTCTTCCACAAGCAGTCGTATCAGCAGGGAGCATTGATAGTTTCAAAAAACTATTAGATGGGCACCTTAAAGACCACAACATACAGGGGTATACAATGTACGTTTAAAAGCAAACACACACACGCATCATAGGTTGAACTGGATGGACTGATGTCTTTTTTCAACCTCACTAACTATGTAACCTTGAAAAACAACACATTACGTTTAAAATAAAAATGAAAGGCAAAATAATTTTGTTTAGATATAAAAAAAAAACATTATAAATACATTTTCCTCTTTTTTAGGTGATCACATTTCCTCTTCTCTCAGCTGCAGAAGAGCTGGGGGTGTCTATGCAGCGGCGGCATGTCAAGACAAGTTTAATCATTGGAGGAGAGTACACTGAGTTGCCAGCATAGCCACAATGTGCTCTCCTGCTTAGTGTGGTCAGTTTTTAATAGGAAAGCAAAGGGACTGGAAGGAACACCAGAGATTTCACACAAAGAAAGCAATACAAAGAGAACAGAATACTTTCATACAAGTACTGTACTGTACATGGTACAGCAGGCACATATCAGGAATATGAAATGTCAGGGTAACAAACACTTTAAGCATTGCTGTAAATACAGTTTCCTGGCTAATGAGCTTCCTTTCTGGGGACAGTCCCGGTTTCTGGGGACAGTCCCCGAACCAAGTCTGTCCCCAGTTTTGTCCCCAGATAGGATTGCCACCTGTCCAGTATTGTGCTGGGACTCTGTCCACCTGTAAACCAGACACAACATACTTCCAGTCCCATCCATCCAGTAAATATGTCCTGGGGATGGA
This sequence comes from Pelophylax lessonae, assembly GCF_965119305.1. Classification (NCBI taxonomy): domain Eukaryota; kingdom Metazoa; phylum Chordata; class Amphibia; order Anura; family Ranidae; genus Pelophylax; species Pelophylax lessonae. Next base: position 527,884,648 of record NC_138768.1, read on the forward strand.
GCTAGTGCCTGACCAAGTTCCAGCACTGCGCTCCACTCAATGAGATTCATGTCAGCTGCGCCTCTCTTAAGCCCCCCCCCCCCCCGCCGCCACTGAAACCGCCTCGATGATCACTTTGCAGTCATTGGTTGCTGTCCTATCAACCAATGACATGCTTTTTCTGCCGTTTTGCTTAGTGGGAGGTTAATAGCCCTACAGCTGCTCAACCCCCACCTCGGCTCCCACACTTCCCTCCTTGGTTGCAGTAGCTCCCAGGTCCTGCTGGTAAGGCAATCTGAATAGATGTGTTAAAGAGGGCAGAGGGCACTGATATAATGGGAAGGGGTCTTTCTGATCTCTGGAGGTCTCCTCTAAAGAAGGAGGTGGGGGGGCACTGATATAAGGGGACTGGGAGCTCATGGGGGTCTCTAAAAGGGGTCACTAACTGCTTGTCAGGATTATTGGGGAGATTAAATAAAAGAAAAATAAAATTTTAAAGGCCATGTGTATTCAGTCTTATACATAGAAATTTTGAACAGTATGGCATCCATCTTGTATGGGGTCATCAAAAGTTTGTTCTTTTACAAGATGCCTTTACAGAGTCTTAAGTTCTACAGAAAATCTTTGTAAGCCTTTGGTCATATATAATGAGGCCTTTTTACATCTCATCAGATAAGACATAATGGTAGTGCCAGTCTGATGAATATACTGAACTATTGTTCATTGTAGAATACAGACAGACTCATTTATACTATATTTTTAAAGATACATTATAATCATGTGTGAGAAGATATTAGCAATAATTATGTCATTATATTATGTAAAATATATATATATTTAGAAATGCTCTGTATTCCATATTTTGGATTTATATTCTTGCTAAAAAATAATCTTACTTAAGTTGAACTAATTACTTCATTTTAAGGTATATAAAGGAGTGTTTATGTAAGGTTGTGTTTAAGTTTTTATGACTGCCATAAATACTATATCCTAGACACAATGTTTGACGTATTTGACAGGAGTTTAATGATTAATGGATTTTCACTGGCCAGCCAGGTCAAAGGTTATCAGTATAATAATAGTATTATTATTCTATATACTGCATTTAATAAGCAATACAATACTGCCCCCTTTGGAAACTACTAAATGTAGTCTTTGGGTAAAATCAGGTATTTCCAATAAATATATATATATATTGTATTATAAATATATTCTTTTTAAATGGCTTTACCAGATCTAATCCCTGCCAAGATACATGATGGAGATATTAGATGGACATGTATATTAGATGAGAGTATGGATAAGATTCTTATGTTGTTTTTATGATTATTCTTAAATATAAAGAAATTATCATTTCATTTTAATATCCAAAATACTGGGTTCATTAGAAGAGGTGTCGGCCAATGACCTCACCAGTTAATGGATAAGTAATCCCAACCAATGGGGATAAAGTTCATCCTTCTGGGTTCGGCTAATGGTAATTTTACTAGTCTTTTGTTCAACACAATATAAAAAGGAAAGCCCAGATGTGAGAGACACACATTACTGACAACATTCATTACACCTACAACACTCACACTACTCACATCCATACATATACTCATCTATACATACTCCATCTTGCTCCATCATCATTTATCTGAAACTTTGAAGGACGCCAAACGAAACTCCTCCCTAACTGTCCACCATTTTGGGAAGGCAGCCATCTTAAGGACTCTGATAACGACCATTTTTAGCTAGCAGCCATCTTAAGTGTGGTAAATATACCTTGCTGTTTATTTGATTTTATTCAATATTGTTTATTTCCTTCCTTATATGTTTTATATTTCATATTTAAGGGTAATGAGATTACAATCCCAGCCGTATGAACCATAGTAGATTTTTCTCTACGAGCTGATTTTTGTTTTTATACATTTTTATTAATATCAGATTTAGTGCATTATTAGCGTATTAGTCTCCCGTTTTGCATAGCCTATTCTCACTTCATCTGCAGCGAAGTGACTGTTAGCTGCGCAATTCGCAGACAATTGTGGCCTGTTTATATAGAACACTTACCTATGGTTTATGCTATACCTGGGGAAAAGGTAATCTTGCCTTATTTTTACTTTCATTATAGAGCTACATATCACATTGCATTTATCGTTTTAAGTTTGTATTTTATGTAAAGTTATCTCAAGTTTAATCATTTATTGTGAATACATGTCTTGTGAATAAATATTTTTATATATTCCCTACTGTAGTATGAAGGAAGGGGGACAGCTATCGGATATGATTCACAAGAGGTAAAAGTGTCCACGTCCCAATTTGAATGAAAGACAGAAAAGGAATGGGCCAGGGGGACTTTTAAGGGGACACTGTCATCAAAGACAAATAGCCAAAATCAACCATATATATAAAATTGGACAAATTTTATTATATCAAAGAACAAAGAAAAAAGAAAAAATGAACAATTTTAAAAATTATTATTGTGTTAGCACACACTAATAATAGTAGTGAACATACACAACAATTGATAATAATCATATAATGACATGCAACAAAAAAAGCTCAGAGAGCCAAATATCCACGGAGGGATGATGTAGATCACACTATCCAATGACGACCTATGCCAGAGATGGTGGGACTGGTGGGTCTATTAGATTGGAACTAGGTGTCTAAACCAAAGCCCAGCCCGACATGTTTCGCGGGTAACCGCTTCTTCAAGGGCAGATAATGTGGATATGGATATCAACAAATTGCTACTATAAGTAATGAAAAAGAAGAAACACAGAATCAATACATATCTGTACAGTAGGTGTCTCAAGATACATTTTATCAAATCATATAAGGTCAAAAAGAGGTAAGCGCCAACTACCATATGACCCACCTGTGTAAAACCAGTTCTAAAAGCTAATAGAGACCCAGGGGATCACACCGGGACAATTGCCCCCCCGGCGGACATGGGAGCAGTCCAAAACCAAGGGGGAGCCAGACCGGGATGTTGGGATAACTGTATTCTGGGTAGTAAAAGTGTATAGTCAAAAATAGGTACTCTGGTTAAATAATTATGTATAACAACTCCACATATAAGGGAGGACTTACCAAAATATCAGTATATTTATATGGTCCTCTGTAGTATTACTTGACAGGGCTAGGGGGTGGCAGTAGGAATGGCCGGGACTGGTGAGGTGACGGATTGGGTCGATATCAGGACCAAAGACCCTAATGTCCATAAGAGAGATGGAGACATAATGTTGTTAAAGTAGGGGTAAAAGGGGTGTGGGAAAGAAAGAGAGGAGTGGACCCACCAAAGTGAAAAAATGTGTCATAAAAGCATTTCGTGCAAAAATAAAGCAGAAATATATTAAAATAGAACTGACACCGACATCCCATCATCAAAATAGAGTGAGCAATACACCGAAAGTGATATAATGTGAAAGCAAGATAGTAACGTGCAAAAGAAAAATGTTATTAGGATAAAGGAGACGCTCGAGTGATGGGGGTGAAAGTGTGGGAGTGTGGGGAATGCAGTGAATAGCAATACTGAGCCAAAACAGTAGATACCTAGAGTCCGTGCATACCAGAGGGAGTACGAGTGGTTGAGTTGAAAGAAGTAAAAATGCAGAGGATATAGTAAGGTAGAATCGGTGATCTATTTACCTGACACTCAGAGCAGTCCGGAAACCCGTAGCCGTGTGAGTGTCAAAGTAGGAATGGCGCCTATATGGAGAACCGCTCCACCCCAAACACAGATGGGCCGGCAATTAGCCGACTAAGTCACATCCGTGTTCGGGGCAGACGCTCCGAATGCGCTTGCACACATCCAGCACGTCAGAGATGCGCCGGATGTGACGTACTGCGCATAGCCAGGGGGTGTGTCCCATCACCGACGCACGGCAGATCACGTAGCCAGTGACTGTCAGCAGCATCGGGATGCGGACATCACACCCCAGCTCAGGGACACAAAAAGATCGTGTACCCGGACGGGCGTCACATGCCCGCCATGGGGGAACACCCGGTGGAAATCTAAACCTGTAGATGTTATAGGGTGGTCAAAAAATTGCTATACAGAGGGTTGCCAGGGGGCAATGTTGGGATGGCGCTATATCTCTTAAGACCGTACAAAGCAAAGATATGTCAAAACAGGATTCCATGAACAGTAACATGATACATGTGTATACAGAAGCCATAAGGATAAAGATATTAATGACATATAAAAAAGAACAAAATAACATTATTATATATGGTCATTGACATTTATTATCGATATGAAAAATTGCATAACGTTCTGGGACAAACTTGCTCCCAGATTGGGGGCGCGATAAATCCCATATAGGGATCGAGCTCCCAGATAAATGACATATTGGATCAATTGGGGGGGACAGGGTAGGACTGGACTAAAGAGAAAAAGGGAGGAGGATGGAATGGTGGGATGGGAAAAAGGGGAACATGGATAACAAGACACCATTAGGAAAAGAGGGGGGGGGGGGAAGAAAAAAAGAAAAGAAAAAAGGGGGGGGGGGAAGAGAAAAGTCCCCCTGGCCCATTCCTTTTCTGTCTTTTATTCCCTACTGTAGACTGTTTTCACTAAGATTGGTATATGCTGTTAAAAATAAATTAATCGATTAAAAATAACTTGTTATCTATTGATTTGTGTAAATAAGTTAAGATTCTCCTACCTTACAGATCTTTGCTTATTTACATAAATAGACACTGTTATATTCAGAGCAGTATAAATATTCTGACATGCTGATCTAATGGTTGGTGATCAACCATTAGATCAGCAGCACAGTGCCCTTATATTAGTGCCCCCCTACCCTATCAGTAATGCCTGTCAGTGCCCATCGCCCATTGTTGCTGCCTATCAGTGCCCATCAGTGACATCTACCAGAGCCCATCAGTGTTGCCTATCAGTGCCCATCATTCCCACATATCAGTGTCGCCTATCAGTGCCCATCATTGATGCATATCAGTGCTGCCTATTAGTGCCCTTCATTGCCACCTATCAGTGCCCATCATTGCCACATGTTTTAATTTTTTTACAATCTTACAAGGATTTAACATGTCTTTTAAGTGTTACATTTGACCTGAGTGCCTAAACACTATGCGGTAATTTTACCATAGCAAAACTTAAGTAGTTCTGAAGCAAAGTGCTGAGTTTGGAGCAATTAGAAGAAACATTACATTAGTTTCTAAAACGATAGCTCCAAATTTAGCACTTTGCCCCAGAACTCTGTTCTTTATTCATATGACCCATTGTGTATAACCACACTGCTCCACTCTAATTTCTACATGTATTAATCCTATGATCTAATCACAAATAGATCTTCAGCTTTTGCTTTAACTGGTCCTATAAAAAGGGCATGTGCTTGGAAAACAGAAGGAACACTCCAGGCATCAAAACAACTTAATCTAAATGTAGTTGTTATGGTGCCAGGATGTCCCTGGCACTTGCTCACCATTCTCAAATAGTTTAACCCCAAAGTCTGTGTTCCCGCACTAATCTCCCAGCATCCTGACACTGATGCTCTAACTGTTCAATTGCTTGGTAACACAAATTGCTAATCAGCCAATCACATGGCAGCAACTCAATGCATTTAGATGTGGTTAAGACGACTTGCTGAAGTTCATACTGAGCATCAGAATTAAGAAGAAATGAAATTTAGGTGACTTTGAACGTGGCATGATCGATGGTGCCAGACAGGTTGGTCTGAGTATTTCAAAAACTGCTGATCTACTGGGATTTTCACACACAACCATCTCTAGGGTTTACAGAGAATGGTCCGAAAAAGAGAAAATATCCAGTGAGCGCCAGTTGTGTAGACGAAAGTGCCTTGCTGATGTCAGAGGAGAACGGGCAGACTGGTTCGTGATGATAGAAAGGCAACAGTAACTCAAATAACCACTTGTTAAAACCAAGGTATGCAGAATACCATCTCTGAGTGCACAACACATCGAACCTTGATGCAGATGGGCTACAGCAGTAGAAGACCACACCTTGATGCCACTCCTGTCAGCTACAATTTGCAGAGGCTTACCAAAATTGGACAATAGAAGATTGGAACAATGTTGCCTGGTCTGATGAGTCTCAATTTCAGCTACGACATTCAGACGGTAGGGTCAGAATTTGGCATCAACAACATTAAAGCATGGCTCCATTTTTTTTTTTTTTTGTCTATGAATGATTTAGCACCGGGTTCCCAAGGAACATGCGATGAGCTCCGGGAAAGAGGCGGCCGCTTCCGTCTGCGCTCCGGTCCCAAGATGAGTGGCTGTACGTGCTGGCCCCTACCCCAGAGAAGGGGTGGCGGGCCGACTATCCCAGGCCAACCTGGGCTCTGCGGCACTGCGGTATCGTCACCTTTAGGGGGGATTCTGACTTAGAGGCATTCAGTCATAATTCTGCCTTTTATTAACGGTTCAGGCTGGGGGTGTAATGTTGTGGGGGATATTTTCTTGGCACACTTTAGGCCCCTTAGTACCAATTGAGCATTGGTTAAACGCCACGACCTACCTGAGTATTGTTGTTGACCATGTCCATCCCCTTATGGCTATAGTATTACCCATCTTCTAAAGGCTACTTCCAGCAGGATAATGCACCATGTCACAAAGCTCAAATCATCTTACCACTGCTTTCTTAAACATGACAATGAGCTCACTGTCCTCCAATGGCCTCCACAGTCACTAGATCTCAATCCAGTAGAGCACCTTTAGGATGTGGTGGAACTGCAGATTCGCATTATTGATGTGCAGCTGACAAATCTGCAGCAACTGCGTAATGCTATCATGTCAATAAGGACCAAAACCTCTGAGGAATGTTTTCAACACCTTTTTCAATCTATGCCACAAAGAATTAAGGCAATTCTGAAGGTAAAAGGGGGTCCAACCCGGTACTAGAAAAAGTGTACCTAATAAAGTGACCGGTGATTGTATATGACATACACCTGACCATTACATTCTTTATGCTTTATTTTACATTACAAACTTCTGACCCAAGTGTTTAGTGTCTCAGAAGTGTTGGTTGCTAAGCAGTAATTGAATATTTTATTATGTTTTTCTTTGATGTTAACTGAAAAGCATATGTAATTAAAGAGTTTTTTTTAATGTTTGTGCTAATAGTTGTACATGTCTGTTAGACTCGATTAAGGCGCGGTAGATATGACTGTGCCATATATGTGCTGTGTATATAGCAAGTAGACTCAGGTTTTATTCAACCATGACCCTTTAAGCCTCTCTCACTGTTCATGTAATCTGGCCATGCCCCCTTCTTCCTGTTCTCTCTATACCTGAGAACAGGGACATTTGAAAATCAGAATTCCTGAGAATGGGGGCAGAGTGGATGGGGTAATTGTGCACCACCATAAATGGTGGGTGTGGAAAAATGACACTAACAGTAACAAGGGCTTAAACCTTGAGCCTACGTAGAGTGCAGAAGGCAAAAGTATTTATTTTACATGCTGGGATTGGGATTGGGTAACGTACATAGTGCAGGAGTCCGGTGTGTAATGTACAGAGTGTGGGGGTCAAGTGTGGTTAATACGCAGAGTGCAGGGATCAGGTGTATATACCATACATAGTTTTAGGAGTATATATAGCCCAGCACACAGAAACCCCTGTGATTCTTTTCAGCACCACCCCCTTATACATAACACAGCAGTACCACCTATGCACATACCTACACACTGCATGCACATGCATACAACATACATACACACTACATGCAACATACAGTACATAAACACTACATACACATACAGTATCTCACAAAAGTGAGTACACCCCTCACATTTTATTAAATATTTTATTATATATTTTCATGTGACAACACTGAACAAATGACACTTTGCTACAATGTAAAGTAGTGAGTGTACAGCTTGTATAACAGTGTAAATTTGCTGTTCCCCAAAATAACTCAACATACAGTCATTAATGTCTAAACTGCTGGCAACAAAAGTACACCCCTAAGTAAAAATGTCCAAATTGGGCCCAATTAGCCATTTTCCCTACCTGGTGTTATGTGACTCATTAGTGTTACAAGGTCTCAGGTGTGAATGTTGTTGCTCTACATAAAGATGACCTAGGCTATAAGAAGATTGCCAAGACCCTGAAACTGAGCTGCAGCACGGTGGCCAAGACCATACAGCGGTTTAACAGAACAGGTTCCACTCAGAACAGGCCTCGCCATGGTCAACCAAAGAAGTTGAGTGCACGTGCTCAGCGTCATATCCAGAGGTTGTCTTTGGGAAATAGACATATGAGTGCTGCCAGCATTGCTGCAGAGATTGAAGGGGTGGGGGGACAGCCTGTCAGTGCTCAGACCATACGCCGCAGACTGCATCAAATTGTCCCAGAAGGAAACCTCTTCTAAAGATGATACACAAGAAAGCCCGCAAACAGTTTGCTGAACACAAGCAGACTAAGGACATGGATTACTTTATTATCCCCCAATAAAGATTTAATCCCCTGATCACCCCCGGTAACCCTTTCACTCTCTGTCACAGTGTACACTATATACAGTATACAGACAATTTACTGATCACTGTATTAGCATCACTTGTGACTTCAGTTAGTGTGAGAGATAGTTAGTGGTAGTTAAAGGCAGTCCCAGATAGGTTTAGGGTACCTGCCATATATTCCCTAATAAATATTTAACCCTATGATCACCCCCAGTTAACCCCTATATTGCCCTGCCACAGTGTCACTATTATAGTGTACAGATCTTTTTTCTGATCAATTTATTAGTGTCACAGATGACATCATTTAGCGTTAACATTAGCATCAATCCAGGACAGCGTCAGATTGCCCGCCCCATATTTAATAATACATTTTAACCCTTTGATTTCCAGTGACACACACACACACATGCTAAATACCTCCATTACTAGTATAGTGTCTGAATGGATCAATATCTTTGATCTGATCAGAACTATACTAGCGTCCCCAATAGTTTAGTGTTCCCAAAATTCAGCATTAGCAAGATCACCCCCGATACCTGCCAGCACCTGTGTTTAGCCCCTCGGGACACCCCCCAAGAAGTGCAGAATCAGCAGATTACTGTCACTTCCAATACACAGCACACTAAACTGCAGCGTTAGCAGAGTCAGGCTTGATCGCTGCTAGCACTAGCAGTTAAATTTTTTGGCAGCCGGTCAAACAGTCCTTGACAACCAGGTGCTTTTTTATCTGTGGAGAAGAGGGGGTAGACTCCCAAAGATTGCCGCTGGGTGAGGGTTCCTGATTAGTGGCAGGAAAAATAGTTAAGCCCCTCCAGACACACCTAGTTGGTGGCCGTTGGAAAACAGTAGTATAAACTAACAAGGTTAGGAGACACAGAGTTACTCCAGAAAGAGACAACTGGGGACACTAAGTAAAGGTGAAATAAGAAATATAACTTTATTAATGCACAAAAAGCTGAAAATCATCAAACATGGTGTATACGAGGTGTAGCATGACTCACAGTTAAAAAAATAATTAAAAACAAGGCAAGCACAATAGGACAAGGATATCAACCCGGGTTGAGTACTGAAAGCTAGCTAGATGGGAGAAGGAGTGGGAGTAGTGTGTGATTGGGCAAGCAGAAAATGCTGTTTCACATAGCAATAGTACACAGTCCCAGCAGCAGCAATCAAAAGCAGCATGGCATAAGAGAGTGATAAAGTCTTTGCAGGGACAGTTCCATATGTATTGAAAACAAGGTAGGCTAGGAGGAAGGGGTCGGTAGGTGGAGGATGTAAACTGACCCAAATGTGGGTCTATGCCTGAAGTCCTGCAGGCGTAGTGGTAAGATGGAGATGAGCAAGTAAGAAGCTTGCTAGCGGATTGACTCCATGAGGGGGGTCAAGTAGACAGTACCGCAAGATGAAAGCCTCAGATAGCATACATAATACCTCTTGGAGCCGACCGTCTGGCAGTGATGGAAGCCAGCTGGTAAGTGTCCCAGAGAAGATAGACACAGCAGACTCAGCAGCGGTGCAGCCCGGCCTGGCATTCCCAGCGATTCTTCTTTCTCCACGGAGCTTCCTGGTAGGTGGGCGGGCTGATGGATAGCGGCCCGACGTCCCGCCGGACGTAGGAGGCGGGGAACAATTGATGCGGCCATAGGGTGCCCGGAGGTCAGCGTGATCAAAGTCCTATTGGCAGATTCCAAATGACGCGGTGCTGACGCGTTTCACCGGCGTATCACCGGTTTCCTCAAAGCTGGAGATAGGGGTGTCCTGCAGGGTATCTTATAGAGGCCAGTAATTGGGTGCATCTGTGTCCAAATTAGCATACAGATGGCAGGTAATATATTCTTATGGCCACTAATCAGAACTATACTAGCGTCCCCAATAGTTTAGTGTTCCCAAAATGCAGCATTAGCAAGATCGCCCCCGACACCTGCCAGCACCTGTGTTTAGCCCCTCGGCACCCCCCAAGAAGTGCAGAATCAGCAGATTACTGTCACTTCCAATACACAGCACACTAAACTGCAGCGTTAGCAGAGTCAGGCTTGATCGCTGCTAGCACTAGCAGTTACATTTTTTGGTAGCCGGTCAAACAGTCCTTGACAACCAGGTGCTTTTTTATCTGTGACTCACACTATGTAACTTTACATTTATTGGTCAAAATGTTCAAACAGTGGCTTAGCATGACAGATAAGAGCCTGTCAGAAACAGGCTCAGTATTTAATCCTGTAGACAGCAGCGGCACCCTGACAGATAGCTCTGACGATGGAGTAGTGGTCCCTGCTAAGGTCAGGCGTACCCGACCCCGTTCTTCTGTTGCTGAGGTGCAACAACCGCAGGGTTCTCGTATGCAGCAGAGTGTCGGTACTAATGCTGCTCAACCTTCAGGTGAACTGGCAAGCACCAGCGGCCTAGTACATTCTGGTCATAGTCAAACCAACATTGCAGTATCACTTGGTGATGTGGCAAGTGCCATAAGTAAAGTTCAAGTTGGTGCAGTGGCTAGCACAAGTAGTGTCCCGCAGTAACCAAGAAATCAAAGACAGGCCCGTAGAGCCCATAGTGTCCCGCAGCCACCAATAGTTCCTTCCTGATGCGCTTGCAAATCCTGATTGGGAGCCCACCACTTCTGCAGCGCCCGTACTTCCCCCCCATTCACTGGCCAACCCAGAATTCAGGTGAAAACAGCCAATTTTACTTCCGTTTATTTTTATGAGCTTTTTTTCACAGACGATCTTTACAGATCTATTTTGGACCAAAGCAATTTATATGCCGATTAATTCATCGCTGCAAATCCAAATTTGACCCTTGCCAGAGAATTTGCATGGAAACGTATCACGGTTTCCGAATTTAAAACATTTCTGGGCCTATCCCTCCTCATGGGCATTACAAAAAAGAGTGATTTGAGGTCAGTTTGGTCCATATTGGAAAGTAGACACCCCAAGGTTTTTGCTAAGGCATGGTGAGTATTTTGCAGCTCTCATTTGTTTTGGAAAATGAAGAAAGAAAAGGAATTTTTTTTTTTTTTCAATTTTCAAAACTTTGTGATAAAAAAAAAGCAAGATCTGCAAAATAACAACCTTCCCTATCAGAAAACAGCTTAGGGTGTCTACTTGGGGGGTTGTGCTATCTTGGCATTTCATGGCCTCCGAAACTGTGATAGGAAGTGAGGAGTGAAATCAACAATTTCTGCCCCTAGAAAGCCTGAAGGCGGTGATTGGATTTCGGGGTCCTGTATGCGGCTAGACTGCCAAAAAGTCTCACACATGTGATTGCTCCGTACTCAGGAGAAGCAGCAGAATGTATTTTGGGGTGTCATTTCACATATATCCATGGCATGCGTGAGCAATATATAATTTCAATGACAACTTTGTGTAGAAAAAAAAAATTATTATTTTTTTGTCATTTTTTTAACCACTTCCATACAAAGCGCTCTCACACTTTGAATGATAATTACTCAGTCATTCAACGCTGTACCCAATCAAATGTTTTTTTCTTTTTTTCACACAAATAGAGCTTTCTTTTGGTGGTATTTAATCACCATTGTTTTTTTTATTCTTTGCGATATAAGTGAAAAAAGAGCAAACATTTTGAAAAAAAAAAACATTTCGTTTTAGTTTCTATTATACAATTTTGCAAATAAGTAATTTTTTTTCATAAATTTGGGTCAAAATTTCTACTGCTACATTTCTTTGGTAAAAATAACCCAAATTAGTGGATACTATTTAGTCTGCCTGAAAGTTATAGAGTCTACAAGCTGTGGTGCAAATCATTGAAAATTGATCACACCTAATCACACCTAATGTATCGATGGCCTATTTAATTTCTTGAGGCCCTGAAATGTCAGGACAGTACAAATACCTCCCAAATGACACCTTTTTGGAAAGTAGACATTCCAGGGTATTTAGTAAAGCTGGATACACACTATTACACTATACAACTTTTGTTGGTAGATTTCCTTTAGGTTTACCTTCAACTATATAGTGCAAGGGCCTACCTGATAGCATATAAATTGAAAGTGTTTAGGTCTGACCTCATATTATATGGTTTTGGTAAGTCTAAAGGAAAAAATCTAAAGAAAATTGTATAGTGTGTATCCAGCTAAAGAGACATGGTGAGTTTTTTGAAGTTGTAAATTTTTCCCACAATTCTTGGGAAAATTAAGAAATATTTTTTTTTTTTTTTTTTACACAAAATTGTCCTAATAACAAGTTATTTCTCACACACAGTATATACATACTTGCTATTACACCCCAAAATACATTCTGCTACTCCTCCTGAGTATGGCGATACCACATGTGTGAGACTTTTACACAGCCTGTCCACACACAAGAGGCCCAACATGCAAGGAGCACCGTCCAACATGCAAGGAACACTCTATTGGGCTGCAGACAGGTACTCAGATACCATGATGGGCTGGAGACAGGTACTCGGGTACTCTGATGACAGGTACTCTGATGGACTGGTGACAGGTACTCGGGTACGCTGATGACATATTCTCGGGTACTCTGATGGGCTGCAGAGAGGTACTTGGGTACTCTGATGAGCTGGAGACAGGAACTCGGGCACTCTGGGCTGGAGACAGGTACTCGGGTACTCCGATGATAGGTACTCTGATGACAGGTACTCAGAGTACCCGAGTACCTGTCACCAGCCCATCAGAGTACCCGAGTACCTGTCACCAGCCCATCAGAGTACCTGAGTACCTGTTATCAGAGTACCTGATAGGCTGGTAACAGGTACTCGGGTACTCTGATGGGCTAGTAACAGGTACTTTGATGGGCTAGTAACAGGTACTTTTATGGGCTAGTGACAGGTCCTCTTTATTGGGGGGGGGGCAATCAGTATGTTTTAGGGTGCATTGTAATCGGTAACTAGCTGTTTCCGCAATCTCATCCTCACACAGGATCAGTGTGTGAAGAGGAGAACACGGTAACAGCTAGTTACCGTGGTTTCTGTTGACATTCCGTGACCAGCTGTGATTGGACACGTGGTAAAGAGCCAATTGCATTAGCTCTTTACCAATTACTTTCATATGATGTCCACCCGGAGGGAGTGTTCCTGCCGGCGTCATTTTACAATGCGTAGTCAAGGAAGTGGTTTAACACCTGTGACAAAAAAATGTAATATTCAATGGGCTTAGGATGCCTCTCAGGAAATTTCTTGGGGTGTCTACTTTCCAAAAAACTGAATTTTTGTAAAATATTACTGTAAAATTCCTTTCTCGGAGTCCTCCGACAGTCGCCGCCACTTCATAATCTTCACTAATGGGGTATTGACCTTTGCTCCGTAGGAGTAGCTAGGCAACAAGATTTGTTAATATAAAAGCTTTTAGCATATCACACCCCTAGGGGGCGGTCCCCTCAGTCAATACCTCCCTGCTTCCTGCATTCTCAACTCAGTTTCAGTAGCATAGCAGTAGAGTACATAAACAAACCCCAAGAGGGGCGGGGGCGGCGACTGTCGGAGGACTCAGAGAAAGGAATTTTACGGTAAGATTTTACAAAAATTCTGTTTTCTCTTACGTCCTCCGACAGTCGCCGCCACTTCATAATCTTCACTAATGGGGACGTCCCAGAGCAGTGTAGACATGAGGGGTGGGAAAAATCGCAGCCGCGCCTAAAGCAACGCAGTACCCACAGCAGAGAAAGGAACCTTACCAAGTAAGAGAACCAACTGGGCAACAGGAAAAAAAAAAAAAAACGTGCTCAACAGGAGCAACAACCCAGGAAAGAACAAGTAACCCAGGGGTAAAACACCCCAACAGCCAAGGGCCCAAACAAGGGACCCTAAGGCACTGTCACACTAAGAACTTTACGGCCAAAGGAAGCATCTGCCGATGCCTGAACATCCACTTTGTAAAATTTGGAGAAGGTGTGAACGGACGACCAAGTCGCCGCCTTACACACCTGGGCCACAGAAGCCTGATGACGATAGGCCCAAGACGTACTCAGAGACCTTGTAGAGTGCGCCTTCACAGGGAAAGGAGGAACCTTCCCCTTCAAAGCATAGGCCTGCACAATGGTCTGTCTGATCCATTTGGCGATGGTCGCAGCCGACGCTGCCATGCCCTTCCGAGAGCCCTCTGGAAGAACAAACAGAGAATCCGACTTGCGAAAGGATTTTGTCGATGACAGGTAAACCCTGATCGCCCGAACAACATCCAAGGAATGCAAAGCCACCTCCTTTGGATGCTTAGGCTTCGCGCAAAGCGAAGGCAAGACAATGTCCTCATTGAGGTGAAATTCCGAGATCCTCTTCAGAAGAAAAGAAGGGTTAGGTCGTAAGACCACCTTATCCAAATGATTCACTAAGTAGGGAGAGCTGCAGGACAAGGCCGCCAGCTCCGACACCCTACGAGCCGAATTGATCGCTACCAAAAAGGCAACCTTCTTGGACAACAGAGACAACGAAATCTCCCTGATATTCTCAAAGGGAGCATGCTGTAACACGGACAGAACAAGGTTCAAGTCCCATGGAGGTAAAGGATCCCTCCGAGGAGGGGCCAAGTGCCGCACCCCTTGAACAAAGGTGCTAACCAAAGAATTAGACGCCACAGGGCGTTGAAAGAGAACGGCCAGCGCAGAAATCTGACCCTTAATCGTGGCCAACACCAAACGCTGGTCCACGCCCGTTTGAAGGAAGGCCAACACTCTCGACACCGAGTATGAGCGAGGGGAGTACCCCCTGGACTCACACCAGGCAAAATACGCCTTCCAAGTACGGTAGTAAATCTTCCCCGAAGAGGCCTTCCTAGCCTTGATCAAAGTGGGAATGACCTCAGGGGAGAGACCCCTATCCTTCAGGACCTGGCTTTCAACAGCCAGGCCGTTAAAGCCAGCGACTGTAAAGCAGGATGGAATATCGGTCCTTGAGACAGGAGATCTTCTCGAAGAGGCAGACGCCACGGAGCGTCGACCGCCAGATTTACGAGGTCTGCGTACCAAGACCGGCGAGGCCAGTCCGGTGCCACCAGAATCACCATGTGCGGTTCCGAGGCTAACCTGCGAAGGAGCCTGAACAGCAGCTGAATCGGTGGAAAGGCATACATCAGACGATACTGATGCCAGGGCGCCACTAACGCGTCTGAGGCGTCCGCCCGAGGATCGCGCGTTCTTGCCATAAACCTTTCCACCTTGTTGTTCAGGCGAGACGCGAACAGGTCCACATCTGGGAAACCCCACTTCGCGCACAACATCTGGAAGACATCCGGGTGAAGGGACCGTTCTCCCTGGTCCAGGGTCTGGCAACTCAGATAATCCGCCTGCCAGTTCTCCACCCCCGGAATGTGAACTGCCGTTATCGCCGGGACGTGCGTCTCGGCCCAAGACAGAATGTCGGCTACTTCCCGAGCCGCTCGGGCACTCCTGGTGCCCCCTTGGTGGTTGATGTAGGCCACCGCTGTGGCATTGTCCGTCTGAACCTGAACCGGGCGGCCCTGAAGCCTGTCCTTCCAACGCAGAAGGCAGAGATTTATCGCTCGCAATTCCAGAATGTTGATCGGAAGGGAGGATTCCTCCTCCGACCAAGTTTCCTGGGCGGACAGAACGCCCAGAACACCACCCCAGCCCGACAGGCTGGCATCCGTGGTGATCACCGTCCACGACAAAGGACGAAAGGACTTGCCCCCTGACACCGCCGGGGACTGAAGCCACCACAAAAGACCCTCTCGGGTGAGTCGGCTCAACGAAAACCGCAGATCCAGAGATTGCAGACCCCCGTCCCACTTGGCCAGGATCTCCGCCTGAAGATCCCGGGTGTGAAACTGGGCGAAGGGAATCGCCTCGAAAGCCGAGACCATCAAACCCAGACACCTCATACCCGTCCGAAGGGACGAGCACTGATTGTCCCTGAGGGACCTGACTTCGTCCTGAAGCGTCCGGAGCTTGTCTTCCGGCAGGAAGACTTTCGCTTGAACAGAGTCCAAGATCATCCCCAGGTAGGGAAGACGAGCCGACGGACACAGCGTCGACTTCGGAAAATTTATCGTCCAACCGAACTCCTGTAGAGTCTGCATCGTGATGGACAGGTCGTTCACCAGGCCCTGACTGGTCGCAGACCGAATCAAGATATCGTCCAGATACCCCAAGACAGAGATGCCCTGGGCTCTCAGTAAGGCCAGGACCGGTGCAAGCACCTTGGTGAAAACCCGCGGAACCGAAGCGAGACCGAAGGGTAGCGCCACGAATTGGTAATGATCCTCCGCAATGGCGAATCAAAGGTACCTCTGGTGACCCTCGAAAATGGGGATATGAAGGTACGCATCCTTCAAGTCGATTAAGGCCATGAATTCCCCCAGAACCAGGGCAGCCACCACCGATCGCAGGGATTCCATGCGGAACTTGCGAACCCGCACAAAGCGGTTCAGAGCCTTTAAGTCTAAAATCGGACACACCTTGCCCTCCTTTCTGGGCACAATGAACAGATTGGAATAGAACCCCCGAAATCTGTCCCGATGAGGCACCGGAACCACCACTCCCTGGGCCCGCAGGTCCTGCAAGCGCTCCGGAGACAGCTGAAGATTTGAGGGAAAAAATCTGCTCGCCGGCCGAGAGAGAAACTCGATCTTGTATCCAGATCGAACGATTTCCTGAACCCACCTGTCCCGAACACGGGCCAGCCAGGGTTGAAGAAAACCGAGCAAACGTCCCCCCACCCCAGAATCGGGTGAGGGCGCCCCTTCAGGCCAAATTGGCATGGGCAGCGGATCCGGACTGGCCGGACTTCTGCTTACCTGTCCACGGCTTCTTCTGGGAGCCTTGGCCCTTGAAGGGCTTGCCCTTATATTGCGACCGAAAGGCACGAAAGGACCCCTGAGAGGGTCTAAACGAGGTATTCTTCTTACCGCGAGCAAACTTATTCTTGTGAGTCTGGGGCAAGAGAGTGCTCTTACCCCCGGAAATTCCCTTTATCAGAGTATCCAAAGACTCGCCAAATAGGCGAGATCCCGCGTAGGGCAAATTAGCCAAAGTCTTGCGAGATGATTGGTCAACCGACCAACATTTCAGCCATATCAGGCGACGGTTCAATACCGCCACACTCGAGAGGCGTGCAGCTAAAGGGACTAAATTCAAGTCCGCATCACACAAATACATGACACCCTGATGAATTTGATCCACCATAGCCAATGTCGCCGGTGGAGCAGAGTCAGCCACCAGGGTGCGCCTGAGCACCTGCGTCCAATCCGCAATAGCTTGGGCTGCCATAATGGAAGCAAAAATAGGCTTCAGCATAGAACCAGCAACCGTATAAGAATGACGGGCCAGAGACTCCAATCTCCTGTCCGTAGGGTCCCGGAACACCGGGGTATCCTCAGCAGGGATCGCAGTAGATTTATTCAAAACCGCCACCGCGTGATCCACCTGAGGTGGCACACACCAACGCTCATCAGTGGTGGGTGTAAACGGATAACGCAGTTTGAACTTACTGGGCACAGTAAAATGCTTCTTTAAATTGTGCCATTGCTCATCAACAGCGCGCTGAAATTCCGCCGGGCAGGGAAAAGCCTGCGCTGCTTTGCGTTTCCTTTGCGTCCCATAAGAGGACATCAAAGCAGGAGGACACGGTTCATCCTGCAAATGCAGTGTTTCCTTGATAGAAGTAATCAACTCATCCATGAGTGCAAGCTCTTCAGACGAGCCAGGGGGAGAATTATCAACCCCTTCCACCTCAGCCTCACCCTCAGACCCTCCAAGGTCCAGAGATGAACGAGACCCTGAGAAGGGCACTCCAGCCATAGCAGCCCCATCGCCCTCTGAATCAGAGGAAATAGACAATCTGGGCCGTTTTGCGGATCGATCAGCCATTAGCATCTGCACCTGAGAAGCCAAGTTTGCCACAATAGCAGCCAGATCAGCCCCCTCGGGGGAAGCAGCAGCCCCTTGGCCCCCCACCAAGGTGGGAGGAAACTTGCATTCCTGAGAATCCATGCCAAAGCAACAATAGGAAAAAAAGGAGTACTGCCCCTTTAAGACCGCGGCGAGCGTAGCCCACCGCACACTACTGCATAGATCGACCCCCACAGGGATAAGAACACTGAGCAGGGAAATACAGGATAAGGATAAGTAAAAACCTGGAGAGGCCACACAGGCTGCTGCCACCGATCGCTGTCCCAGAGCAAAAGGAAGTGATGTAATGACTGACCGCCCTATAAAGCCTATGTAGGCTACACAAACATGGCCGCTCGGCTGAGGCATATCTTGGGCAATTACAAAATGGCGCCGACATGTGGTTGTACATCGATCGCCATCAAAATGGCGGCGTTTGGCGCCAAAACACCGCGCCCTACTCACTTAGGGCCGGACACCACAAGTTTGCCTCAAAAAAATGGCGGACCGCAATAGCGGCCGCCGCACAGCATGTCTAACCCCAGTCTGCCCACACAGCACACATAGCAGAGCGGGAGAGCCCCCCCCCCCCCCGCAGCCCACAGAAAAGGCAGCTATTCCAGACAGGAATCTGACAGGGAGCTCAGTACATATACAGACATGCAGGGTCACACAGTCACAGACTGACACCAAAACAGACAGGTCCCCACATAGAAATGTACTTCGAAAGTCCGGATGGCGTGGGGAGCCTTCTCTAGCGACCAAACCGCTGTACTGAGGACAGGGAGTGTCGCAGCCAGGACGCAGTGGAACTGCGGTGCGAAACCGCAAATGGCGTCCAGTGAGGTAGCCACCTCACAGGCAGCATCCCTGCAGCGAACAGGGATGGGTCGTTCAATATGCCAGGGAAACCTGACTGAACGCTCGATGGCAGGCTGGGAAGCCCCTGGCCCTGAGCCCTGGGAACCAGGGCGGCCAGTCCGAGACCCAGCTCCGCATGATCATCTTCATCCGAAGAAACTAAACTAAATGCTGAGAAAAATAACAGCTAGTAAAAGAAAGAGAAAAATACTCAAATAAAATCAAAAAAGAGAATAGAAAGCTGAGACTGAGAGCCCCAGCACAGTATCAGCCAAGCTACTCCTAAGCTAGGCATTAGAAACTGAGTTGAGAATGCAGGAAGCAGGGAGGTATTGACTGAGGGGACCGCCCCCTAGGGGTGTGATATGCTAAAAGCTTTTATATTAACAAATCTTGTTGCCTAGCTACTCCTACGGAGCAAAGGTCAATACCCCATTAGTGAAGATTATGAAGTGGCGGCGACTGTCGGAGGACGTAAGAGAAATTGGTAATTTGGGGGGGGGTTGTACTGCCCTGCCATTTTAGCACTTCAAGAAATGAGATAGGCAGTCAGAAATTAAAGCTGCGTAAATTCCAGTATATACGCCATAGTTTGTAGACGTAATAACTTTTGCGCAAACCAATAAATATACGCTTATTGAGATTTTTTTTTTATCAAAGACATATAGCTAAATACATTTTGGCCTAAATGTATGACAAAATATGAGTTTATTGGATATTTTTTTATAAGAAAAAAGTAGAAAATTTCATTTTTTCCTCAAAATTTTCAGTCCTTTTTCGTTTATATTGCAAAAAATAAAAACCACAGAGGTGATCAAATACCACCAAAAGAAAGCCCTATTTGTGGGAGAAAAAGGACATACATTTTATTTGGGTACAGCGTTGCACAACCACGTAATTGTTAGTTAAAGTAATGTAGTGCCGTATCTCAAAAAATGGCCTGATCATTAAGGGGGTAAACCTTCCTGAGGGCAAGTGTTTAAAACAGCTCTCCTTGACTAATGTGATTTCACATGTCTCGCGACTTGGGGTCCCACAAGTCAGATCCCAAGTCGCGGCAGTGTGAACCGAGCCACTAAATACCACTAACCCCTGTGCATGTC
Source organism: Pelophylax lessonae (assembly GCF_965119305.1). Classification (NCBI taxonomy): domain Eukaryota; kingdom Metazoa; phylum Chordata; class Amphibia; order Anura; family Ranidae; genus Pelophylax; species Pelophylax lessonae. The sequence goes on from NC_138768.1 coordinate 527,904,841, forward strand.
TTTATATATATATATATATATATGTATACTGGAGGAGAATTTTACACCTGGTGGAGACCTGGAAAGGTCCTGGAGAACAAACCACACAGAGGGGTTGGAAGAGAGATGTATCCCAAAGCGTTTTTACTCCCCTTACAAAAAAATGGGTCAAGGAGCTCTGGTGAGTTAGGTATGCAGGAGGGGAGCATGTGTGGTCACTCGAGCGGAGGCGCAGAGATTTAATATTGCACTTTAACAGAAATAGGTGAAGAAGACATTGAGATTTAAATTGCAATTTAGTGACGTACCATTTTTGCACAAAGGACTGTATATTTGCACAGAGATATTTTTATTAATTGCACTTTATTTAAATAGTGATTCACAATACATTGTTGGTTTATGTCATTTTATGTGGAAGGTATTGCATAAAGATTTGAATTGTTTTTTATAGGCGATATTGGTTTACAAAAAATGTGTTTAGCTTTTTTTATTACAGGTATTTCTGTATTTTCCAATTGATCTGACAAATATTATTTGTAGCACCACACCAAGATTTTATTGAATTGCTGTGCTACACCTTGTCTCTTAGCGTTTCCATCTTCTCCCAGGTTTGCAGTCTCCTACTCACCAAATCATGCCAAGACTGCACACTGTGCTGTGTATGTACATCTCTGTATACAACCAGGGATAGGCACGGACCAAGGCCGTGGCGGACATTTTCCAAAGTACAGATCTTAGTGAAGGACACCGAGGTACATCTCAAATTAAAACCATCAAAAAACAAACATACTCTCTGGCCTAGTTCTACAATTACAAATACGTTTAAAATAACATTTACTGCTTGTGATATATTGTTATAAACGGTTTAAAATATTTTCAAAATTCTTACCTTATATTTTTCGGTTGTATTGAGTCGCAGCAGCAGCATCAAAGTCCTTTGTAGACATGGATGATGTAGCAATACGCAAACATGCGTCAACACGACAGTTCTCAAGGCGATTTCTTGTAGAGGTTTTGATAGCATTCATGTGGCTGAAGCCTCTCTCACAGCAGCATGTGTCAGGGCTCAGTGTTAACAACAGAATAGATAGTTTGGACAGTTCAGTGTATTCACCATCACTTGATCTGAATAAAGTACTCCATAATTTAACAATGTTACTGGAACAATGGTCAGAGGTGAACAGGGTTTTGACAGCATCATCTTCACAGTATATAGTGTACTCCTTTTCGATCTCTTTAGAATTAATGTGGTTTGAAAATTTGTCAAAAATTTTTTTCATGTCACAAAGAGGTGGTTTAACGTTGCAGGGGTTTAAGAATAGCATACATTTGACCAAATCACTTTCTGGAAACCTTGATTTAAAAGCCTTTTCAAGTGTTTTGGCATATTCAATAAATGTATTTTTGACTTGAAGAATTTCATTTTTGGACAGATATTGCTGTTCTTCACACTCTAAAAACATTTTATTGATTTCGTCACTAGGAATACACAGGTCTGAAGGAGAGATGAAATATTCCTCTGCAGACTCAAGAGAAGATCTTTTTTTAAAAGGTTTTAGAATAACTTTGCAATATTTTTCCAAACAGCAGTATGCACTGTAAAGGTCAGAGTTCTCTTTCTGTAATGATATATTCATGGATGCCAGAAGAGGTAATACCCAATTTAGAAAATGTAAGTAAAGGATAAATTTTGGTGACTGTAACATTTCACAAATATTTTGACAGCTACTTTTGTAACTTGCTGGCCCATTCTCAAATGATTCTCTCTCAAAATACTGAACTAGAGAGTCACGTAAGCTCACAAATCTTTCAACACATGCTGCTAAGCTTAACCAACGAATTTTTTTGTAGGTTATTAAATTTGTGTAGTCTTCTTCATTTAACTCGCAGATTTGTCTGAACTCCTTTTTTCTTGCAGCACCTGAGAAGTGTTTTAAGGTTGCTTTTATGGTATCCTCAACAAAGTCAGGAATAACGCTTTCAGCATCTCTAGCCATTAATGCTTGTCGATGAGTCATACAATGTTGCACAAATAAATCTCCAAAGTGATCCTTCAGCTTCTTTGACACACTTTCACGTTTTGCTAGCATTACAGATGCACCATCTGATGTAAAGCCAACAATTTTTTGGGTAGGATATTGCTCTTTTTCCAAGCAATCTATGATGGCCGTAGCTAGGTTTTCAGCATTACAACGTTCTGATATCTCAATTAAGCTTAAAAAATCAGAACAAATTTCAGATTTATCAGTATCTACATAGCGGTGGTAAATAATCAGTTGACTTTTATCGCTATGGTCAGTGCTTTCATCACACATTAAATTAATGAAAGGGGCCTTTTTTACTGCTTTAATTGTCTCACTGAACATATAGTCGCCTATGTGTTCAGTGTTTCTTGCTACAGTTCTGGCACTACAGTGTAGGTGTTGAAACGGTATGGATTTTGGATCAATTTTTACTGCAATTTCTTTAAAAATAACACCAGCAGTAAATGGTAATTTGGCTTTAGCCAAACAAAAGGCCAGATTGATGTCATTCTGCTCCTCTTTGGCATCTCTTTTAAAAAAATTTGACAGATTTTTTACCTCTGTGACTCGCTTTGTTTTTGATTCCTGAACAAATTTTTGTTTTTGTAAAGTGGTCATATTTGACGTTTTAGACATGTTTCGGCACCATTTTTCAGCATGATCACGAGCTACTGTTGACTTTAGTTGTTTCATTACTTGTCCACATCTCGCACATTCCATGAGACAATCTGTTGATCTTTCAAACACTAAATATTCAACTTCCCAAGCAGGGTTGAATGTTCTCTTTTTGACATTTTTCGATGCCATTATCAATTAACAAAATTGTTAAGGCGGTCAAACTAGATGTGCGAGAGCAAGACGCAGTCCTACAAATTATAAAAATGTTTGCTTTAGTTTTACAAATTATAAAGACTGTCATCTAAATTAAATGAAACTTCTGATCATTCATCATGGATGGTTAGTTACTTACTTGGTTAGGTAAGGTTTGTTGCAGGTGAAAGTAGGCTCTAGGTCTAGGCAGCAGTCTTCTTCACACAGACACCAGCACCAGGCTGTCACAGAGGAAGATTCTCTTCCGTTTTCCGTCACCACCAGGTACTCCAGGCTCTCCCTGCAAACAATATATATTTAGCCAACATGACCCCCTTTAGAGCAGGCCAGGTCCCCCATAGATCCCCCTTCAGTGCAGGCCAGGGCAGGTCCCCCATAGATCCCCTTTAGTGTAGGCCAGGGCAGGTCCCCCATAAATCCTCCTTTTGTGTAGGCCAGGCCAGGTCCCCCATAGATCCCCTTAGAGCAGGCCAGGCCAGGTCCCCCATAGATCCCCCCTTTAGCGCAGGCAGGTCCCCCATAGATCCCATTCCCCCTTAGAGCAGGCCAGGGTCCCCCTACCATATAGATCCCCCTTTAGTCTTACCTTTTGTTCACCAATATTCCCCGTGCAGCTGCTACCAGGTTTTCCTGTACCACCAGGTACTCCAAGCTCTCCCTGCAAAGAATATATACATATATTTAGCCAAACTAACCCCCTTTATAACAGGCTAGGATCCCATACATAGATCCCTCTTTAGTCTTACCTGTTCACCAATATTCCCCGTGCAGCCGCTACCAGGTTTTCCTGCACCACGAGGTACTCCAAGTCCTCCCTGCAAAGAATATATACATATATTTAGCCAAAATAACTCCCTTAGATCAGGCCAGGGTCCCCCTACCATATAGGTGTCCCTTTAGTCTTACCTTTTGTTTACCAATATTCCCCGTGCAGCTGCTACCAGGTTTTCCTGTACCACCAGGTACTCCAAGCTCTCCCTGCAAAGAATATATACATATATTTAGCCAAACTAACCCCCTTTATAACAGGCTAGGATCCCATACATAGATCCCTCTTTAGTCTTACCTGTTCACCAATATTCCCCGTGCAGCCGCTACCAGGTTTTCCTGCACCACCAGGTACTCCAAGTCCTCCCTGCAAAGAATATATACATATATTTAGCCAAAATAACTCCCTTAGATCAGGCCAGGGTCCCCCTACCATATAGGTGTCCCTTTAGTCTTACCTTTTGTTCACCAATATTCCCCGTGCAGCTGCTACCAGGTTTTCCTGTACCACCAGGTACTCCAAGCTCTCCCTGCAAAGAATATATACATATATTTAGCCAAACTAACCCCCTTTATAACAGGCTAGGATCCCATACATAGATCCCTCTTTAGTCTTACCTGTTCACCAATATTCCCCGTGCAGCCGCTACCAGGTTTTCCTGCACCACCAGGTACTCCAAGTCCTCCCTGCAAAGAATATATACATATATTTAGCCAAAATAACCCCCTTTAGAACAGGCCAGGGCAGGTCCCCCATAGATTCCCCCTTTAGAGCATGCCAGGTCCCCCATAGATTCCCCTTCAGTGCAGGCCAGGGCAGGTCTCCCTAGATCCCCCTTTAGAGCAGGTCAGGGCAGGTCCCCCCCCATAGATCCCCCTTTAGTGCAGGCCAGGTCCCCCATAGATTCCCCTTCAGTGCAGGCCAGGGCAGGTCTCCCTAGATCCCCCTTTAGAGCAGGTCAGGGCAGGTCCCCCCCCATAGATCCCCCTTTAGTGCAGGCCAGGTCCCCCATAGATCCCCTCCCCTTTAGTGCAGGTCTCCTGCCATAGAGCCCCCTTTAGAGCAGGAAAGGGCAGGTCTCCTTATATCCCCTTTAGTGCAGGCCAGGGCAGGTCCCCCATATATCCCCATTTAGTGCAGGCCCCCTGTAGATCCCCCTTTAGCACAGGTAGGTCCCCCCATAGATCCCATTCCCCCTTAGAGCAGGCCAGGGTCTCCTACCAATAGATCCCCCTTGGAGCAGGCCATAGTCCCCCTCCCTATAGATGCCCCTTAGAGCAGGCCTGGCCTGCTCTAAGGGGATCTATATGGGGACCCTGGTGGTCCTGGCCTGCTCTAGGGGGGATCTATATGGGGGGGGGACCCATGGCCTGGTAGCTGGTCCCAACCCCAACCCATAGACCCCCCCCCCCAGTGACAGTCAGTCCCCCCCCCCCAGGGTGGGCCAGGAACCAGGGTGGATCCCCCCCAGTGACAGTCAGTCCCCCCAGGGTGGGCGGTGGGCCAGGATGGATCCCCATTCCCCCCCCCCCCCAGTGACAGTCAGTCCCCTCCAGGGACCAGGCCCCCCACCCAAAAAACCCTTAAAAGCGGCCAGGGCAGGTCCCATCCCTTCCTGAGGTGAGGTGGCCTACTGGCCCCCCTCCCCCTGTCCCCATAGACTTCAGTATACTATAATCTTTAAAGACTTGTACCTTGTTCACTGTCTGTCAGTGTCACTGTCTCCCCTCAAGATGTGTGCAGCACTCTCTCTCCTCGGCTCCTCTTCTGCTGTGAGCGTGCGGTGAGGTGACGGTCTCATCACATGCCAGCCAGTCACATTCACAGTGCCACTCCCTAGTCCCTCCTCCAGAGTGAGAGGGACAGCTCTCTGGACAAGTCCCCACCGCCGCGCCAATTCAACGCTCCCTCCCCCAGGCAGCAGCACGATAGTTTACTGGCAGCCCGCAGCCCGCGCAGAACAGGCAGGCGGGCCTTCTTTGCATTCTGGGCGGTGCTGGTCGGGAGGCGAGACTGACAGGGAGCGGTGGGCGGGCGGCGCCGGCGACTGCGAGTAAGCAGCACTCGCTGATGATAGATTGATGATGATGACGAGCGATGGATGGCTGCAGATAGCGGGGCAGCGTGGCGGACCCGGCAAGGCCCACTCACGGACACCGGTGTCCGTGAGCGGACACCTTGCCGACCCCTGTATACAACTAGAACAAAAAAAATGCTGACAGCCTGGGGAAAAGCATTTTTAGCAAAGGCGACATACAGAGAGTCTCTTCAGCCATAAAAAAACTCTGCCTGTCAGCCTTTTTTTTTTTAAAACCTTACTTTATTTGCATGAATGTCTTAGTTATATCTGCCTCTTGTCAATTCAGCCTTTACTGATTGCAAATAAATGTTTATACCATACTAGATTCCAGGAAATGAAAGCGTACAGTACGTCTGTTCTTTTGGCTCTATAACTTTGGGGGGGGGTTCTGTAATCTAGCATGGAGAGGTTTAGGCAGGGCTGATAACACTACTTGGAATTTCAATGAAGTAGCACCAGCAGCATTGTCAAATCACTATTGGATGTTATAAGATCACTGCATTCTGGCAGATCGCCAGGTATTTTTCACACTAGCAATATTTAAACGAAGAACCATAGGGAAATATATTGCAAAGATGTGCATTTTAAAAGTACATTGGAAATATGGAGGATGACATTGATGGCTTCTCCTAAAGCTTTAATTCTTTGAGTCACTGACCAAAAGCAAGTATGTACATAAAGTGCTCTGACTACAATGGCTACATGTCTGTTTCAGGTCAAGGACTGAGAAAGAATGAAGGCTGGATTCACACTTAGGACCCTTTCACGCGGGCGCTCCGTATGTCCGCAAATCATCCTATTTTTTTGCGGATGATTTACGGAGATAATGTAAGTCAATGGCATTGCGGATGTCAGAGGAATACCACAGTGGCGGAGCCAGAGGGCTAGCTGGGGTGGCAATTGCCACCCAAGACTAAGTCCTTGCCACCCCTGTTGCCACCCTGCTGAAAACATTACACTCATAGGTAGGGCTGAACATAGGGCACTCATAGGTAGGGTCCTCACCTCACCCTGGCCTGCTGTAAGGGGGATCTATATGGGGGACCAGGTCCCCCATATAGATCCCCCCTTACAGCAGGCCAGGGTGAGGTGAGGACCCCCATATAGATCCCCCTTACAGCAGGCCAGGGTGAGGTGAGGTCCCCCATTAAGATCCCCCCTTACCGCAGGCCAGGGTGAGGTGAGGTCCCGTCCCCCATATAGATCTCCCCACCTTACAGCAGGCCAGGGTGAGGTGAGGTCCGGGGTCCCCCATATAGACCTCCCCCCTTACAGCAGGCCAGGGTGAGGTGAGGTCCTGTCCCCCATATAGATCTCCCCCCGTACAGTAGGCCAGGGTGAGGTGAGGTCCCCGGACCTCACCTCACCCTGGCCTGCTGTAAGGGGGATCTATATGGGGGACGGGACCTCACCTCACCCTGGCCTGCTGTAAGGGGGGAGGTCTATATGGGGGGACGTGTTGCTGCTACACTTTTCATTGGTTAAGCTGACACTCATCTCCTTCGTGCTCCAAACGGCTCCAAAACAAAACATAATGCAGCAGCACACACAGGAAACTTATTTTTAGTGTAATTGAACACTTTGTATATTGACCCCCCAAAATAATACCTTGCCACCCCTTTGCCACCCCTGTTTTAAAAGTCTAGCTCCGCCACTGGAATACCATCCGCTGACATCCGATTTTCTTCCTTTCAGTTCTGTTCCGTTTTTTGGAACGGAACAGAACCCTATTTTTCCTCCGTTCAAAAAACGGAAAGGAAGCAAAATCGGATGTCAGCGGTGTCATCCGCTGACATCCGCAATTCCCATAGACATACATTATGTCCGTATATCATCCGCAAATGGATGGGATGATATGCGGACATACGGAGCGGATGACACAAGTGTCATCCGCTCCGTGAAAAAAAAAAGTGCCGGAGCGGTTCGCAATGCGGTCCGCTCCGTGTGAAAGAGCCCTTATGCAAATTGAATGCGGGTTTCGCCGCATCCAATTCGCATGACAGGAGACTGTGACCGGTTCTGTTCACACATCTACGGGGTGGCTGCAGAGGAGAATGCACAGGGGTCCTGTGCATCTTTGGCTCCATTTCAAGTCCGCAAAAAATTCAGGCCTGATTTGTCCCTGAAACATAAAGCAGGGACGCACCGGAACCCTGCAGTGATCCACATCCAAATTCAGCATGAACCCAGCCTAAAGCAATGAAGCTCCAGGCAACTACCATTTTCAGTATGTGTCGGCAATTGCAGCCTACATATATTTTTTTCAGTACAAGTTTTCTTTAAGGTGCTCAAACACCAAGTGTGAAAGGCTGCCATACATGAGCTAAAATTTAAGCTGTGGATGTCCCTATTGGCTCATCAAATGTTAGTTACATAGTAGTTGAGGTTGAATTAAGACAACAGTCCATCCAGTTCAACCTGTGTAGGTGTGTGTGGCCGTAATCATCTCTCATACCCCTTAATGTTCTGATCCTTGGGAGGTACGTCCAAGAGTCTTTTGAAAGTAGCCATACTTCCCGCAGAAACTACCTCTTGTGGTAGAGAATTCCACAATCTTATAGCCCTAACAGTAAAGAACCCCCTGCGTTGTCTGAGGTTAAAACGCTGCTCCTCTAATCGCATTGTATGCCCTTGAGTCCTCATGCAATCCTTGCAACTGAATAGCTTTTTTTCTATGCGGAGATCACCATTGAGGTATTTATAAATTGCTATCATGTCCCCATGTTCAACTGGCTTTTGTTGAAGGAGCCAGGTGGAGAATTGTCAGCTGACCAGATCTTGCAGACACACAGATGCAAGCATTGTTAAAGTATTCTGACAGCTGTGGGTGCTGGCTCTCAGAATACAACAGGAGGCAGGGAGATTCCGCCATCCTCATCATTTAGAGTAGATGAAGAAATACACTATATTGTCAAAAGTATTGGGACACATGCCTTTACACACTCATGAACTTTAATGGCATCCCAGTCTTACTCTGTAGGGTTCAATATTGAGTTGGCCCACCCTTTGCAGCTACCAGGGCCGGACTGACCATAGGGCACAGCGGGCATATGCCCGGTGGGCCGACCTCCGGGCACATGTTATTTTATGTGTCCCAGCCAGGACCTAGACAGTGTCCCTCTCTCCGAGTCCGTCCCGAGCTGGCCGGCCAGCCGGCCGGCCGCATTACCGCATATTCTTCTGGCCGGCCGCCGGCCGGGTATTTCACTGCACTGTCCCCACTCCTAGTCCTAGGCACTAGTGGCGCTGGCAGCCGCCGGGCTGCGCTCACTGCGGCCGGCTCCGCAGGCGCACCCATCAAGCGTAGCTCAGCTTAGAACTGGAGGGGGAGGACTGGCTGTGAAGGGGGTGGAGCTAGAGGCGACCCCTTCTGCTTGATTCAGGAAGCGGGAGCCGCACCGAAGACACCGGCACCCAAGGCCTGCAACTGCAAGGTAAGGAAGAAATGGTACAACTTCATAAGACACTCTGCTCTGCTCCATCCCACCGCCATCCCTCTGCTCCATCCCACCGCCATCCCTCTGCTCTGCTCCATCCCACCGCCATCCCTCTGCTCCATCCCACCGCCATCCCTCTGCTCCATCCCACCGCCATCCCTCTGCTCTGCTCCATCCCACCGCCATCCCTCTGCTCCATCCCACCGCCATCCCTCTGCTCCATCCCACCGCCATCCCTCTGCTCTGCTCCATCCCACCGCCATCCCTCTGCTCTGCTCCATCCCACCGCCATCCCTCTGCTCCATCCCACCGCCATCCCTCTGCTCTGCTCCATCCTACCGCCATCCCTCTGCTCCATCCCACCGCCATCCCTCTGCTCCATCCCACCGCCATCCCTCTGCTCTGCTCCATCCCACCGCCATCCCTCTGCTCCATCCCACCGCCATCCCTCTGCTCTGCTCCATCCCACCGCCATCCCTCTGCTTTGCTCTGCTCCATCCCACCGCCATCCCTCTGCTCTGCTCCATCCCACCGCCATCCCTCTGCTCTGCTCTGCTCCATCCCACCGCCATCCCTCTGCTCTGCTCTGCTCCATCCCACCGCCATCCCTCTGCTCTGCTCCATCCCACCGCCGCCATCCCTCTGCTCCATCCCACTGCCATCCCTCTGCTCTGCTCCATCCCACCGCCATCCCTCTGCTCCATCCCACTGCCATCCCTCTGCTCTGCTCCATCCCACCACCATCCCTCTGCTCCATCCCACCGCCATCCCTCTGCTCTGCTCCCTCCCACCACCATCCCTCTGCTCTGCTCCCACCGCCATCCCTCTGCTCTGCTCCCACCGCCATCCCTCTGCTCTGCTCCATCCCTCCCACCGCCATCCCTCTGCTCTGCTCCATCCCACCGCCATCCCTCTGCTCTGCTCCATCCCTCCCACCGCCATCCCTCTGCTCCATCCCTCCCACCGCCATCCCTCTGCTCTGCTCCATCCCTCCCACCGCCATCCCTCTGCTCTGCTCCATCCCACCGCCATCCCTCTGCTCTGCTCCATCCCTCCCACCGCCATCCCTCTGCTCCATCCCATCCCACTGCCATCCCTCTGCTATGCTCCATCCCATCCCTCCCACCGCCATCCCTCTGCCTGATTCCATCCCTCTCACCGTCATCCCTCTGCCTGATTCCATACCTCCCACTGCCATCCTTCTGCCTGATCCCATCCCTCCCACTGCCATCCTTCTGCCTGATCCCATCCCTCCCACGGCCATCCCTCTGTCTGATCTCTACCCTTTCCATGAGGCAGTGGTGATGGGGGTGATAGGGATAACATCAGTAGCGATGGTGGTGGGGATAGGGATGACATCAGTGGCAATGGTGGTGAGGATAAGGATGACATCAGTGGCAGTGGACATTGTCATTCTTATCCCCACCACCACTGCCACTGTCATCCTTATCCCCACTGCCACTCATGTTATCCCTATCCTTACCACTACTCCCACTGATGTCAACCCTATCCTCATTCCCACTGATGTCATCCCTATCCTCAACACTGCCACTGATGTTATCTCTATCCCAACCACCACTGATGTCAACGCTATCCCCACCACCACAGCCACTGATGTCATCCCTATCCCCACCACTGCCACTGATGTCATCCCAATCCCCACTGCCACTGATGTCATTCCTATTCCCACTGCCACTGATGTCACCCTATCCCCACCACGACTGCCACTGATGTCACCCCTATCCCACCACCACTGCCACTGATGTCACCCCTATCCCACCACCACTACTACTGATGTCACCCCTATCCCACCACCACTACTACTGATGTCACCCCTATCCCACCACCACTACTACTGATGTCACCCCTATCCCACCACCACTACTACTGATGTCACCCCTATCCCACCACCACTACTACTGATGTCACCCCTATCCCACCACCACTACTACTGATGTCACCCCTATCCCACCACCACCACTACTACTGATGTCACCCCTATCCCACCACCACCATACAAAACTACATACAAATTTTGGGGGCGCCTGTGAACAAAAACCTTGATTTTACTACACGTGTAATATATCACCCTGCACACTGGAATGAGAGCAATAATTATAGGATCATTATTCATGGTAACTCTGAACTGATGACCTGTATGATCTTTAATAGCTTTGCCTATAGAAAATATAGGGTACTGAAATGTGTTGCTATTTTCGGGCATGCATAGTCTTAAGGTTTGACATGTTGGGTATTTTATTTACTTGACACAAACTCACCTTTTATATTTTACCCAAAAATTGGGTAATATATTTTTAATGTACCCTAAAATTACCTGTTATCTCTTAGCCTAGGTTCACACTAAATGCGGACTGCATCTAAATAGCAACCCGTCCATGCAAACAGATTTTCGCAATCAGTTTTCAAAACGCAGCGCGATTTGCAGAATTGGATTGCATGGGTGTGCAGGGTAAATATAACTAAAAAACATAGAGAAACCGGTAGTTGTTCATCATTGGTCATTTTGTTTAAAAAAAAATGGGCTGCTCAGCCTAAAATGCCCGGGCCTATTTTTTGTCCCAGTCCGGGCCTGGCAGCTACTGTATATCGACTTTAACTCTTCTGGGAAGGCTGTCTACAAGGTTTAGGAGTGTGTCTATGGGAAAGTTTGATCATTCTTCCAGAACCGCATTTGTGAGGTCAGGCACTGATGTTGGACGAGAAGGCCTGGCTCACAAGCTTCGCACTAATTCATCCCAAAAGGTGTTCCATCGGGTTGAGGACAGGACTCTGTGCAGGCCAGTCAAGTTCCTGCACCCCACTTTACCCTGCTAAGCTGCGAGTGGTGGCGCGAGACGGAGTGAAATTCTTTGAGAGCCCGTCAGCTGCGGCACAATGGGTGGAGGTGGAGAGAAAGGGCGCAGCGCCCTGACCGGTCTCCACGGCCGGGGGCTCCTTGAAGTCTGACCTGGTGCCTAGCTGTGACCTGTTTTTACTGCTGCTGATCCGGTGGTCCCTGCGATACCCCTCTATGGGCGCAAGCTGCCCTGTGTACCCGGACTACAATTACCACCTTTGTTGGTTTTGAACGCTGTTCTTGTGGAGACTGCTATTCCAGCTGCGTCTCCCACCGTTCTCCCCCCTATGGGTCCTGGTTGGACGGACTTTGCTGATGACCGACCCTCACTAAGCCATGTTGGCGGTGGGCGCTCTGAGGATCCCAGACCTTCTGTTGACTGTTACCCCTTGCCACCCCTGTTCTTCCTGATCTGCACCCCCTTCCTCACCACTGGAGATGACTGTTGCAACCTTGCTGTCCCGGAATGGGCCTCCTGCCCTGATGCCTGGAACCTTATCTGTGCCTGCTGGAGACTTGGACTGCCACTCACTATTCGCAGTGCCTGGCTGATGCCCCCCTCTTTTGCACGTGCCTTTTTGCCCCTTTTTGCTGTCCTAAGATGCGGTGAACTCCGTTGCTCTAAAATCATTTCATGTCCATCCTGCCCCTGGCTCTACAATGGCTGATGCTTTATGCTTTGTTTCCTGGAATGTGCGTGGCCTGAACAACCCGTTGAAGAGAACTGCTGTCCTCCAAAACCTGAAAAGACTGAAAGCGGACGTGGTTTGCTTACAGGAGACCCACTTAGCTGCTGATACCCCCCCCCCCCCAGTGTGGCCCCTGGCTTATATCCCCATCAGTACCATTCTAGTTTCTCTACGTATTCTAGAGGTGTGAGTCTGTTGATAAGGCGGGGGGTTAACTTTGCCTGCTCATCGGCCTATGCTGATCCGGAGGGTAGATTTGTGATGTTGGTGTGTACTATTGGGGGTTTGTCATGTGCAATAATTACAGTGTATGTGCCTCCGCCGTTTTCGCCTGGGGTAATTGGTTTGCTGGCGGAGAGGATTGCTGGCCTTCCGGCGGTCCCTCTGCTGGTAATTGGTGACTTCAACGCCACTCTGGACCCCCACTGGGACAGGGTCACCCCTCGCTCCGAGCCCCCTCAGTCGACCGGTAATGGGTCTCCCTTTGCTCGGTTGATGGGGGAGTTGGGACTGACGGATATTTGGCGGATGGGGCATCCGGGTGACCAGGTGTACTCTTGCTACTCGGCTGCACGGTCTGGCCTCTCCCGCATTGATTTGGGGTTTGTCAACCGGCCCTCTTGCCTCTGGTGGTTGGGGCTGAGTATGGGCCGAGATTGGTTTCGGATCAAGCTCCACTCCGAATCAGCCTGTCCCTGCCGTCTAGGTCGGGGAAACCCCTATGGAAACTGAACCCTTTCTGGCTCACGCTATTTCCTAGTCCTGATCCCATACCTGAGTTATTAACTTCCTTTCTGACAACTAATTTGGATACGGCTGAACTGGGGGTGGTGTGGGATTCTGCAAAGGCCTTCCTGCTAGGGCAGTTTAGTTATCTGATAAATAACATTAAATCTTCTACTAAGGCATGGGAAAACACCGTACTGGAAGAGGCTGGGTACACACTATCCAACTTTTGTGGTTAGATTTCCTTCAGATTTACCTTTTCTATGTAGTGCAAGGGCCTGCCAGATTGCATACAAATTGAAAGTGTTTAGGTTTGACCTCATATTATATGGTTTTGAAGTCTAAAGGAAAAAGTCTTCATAAAATCTTATAGTGTGTATGGCCCATAAGGCGGAGGTGGCTTATGTTAATGACCCTTCGGAGGAGTCTCAACGCTCCTGGCTGGCAGCCCAGTCCCTCTCTAAGACAGTGGTTTTACAGCGGGCTGAAAACAAGCGTTTCTTCCTACAGCAGAAACATTTTGAGGAGGGGGAGAGTACTGGTCATGTGCTGGCTATGTTGGTTCGTTCCCAACAGCCGGCGGCGTTTATTACCGCTCTGAGGGACCCTTCGGGTGCCCTGCTGAGTTCCACTCCTGAGATCTCTAGGGCCCTGCGAGAGTTCTACTCGGATCTATACTCCTCTAAGGTGTCGGCCACCAACAAGTGGTGGAGGACTTCCTGGACACCTGCGACTTGCCGGCGCTCTCTGCCCGGGAAGCGGAGGGCCTGGATGCTCTTTTAACTGCAGACGAGATACTCATGGCACTAAAGGCCGCCCCGCGGGGCAAGTCCCTGGGCGCGGATGGCCTGCCATCTGAAGTGTATGGGCAGTATTCTGAACAGCTGGTCCCCGTGCTCTTGAGGGTGTTTAATGACGCTCTCCGGAGAGGGTCCCTGCCTGACTCTATGTGCGAGGCCATTGTGGTCTTAATTCCCAAGCCTGGAAAGGATCAAATGCTAGCTGACTCTTATAGACCCATCTCCCTATTGGCCTCGGACGTTAAACTCCTAGCTAAAATACTGTCCACTAGACTGTCTGCGGTGGTACAGAGCATTATCCACAGGGACCAATTGGGCTTTATCCCCACGAGAGCTACGGCTTTAAATCTGCGACGCCTGTTTCTTAACCTCCAGCTCCCTGTGGATAATCCTGGCAATAGAGCGATCTTTTCACTAGACGCAGCTAAGGCCTTCGACAGCGTCGAATGGCCTTACCTCTGGGCGGTGCTGAGGCGTTTTGGAGTGGGGGACACCTTCATTAATTGGGTTAAATTGTTGTATGCCAATCCTAGAGCCAGACTTAGGGTCAATGGGGACCTGTCGGAACCCTTCTGTTTGTTCCGGGGCATTCGGCAGGGGTGTCCACTTTCGCCCCTGTTGTTTGCTATGGCATTGGAGCCGCTGGCGGCCTGTCTCCGGACTCATCCGGAGATTGTTGGCTTCCGAAGGGGCCCTCATGTGGACATGGTTTCTCTATATGCCGACAATACCCTACTTTATTTGGGGGAAACGGGGAGTTCGCTGAGCGAGGTCATGAATTTGATTGACTTTTTCGGTTCCTTCTCCAGGCTCTCTATAAACTGGGATAAATCGGTTCTTCTGCCTCTGGACCCCATCACGGCCCCCCTGCCGGAGAGGGCTAGGGATGTACGTGTGGTTGACCAGTTTAGATACCTGGGTGTCCAGGTGACCCCAGATTCGGCCGTTATTTGGAACTTAACCTAGTGCCCCCGCTTCATAGATTTCGACTTAAATGTACAGCTTGGTGTAAACTCCCTCTGTCGGTGGCGGGAAGGGTCAATCTGGTAAAAATGATCTGGGCTCCTCAGCTCCTCTATGTACTCCATAATGCTCTGGATCCCGAGACGCAGGTTCCTTCGTGTGGAATCCTTGTTTCGCGATCTAATCTGGAAAAAACGGGTGGCCCGTATTAGACTGACTACACTTCAGATGAGTAAAGACTGTGGAGGCCTGGCAGTCCCTAACCCCAGGGCGTACTTCCTCGCCTCCCAGGTTCAGCACCTGGCCGGTTGGGAATTGCCTGATCCTGCTGATCCCATCCGAGCTCTCCTGGTTCCCCCTGACTCGCCGTACACTGCATTTGCGCATTTGGAAGCAGGTTTCACGCACTTGCGGGTCTCGCTCCCGACTATCAGACTTCTCCTCACTTTATGGCACTGTGTGCGAAAAATGCTGCGAATACAGGGGTTCTTCCATAGTACCTTACTGTGGCGGAACTCCAACTATCGGGAGTTGTCTGGGTTGGAGGGAGTGGGGTGCTGGGAGTCGCGGGGCTTGGCATTCTTTGCACAGATTTACCGCAGGGACGGGGTTTTGAAGTCTTTTCAGGAACTTCAGAGTGAGTTTGACGTCCCTAGGCAGTTATTCTTTAGATATCTTCAGTTGCGGCATGCTATAGATGTCCAGTCACAGACGGTCCCCCTTAGATTAGAGGAACATACTCTGACGATAGATGTTTTCAGGTCTACTGACAGACGAGGTATGGTCTCTCGGGTTTACATTACTTTGCTGGCTGCCATACAGGACCCAGCCTCTCTTCCGGCCCGAGCCGGGTGGGAGAGGGACTTGGGCACTATTGATGGAGAGACGTGGGACCTCTGTCTCTCCTCGATCCCATTGGTCTCAGTGTCAGCGTCGCAGAAGGTTTCCCACTTATTTTTGTTTCATAGGGCATACCGCACTCCGGTTCAGCTGTTCAAATGGGGGCGTAGGGACAGTGATACCTGCCCCAAATGTAACGGGGACCAGGGAACGCTGATCCATATGCTTTGGAGGTGTCCCAAACTGTTTAGATATTGGGGCGAGGTTATTGACTCTATATCCAGAGTTTATCATTTCACATTGCCTAGAGATCCGATTGTGTGTCTATTTGAGGCGCTGGAGGATGAAGCGTTAACCCCGCATGCCCATACGGCGGTCCTCAGACTGCTCTATGTGGCGCGCAAGCTGATTGCTAGATATTGGATTACCTCCAGGGTCCCAACGACGGAGCAATGGATTGAACAAGTTAACAAATTGTTGATTAGAGAAAAAGTTACCTACCAGCATCGTGGGGCACACAAAAAGTTTTCCTCCTTGTGGCAACCATGGTTGGATGATCTGACCCGGGCCCCGCCCCAGCTGGTGATGGACAGGCTCTTGATGGGATAAGTACGGTATATCTAATGCTTGGGATATGTTCTGTTTTACATTGCTCTCCAGTGGTGCTGTCTTCCCCTTCCCTTTCCCACCCTTAAGCCCCGTACACACGTACCGATGGTCGGCATACAAATGTTCCTCTTTTCTCCCCGGGATGTCGGTGTCTGCTGAAAAGTGCAAAGACAGCACAAGGACAGCACAAGAATTTTGTCCGCCGACTGCAGAAGTGATGTCATGTAATGGTTAACTTTCCCTGTGTTTTCTATTTTCTGAGCATGCCCAGTCTTGCAAATCTGCGGTCTGTCGGCCGAATTGTGTACTGACAGGCGAACAATCGTCCGTTCTGGTGTCGGCATACAAATATTTTCATGTTTGCACGAAAGACTTTTGTCCGCGGATTGTGCGCAGACATCTGTCGGAGGCACCATACTAACACGCGTACAATCGGCAGATCCTTCGTCCACCGACGTTTGTATGCCGACGATCGGTACGTGTGTACGGGCCTTTAGTTTGTTTGTTAGTGTACTACTCTTGATCCTACACATTGTGTTTACCTACCTGTACGTGTTATGGTTATCTCAACAGTTTTGATGTGATTGGGCCACGATATTTGCAATGTGCTCACTCTGCTACTTTCGCACTTTTTGGTACCTGTGCCCTGCCTGTATGTATTGATCGATACCTTGAACCCTTTTGTATACCAGTTGCACTTTGTACCTTCTTCTGTTACTGTTTGCACTATGGAATCATTTGTGTGTTCAATAAAAGTTTATTTTCTTGAAAAAAAAAAAGTTCCTGCACCCCAAACTCCCTTATCCGTGTCTTTATGGCTCTTGCTTTGTGCAATGGTGCGCAGTCATGTTTGAACAGGAAGGGGCCATCCCAAAACTTTTCCAACAAAGCTGAGAGCATGAAATTGTCCAAAAATGTCTTGGTATGCTGACACCCTAAGGGCTCTTTCACACGGGCGTTCCTTTTTTTTTGCCCGATCAGGTCCTTTTTTTTTTCTTGTAACGGACACGGATGACACTTGTGTCATCCGGTCCGTATGTCCGTTTTTCATCCTATCCGTTTGCGGATGAAAAACTGACATAATGCATGTCTATGTAAATACGGATGTCTGCGGATGACACCACTGACATCAGTTTTTTTTTCCGTTCCGTTTTTTTGAAAGGAAGAAAATATAGGGTTCTCAAAAAAACTGAACTGAACTGACAAAAAACGGATGTCAGAGGATGATCATCCGATGACATCTGTATTTACATAGAGATACATTATGTCCGTTTTTCATCCGCAAACGGATGGGATGAAAAACGGACATACGGAACGCCCGTGTGAAAGAGCCCTAAGAGTTCCCTTTACTGGAATTAAGGGGCAAGTCCAACCCCTTAAAAAAACAACCCCACACCATAATCCCCCTCCACCAAATGATTTGGACCAGTGCACAAAGCAAGGTCCATAAAAACATGGATGAGCGAGTTTGGGGTGGAGGAACTTGACTGGCCTGCACAGAGTCCTGACCTCAACCCAATATAACACCAATAAATCATTGATTTATTTGCAATCAATCCCTACTGTTAGGAATAATTTGATAGTCGACAATTGAACAATATGCCACAAACAAGAAAGTGGTATTCAATTTATAGTTATAAGATACAATTGTAAGTTATCAATTAAATCTGTTTCCACCAGGCAATCCAATAAACCAACTGATCAAGTTTATGACCAAATCATCTTAGTGCTACTGAAGGTTACCAAACAATCAATTTTCTGCACTGACCAATCAACTCAGTAAATGGAATTCAATTTAAGCCAAGATAAAATTGATCAGAAGGGAAGTTTTGGTTATTTGGTTGGTTACCAATTTGATCAGATAATGAAATCAAAGCATGTTTGGCCACTTTTATACTAAGCTAAGAAGATGCTAGAGAAGGAACCTCCAAGTCCGTTTCACCCCAGTCCATCACCGAATCTTGACATATATATATATATATATATATACAGCCTTTGAGAGGCATAAGACATGCATCCCACTCTCCATCAATGTCTAGTTCTATGCAAATACCAACTTTCAGAAAATCTGTATATCAATGTGTGTTCTTTAGGAAAGCATCTTATTTTGATGCTGTAGAGCACTTATGCTGTAGAGCACTTTGGAATTATTGGCACGTTTACATATTTTTTGGCACTTTATGAAAGTGTGATCTATAAGTGCATCTATTACAATGGGTTGAGACAGAAGGTTTGTGAATAATAAGATTTGAGTTGATTTGCACTCTGGTGGAAATATATGTTTTAGCGCTGTACCTTGACTATTCGATGCACAAATTGGATATCTAGGGAGACATTTATGGTTAACTGCTTAGGTATTAGATGAAAAGTTTTTTACAATCTTATATGTAGCATGTCTTATATTGAACAGTCATCAACAAAAGAACCTGATAACTTCTATTTTTTAACTATACATTATTAGCTGCTGCTACAGGATATAATTCAAGCCCCTTTCTTCTAGTTCCAGTAATCAATGCTATCTCATCACACCAGACACGTCCTCAGCTGAAGACTGTAAAATACCTTGTGTACATGGTGTTTGAGCCGTGACTCACTCAGGAATTTGTGTAGGAGGGTTTAGGAAAAGGAAGACACAGAAAGGTTAATAGTTGCGCTATGTGTCCCATGGAAACCTATAGGTAACACGCAGCATAGGACATCGAAAAAAAAACTGTTTTCAGAAAATGTCACCGAGGTTCTGACTCGTCTTTCTACACTTTCAATGAATTTGCACATGTACAATGAACTGGAAGGAAATGTATTCAGCTGTGACTGGAAGGCTATAACACCCACAGGAACCTCCTTTCCAGAACTTTCTATCTCAGCATCCTGCCGTGTTATTCACAGGCCGTAATTCCCACAGGATGGGGACAAATAATTTGTCACAAGCCAAAATTCTTCCACAATAGCTGATTAAAACTGACAAGAAAGCTCTGGAATAGTCTGTAATGGAATAAATAAAGCTTAGCAATGCCTGACAACAAGGACTTTTACGTCAGTTATTGTGTCACAGTCTGGGGACAACTGAGTGATTAACTACATTTTTTACCTATTTTTATTTGGCGAGCCTATTCTTCTGTATGTGCTCTTAATGCGGTGGTGCATGAATAACTATGCGGATTGGCATGTGTTGGCCATACCAATTTGACTAATTTGTTGGCAACTTTGGAGCTTTGCACCAACATTCAACTACTGCAATCTGTTACCCAGCCCTATGCTTACTTAGGGTAGCCATAGATAAGAAAGGCTAGAAAAAACGAGATGACTAATATAGAAAACTCTTAAGAAATGCAACTGCTGAAAGGTCTCTCATGGTTTCTTATAAAAGATCTTTCAATAAACTTGCACAACAGTTTTCAGCTAAGCCTGCATGTTTATATACTGAGCAGATACAGGTTAACTTATCAAGTAATAGAGAATGTTAAAAAAAATAATTTAAATACCTTTAATTAAAAAGGTATTAATTAAATAACTTAATTGAAGGAGGAGCAAATCATTTTATCCAAAGACATATGATCATTTCCAGATCCAATAGTATCCCAGTCAGATCTGATGACCATTGTATCATAGCTATAGTTAGCATTCATTCTGCAGCTTTAGGGTAATATATTCAGTACACCTGGGTGCATTTAAAAACAGTCAAAAGGCCGCCTGACATAATTGTACATTTTATCCTAAATGGAAAGTAAACCTTAAGCATTACTTAAAAGAGAAGTATGGGTTTTTGGGGAAAAACAAAAAAAATGATTCTGCAGCTGTCCTCTGCCACTTCTAAGAGTGAGCACAGAGTGCACGGTTGTTAGCCTTCACTGATGTGCAGGGCTGTGGAGAGGGTGGGAGTAGCTGGCTCAGTCTGCCAGCGGTTTGCTGAGAGCCTGAGCCAGCTGCTGGTCCAGACATCTGGATGGATCTCAACTGTAAAGTCGGAATCTTGCCCGAGCCTGGACTGGCTGAGTGACTTTAGCCTGCTGTTGGCTGAAAACAGGTCACAGGAGTGCAGAACGAACTGCACTCCTGTGACCTACAAAAGACGTATGGCCAAAATAGCTTTGGCCTTACTTCCCCTTTAAAATGGACCTTTCCCCATTTTTCGAAATTTCACACTTCTCACAAACATCTCACAGGAAGACGACTTTTTTTTTTTTTTAAACAGAAGAGCGTAATGTTGTGCAGAGCATGTTCGACAAGAGGTGCATGATGTCACGCTATCCATCTTGAGTGACAACACTGCTTTTCCATTGATCCAGTACAGTGAGTGAGCGTTGTCAGCCTTAGACAGGAAATGTGACAGGATCATCAAGTGCATATAAAAAGAAAATTTAGACATTACTTGTTAAGTGTTTTTGCATGGCAAGACCACTTACTGTTATCTCATATATATATTCTTATTATTATAGCCAAATTTACCACCCTAACTCCTCCCACAGTTTTTACACTACATAGACAGAAATATACCAAAAACGTGCGGATTGTTCCCGATTGGTGTGCCATTACTTTGTGGAACATTTCGCCAAATGGTTCACGAAATATCTGAGTTTTTGTGGCGAAATTGGTCCCATAGGAATGAATGGCAGAATGTTTAAAACTAGAGTGGGAGCTGAAAAATCAGGACATGATTTCTAGGGGCTTTAAATAAACAATGCTATAGTGCTTTACTGAATATAACTTAAATAGATTTCATAAGCTTCCCTATCCCTTTTTTGAAAGTTTCATGTAGCGTGGAGAGGGATTAGGCCCCTTTCACACTGGTGGACCGATCGGGTCCACCTGTCAGTTTAGGCAGACCCGATCTGACCTCTACACTCCCCTATGGAGGGACAGATGTAAAGAGACATATGTCCATTTACACCCGCCGACATCCGATCCTATCCGCTAAAAACATATAGATGGGGATGCTTTCCCCATCAGTCTAGAAGATTGGATGGCAGTTGGGTGTAAATGGACAGGCAGTCCCTTAACATCCGACCAGCCACAGAGGACAGCATATGTGGAGTGGACACGGACCAGCAATCTGCCTGCTCAGTGGATAGATTCCCAGCTGAGTAGACAGACTCCGCCCTATGTGAAAGGAGCCCTAGAAAACCTGTTATTTGTTATTGCTGTCTGTGTCTCTGGTAGGGAGATTCACCCTCTCTGTATGAGTGGCTTACCGTAATCACTGAAAGTGAAAACAATATCTGCCAATGAGGACACTAGCTTTGGTGACAACTAGAGATTACCTTAATGTAAAATGAGTTTTCTTTAATTTCTTGCTTTGCGTAAGGACAGGAAGTTTGGAGAAATCTCCCCAATGGGACACAAAACACAAATGGCAAAACAAAAAAAACACTGACAACGGTTATAAACTCTCCTACTCTACCCAAACTTTTATTAAAAAAATTGAACCTTTAGTTCTGCTTTAAATTAAAATTACAGTTTGCAATTTTATGTGATCCAGCTACGGATCTTGATATCATTTCACAAAATGTCCTGTCTCAGTATAAACAAGTGAATGATGAAAACAATCGTAAACAGAAAGCAAGCGGTACAAAACTAGAAGCTCCGGTTTTCAAAAACATGTTTATTTTCAGTTCTATTTTTGAACAATTGGCACAAGAAAGTACAAAACACAAACCGTGCCAGAAAATGTCAAATTTTAAACATCCTTTTTAAGTACGAAAAAAAAAAGGTGTGTAAGTATAAGTGATTTGTAAACAATAGTTTTAATTGCCTTTGAAGCTACCAACCCATTGCACTGCAACTTGATTAGGCTCCCATGACAAAAACTTGACAGATAATTTTATTTACAAAAAAAACAGTTGTACAAATATAAAACAAAATCTGAATAACTACAAAAGTGAGTTAGATCACTAATTTTAGCAACAGACATATTGAGTAAAAGTA
This sequence comes from Pelophylax lessonae, assembly GCF_965119305.1. NCBI lineage: Eukaryota > Metazoa > Chordata > Amphibia > Anura > Ranidae > Pelophylax > Pelophylax lessonae. Next base: position 527,927,367 of record NC_138768.1, read on the forward strand.
AAATTAAGCAGCTATCCTGGCTACTTAGATTTTTGAATATATACATATTTACTAGGACCAATATGGAAGCACCTTGAGAACAGCGACTAAAGGGAATCTGTTGGGATGCTGGTTTGTAACAGTTAAGACTTCCAGCCAGTTCTGCTGCCAACCAATGCCTGGAAATCAGCGGCAGAGCAGACCTAACAAACAATATGACATGCATACTCTGGAGCTAGCACTGCTTTCACAATTCCGGCAGTCTCCATCGCTGAATGGGAATGGAAACGTCCCGACAGGTTGCCTCTAAATCTAATTTCACACGGTCATTCTTGCAGCTGGTGGCAAATGAGTCAAATCTTGAGAGAGATAGAAAATATAGCTGCTGAAATGTGACTAACACCAGTAAAAGGAGTAAGGGGAAAAAAGGTTAAGAGGCAACCCATTTCTAATGCAAGTCCACAAACATTTATGGAGTATAGGAAAAAAAAAAAATTCACAGCAATATAGGTATTAAGCTAATGTGAGCACCTTAAGGACTATTTCACATTTTGCTGTTCTTGCGCGTTGCGTCACATTTTATTGTGCATTGTGTTAAAGTAGCCTATTCAAATTCAAGTTACCCAAGTGTGTTACGGTGCCATTGCAAAAGAATGGCACCATACGTCAAGGCATGTAATGTGCACTAACGTGCACAGCCGTAAAGGGTAAAGAGCACTTTGATGAAACGCACCTTTATGGAAAAAGGTAAAGAAGCCCTAAAGCAATCACATTTGTTGGTAGAAATAAAGAACGGAGTTCAATTCGTTTTTTTATAATTTAAAGAGTAAATTTGTGAAACAAATTGGTGACCTGCTTTTGATATGCGCTAAATGCCATTTCTGTGCTAAAGTAATAAAAGTATATTTGAAGGGTAGCTCCACTTTTGTTGGGAAAAAATAGCAAATAAAGAAAAAACAATATAGCATATACAACTGCGACACAAATCATATTGTGATTGAATGTTATTAAACATGACCTTTCCTTTTCAATCTGCAGCCACTGTAATTTTCTGAAACCGCAAAGCAATATGGCTACCTGGAGTTGTTCTGTACACAGAAGGTGTACTGTCCATGCCCCAGACACATTTCCTGCTTGTGTGATTGGCTCACCACTTTTCCCAGAGGTCTGCCTGAGATACAAGTCAGATTTCAGGCATCCCCTGCAACAAAAACTGGATTTTTTACTTAAAATCCTTTTCTCTGAAGATCATTGACCGACGTAGTTCCATATTCTTCTTAACCATTGGGTTATGCTGCCCCCTATAGGAGTAGGACACTAGGCAGGAAAAAATCTTTACTACACCTATGGGGCAGTCCCTAGGGGGTATACACCCACTCACTCTGCTATAGGCATTCCATTTTGTTGCATGCAGTGTCACAATTAAAAAACCCCAACCCACTCAGAAATAGAGGGGCGGGTGCTGCGTCTGTCAATGAACTGCAGAGAAAACGATTTACGGTAAGTCAAAAATCCAGTTTTCTCTATCGTTAATTGACAGACGCAGCTCCATATTCTTCTTAACCATTGGGACGTCCCAAAGCAGTATTTGCATGAGGGGTGGGAAAACACAGAAAAGAACGTAATTCCCAAAGGCTAAAGTTAGACAACCAGGTAACATGGAGCTCAACCAGTAATAACTAGAGCTCACCTAGAAACAACACACTGAATGCCTATAGCAGAGTGAGTAGGTGTTTTACCCCCAGGCACTGCCCCATAGGCGTGGTAAAGATTTTTCCTGCCTAGTTTCCTACTCCTGTAGGGGGCAGCATAACCCAATAGTTAAGAAAATGGAGATGAGTGTCAATGAACAATAGAGAAAATGCCATTTTTAGTGAGATACTCCCAATGAGAACACGTCTAAAGGGATGCAGGCCCAGCATATTTCCTCATTAGTGCTCTGCAGCTGCACAGCTGGCTGATAATTATGAAACCACTCCCATTAGACCTACTCAGCACAGAGCACAGTAGAAAAAACTGTTTTCTTTAGAATAACAAAAGGTAGGAATCTGCAACAAAGGTTGTTTTAACCCTTGCAATGTACATAGATCACCCAGAGGGAAATGTTTTTTTCTCAACAAAAAATGGAGTTACCCTTTATTGTACACTAAAAATTAAATGTAGAGATGGCTGACTTGAGATTTAAAGTGACTGTTACTACAGGCTTAAGGCCCGTACACACGTAGCGATTGTCGGCCGTAAATATTTGGCCGCCAAACGATCGGCCGATTGTCGGCTTGTTAGTATGATGCTTCCGACAACCGACTGCGACTTTTCGGCCGAACAGAATCGGGTGTGCAGGCTATAAAATTTTTGTTGGCCACCAGAACGGCCGATTGTTCGCCAGTCAGTACAGAATTCGGCCGACTAACAGCAGATGAGCAAGACTGGGCATGCTCAGAGAAGAAAAAACACATGGAAAGTTAACCATCACATGACATCACTTCTGCAGTCGGGTGTTGTTGGCTGACAAAATTCGTGTGCAGTCTTTAGCACTTTTCAACCGACATGACAGCACCGGACAAAAGACGGCCGATCGTTCGGCCGACATTCGGTACGTGTGTACGGGGTTTTACTTTTAACCTAAGAGGTCACCAGTAAACTAAGCCTTTTTTATATACTTACCTTTTCGATGGTTGGTGTATTCAAAGGCCGCTAATTACCCATACTTAAATTTTTCTTTAGAAGATATAGTTTTTGTCCGATTATCTTAATACAAATTATAGGCCATTCACAGAGATCAGTCTGAAGATTTTAGTGGTATTTAGTGGTATATACAACACGACCACTCAATAAATAAAGCAATACAAAATGAGAAATGCTTAAACCAAACCTACAACGTTAGCTTTAAATGTACAGAGGCCCAGGTAAAGCCTCAATCATTTTAATATGGACATCTTGGCAGAGAACTCTTTTAAAGAGCTTCAAAGCCTATACAGTAGATTACCAACATTGAAATAAGGATAAAGCTCAATTACATGGAAAGAACAAATTGTAAAAACATTTGGCTGTTAATTAAATATTTCAGTGCCTACTAAGCCAGTGTCTTAGGTGTCCCTATCCAAAATTATGTATAGGCATGGTATTGGTCAGAAAGCCAGAGAGAAAAAGTGCCAGTGTATAAGAGGGTTACCTTAGTATGTGAAAATGGACTCCAATAAATGTTGGATAAACATAAACGTGGTGCATACTTTTGCAGTTTCCAGTAAACAGCAAGTAAAGATACTAATTATGTAAAACATATTGAAAATTTAAATACTGGTGTATCACCTGCATAAATTGCAAAAGTCTAGATGTTAAATCATAGACCAATAATTTAAACTTCTATGGTTTATTTATTAAAACTTGAACTAAAAGTGCGCCTCATTCCCACTACTAGGACGAATGCAGGTGCCCTGGATGGTGATACAGTAATTCAGCTACCAAGAGGTTTGCAATGACAGCTTATGCCATTAGTCACCTGATGTTTGCTTCAAGACTGTTAGGGCCCTTTCACACGGGCGCTCCGTATGTCCGCAAATCATCCTATTTTTTTGCGGATGATTTGCGGACATAATGTAAGTCAATGGCATTGCGGATGTCAGAGGAATACCATCCGCTGACATCCGATTTTCCTCCTTTCAGTTCTGTTCCGTTTTTTGGAATGGAACAGAACCCTATTTTTCCTCCGTTCAAAAAACAGAAAGGAAGGAAAATCGGATGTCAGCGGTGTCATCGGCTGACATCCGCAATGCCCATAGACTTACATTATGTCCGCATATCATCCGCAAACGGATGGGATGATATGCGGACATACGGAGCTGATGACACAAATGTCATCCGCTCCGTGAAAAAAAAAAAAGTGCCGGAGCAGATCGCAATGCGGTCCGCTCCGTGTGAAACAGCCCTAAATGTGTGTAAACTGTAAAGGATAACTGAACCTAAACACAAGCTAATTTACACCAAAAAATATACAGAAATGTTTCCACACTTTCAAAGAACAAAGCAGTTTTTTTAAAACAGTGTTATGACTTTATGTGTACTTGTAGCTACAGCCTATTGCCTAAACGCACATCCTTCCAAATGCATGAGAGTCAGGGGAGCGGTTAAAGAGAAGCTGATTGCAAAAAAAAAAAAAAAACACTACACAGTAGGTCAGGTTTGTGTAGAACCCCTACAGAATCTCTCAGTTATCCTATATTCTAATAACTTCCTGGAAATTCACTAAAATATCTAGAAATGTCACCAATAAATCTTATGTAAATTGACTTTTGTATTAGTAATGTTATTTTTTCCATTTTACTCCAGCAGATACATAACGGTCATTCATCACCAATAATATACTGTATGGAACATTCCCAGCATGTTTCTCATGATAAACAGTAAGAGACCCTAACGACTTTGTAATCTATGGCATCATGCCCAGCATAAAACAGAGAAACAGATTCTGCTCCAAGGCCCAAAATGAATTGTTCTACAACCCACTGCTAGCCTTGCTGTAACCAAAATTGGTGGACTGATTCCATTATCTGGTTTCCGTTACGTAACAAGTTTAATAAGTTTCAGTGTTTTGTAAAGGTAGCATGGATCAGCAGATGCCAAGTACTGACAGCAGAGCCAGTCCTCCAGTGAAACGTTATGCTCTGGTTCCAAAGCTCGCTCTGCAAATTTCATCATCAGGAGAGCTCTCTTCATATCAATCCAGTTTTGAAGGGCACAGTGCAAAGCTTCCTCGTGACTAAATGGTTGGTCAGTTAAGTCCTTCCTCGGTCCCCACAAAAGACACTGAAGGACACGCTTGGCTTCTGAAATGCGTATACGTTTGATTGGATCGGCTTCTAACAACAAATGTGCAAGATGCTGCAGCCCACGAGAATAAACCGATAGGTTTTTAAGAGGTGGCAAGTCCTTCTGGCTATACTCGTGCTCATGAAGACTTGTGCGGACCTCAAATGGGTTGGACTGATGGAGAAGTTCATAAATAAGAATCCCTGTCTGGAACTCATCAAACTTTTTGTACTGGGAGGCAGCCATGATCTCAGGTGCCAGCCTGGTTTTATCCTTTTTGACTTTGGAGTCTTCAGACCCAGGTCTCTGCTTGGCTTTGGAAAAGTTGCTGACAATAAGTCTTGGAATATACTTGCCATCTTTAACCTTATCAGGTGTGGCTTGACAGTGGACTAGCAGCAGGTTATTTAAGCAAAGGTCTCGGTGAATAATGGCGTGTTCCTTCAAGTGCTCCAAACCGTTGCAGAGTTGTAGTAGCAAAAGGCAAACCTGCCGTTCATAAATTTCTGGCTGAGCTTTATGGCTGGACACAGATTCCCGAACAAAGTCTGCTGCTGTGCAATAAGGCACTTCTCGAGTAATGACCACTACACAGTCTTCCTCAGTTGATGTGGCAGAAGACTGAGAGGTATCGCTATTTGGACAGCCCCTGGGTGCATCTGGTGGACGTAATAAACTTGAAGGAACGGTGGCAAGAAAATGCCCACAGTCTTGCTGTATATTGAAGTGTACAGGTAGTGATAGGTTGCTGTTTAGTGGAGTATTTGCGTCTTCTGCTCTACACATCTACAAATGAAAACACAAGAAACACTCAATAAAATATTTTGGCAGAAGGATTAGCAGATGAGATGTACAAATGCATACATAATTCAAAAGCCAGTTGAAGTCTTTCAATATAACCATTCTTATTTAATTTACCTAAGCAAGAATAATGAGAGCTGATACCATTTACCAGATCAAGGATAATGGGATAGCACGAATTCAACTGCCAGTTATAAACCATATTTTAACAGTCCTGGCTAGAGAATGCAGTTGTTTGGGCACTATAGGTCACCGCGCAACTTCTTTACTCTTTACACTATTTTATTAACTGATGCCAATAATCTGATAATTCAAGTGCAGCTAAACCTAGCACAAGTGAAAAGGTGAATTTGCATTTTAAAATAATGCATGTTATAGGCTTAGTTGAGTTATTGGCAAAAAAATCTTCTAGGCAGTGGCCAGATAAGGTTTCCTTGCGTTTTTTAAAGCAGAATGATCACTATTGTGGCAAAAGTAAAGCTAGAAAATCCTAGAATTTAACACATAAACTTCATTGTTCTGATTTATTTGGGATAGTACAGATCATTTCTTCCAGCATTTTACAGTTTCATTTATTTACACGTAAAACCTTTTGTTATACAGAATGCAAAGCGTAATCATTCTAAATTATAACCCTTGACCTTGGATAGGTTCTGGGCTTTTTAAACGCAAGGTCAACAGATGGGTGCATTTATTATTAAAAAGATAAAGATTTAGGTCACAGGTGGCCCGCGCATCTCTCCTGCAGCACCCCCTTTGCCCCCCACCTTGTCTCAGCAGCAGTGAGGATAGAACTCCTCCAGAAAAGAAAATGAGCGCTATTCAGCACCTCACTCCTGCGCTCAGAACCCGGTCCTCAGGCTGCCTCAATCCCGGAACTCGTACTTACACTTGGCATCCAATATGGCTAGGCTTTGCTGCCCCTTACGACCGGGGCAGTCGACCAGACACTGTAGATATAAAACAAAGAAAAGGGCGCACCAGCCTAGCGCATTATCCTCAGCGAGTTTATTTAAAATATCAAGATAAAAATCGGCTACTCACAAACATACGTAGAAAACAAGCATATCAGTTCCATAAAGCCGCCTCATTATAGGAGTCCAATATCTCATAGAAGCAGAGGGCTGACGCGTTTCGAGGCTGTGCCTCTTCCTCAGAGCCTCAGAGGCTCTGAGGAAGAGGCACAGCCTCGAAACGCGTCAGCCCTCTGCTTCTATGAGATATTGGACTCCTATAATGAGGCGGCTTTATGGAACTGATATGCTTGTTTTCTACGTATGTTTGTGAGTAGCCGATTTTTATCTTGATATTTTAAATAAACTCGCTGAGGATAATGCGCTAGGCTGGTGCGCCCTTTTCTTTGTTTTATATCTACAGAACTCCTCCAGATCCTTTGCTTCTCCTGGCAGCCACGGAAAGGCTCGTCTTTTCCCCTCATCTCCGCATTTGACAGAAGAAGTTCCTCCAACAGATCCTGTGACACTCTGTGCAACAGCAGCACCCCTTCATTTACACCTCCCCTGATCTCAGCATTTGACTCCAGCCCTCCTCCAGACCCTGCACTTTCTGCTTCCCAGCTTCTTCCCTGCAGTAGCAAAAGGTAGGGGTGTGCACTGTGATATAAGGGAAGGGGGGTAATCTTGACTTCTAATAGGGAGAGGGCTCTTGACATCTGATGTAAGGTGGTAATTTGAACATCTAGTCTCACAGATACAACTGGCCATTTGAGGGGAAACCATAACGCCAATGATGAAAATGAATCTGACATTCCTGATTTAGGTGATGCTTAAACAAAAAAAAAAAAAAAAAAAAAAAAAAAAAAAAAAAAAAAGAAGGGTTGATTAAAAGCAAGGGCTTCTCTGCATTGAAAGATCAAACATACTTAACTACTTCTGCATGTTGGACCGCTTTGTAGAACTTTAGACAAGGGGAGAGGTCAAGGTGATGAGGTAGTCCTTTCTACAAAGGATCACCAGAAAACCCAATGCACTTTAAATTCCATGAAGCGCTCTGCTGAGAAGTTCCCCTGTCAGTGGTTTCCTCTTGCTACTTTTGTCGTGTGCTCACCCATCAGAATATATGCAGATTTTTTAAAGTTCAGGTAGGGGACTTTGAAAAAGTTGACACGTGAAGATATTCTCCAGGAGAATTTTATAGCAACATAAGGATTCACTTAACAAAATCTAGGATTAAGGCACCATTCACACCTGAGCATTTTGTAGCTTGAAACTCCAAAAAGCTCAACACCAAATATCCCTGGGTTTTCAAATGTGCCTGTTCACACCTCAGCATAGTGTTGCTTGAAGTTCGAAAAAGCACATAAAAGTTAAATGATTCAAACATTTTTGACCCCAGTAGGACTTCAAAAGTCTGTAAGAGGACCAAAAACGCTCAGCTTAAGTGTGAATGCAACCTAATGCTGAAATGAGTGGAGAAAAGGTGGGCATTTGCTAATTCTAAATATGTCACATTTACCTTTACTGCATAGGTATTTGCTGGGTCCTTGGCACATGTCGCACAATAATAAATAGCATCTCTGGCGCTGCAGCATGGTTTGTTGCTTGCCAACTTAAAGAGTGACCAACTGGTCTCATTGAAGTGCAGTTCTTTCTTTTGGTCTCGCATGAAGTAATCCTCACATTTGTTCATTAAGCGCCTTGTAGATTGGGCGTAAAGGCCACTAAGCTTAGCATACATGCCTTCTTTGCTGTCTATATTGCTAAGTAGATGGTGGAGCTGCAGGCTTGATGCAGATGATGTATGGCTGGATACGCTCAGTTGAGAGGTAGAAAGGGCTGATGTTCCTCGGGTCTGAAGACAGTTCCGACTTCTAACCTCATTTCTGTGTCCACTGCCTCTGCAGCATTGTTCTAAGGATTCGGAGGAAGAAAACATAACAGGTCTCTCCACAGGACTTAATGGATAGCCATGTGATGCAGACTCTTCACCACAAACATTGTTTTCCGATTGGCTTTGATTTAGCCTTGGACTTTTGAGGCCTACTTCATTTTTTGATGGAAAAGCCCGCCCCCAGGCAGAGTTATCGGGAGCTGAAATAGCCCTGTTCATGGACTTCTTTATAGGCAAAGGTGGTGGCTGCATAGGTCCATGTTGAGCTTCCATACCAGAGTCCACAGAGAAAGAAACTTGGGCAAAATGTTTTTTCTCACCGCTTGAGGAAACAGATGGGGAATTAATAATTTCACAAGACTGACCTATGAAAAAAAAAAAAAAAAAAAAGATTATTTACAATAACTTCACTGAATTTGCAACTTCCAAATGTAAAACTCATAAAATGAGTATGGAGTACCTGAATTGTTTTTTAAAAGACCCAAAATGGTTGTTCAGAATCATTACTAACTGATTCCTACCTTAAAGTGGTTCTAAAGGCAGGTTTTTTGTATCTTAATACACTCAGATAAAAAAAAACCTTTAGTGTGCTGCAGCCCCCCTCACCCCCCCAAGACTTACCTGAACCTCATCTTGAGCCAGCGATGTGCACGAGTGCCTTAGCCGTCCGGGACTCTCCCTCCTAACTGGCTAAGACACAGCATTGGAGCCATTGGCTCTTATTGCTGTCAAGGTCAGTTAGCCAATGAGGAAAGAGGGGGCAGGGCTGAACCACAGCTCTGTGTCTGAAAGAACACACAGAGCTGCAGCTCGGCTCTGGTGCCTCTATAGCAAGCTGCTTGCTGTGGGGGCACTCAACAGGAGGGGCCAGGAGCGCCAGCGAGGAACCAGAGAAGAGGAGGACCTGGACTGCTCTGTGCAACCAACTGCACGGAGCAGGTAAGTAGAACATGTTTGTAAATATTAAAAAAAGCAAAAAAAAACAGACTTTAGTATCAGTTTAATTTTTGTTCATTTAGATTTGTGATCACGTGATATGCTTTTAAGAATCAGTCAACTCAAAACGAATGAAAAAAGTATATGCAAACCCTAATAAGAAACGTATTTTATTTGGTCCCTTTTGGTCTGTTAAATGACAAGTTCACCCTAACACTAAAATCCCTGAATCTATAGTTATCCAGAATCTAACACTAACCTATCTAGCCTTGTCAGAGCTGTCAGCCGTGGCTTCGCTGTGTAGGCGGGTGCAGAAGACACAGCCTACAATGAAAGCCCCATAGGAAGTCAATGGGTGACGTCACATACCATTAATTTCACAGCCAATGTTGGTTGTGTCCTCTGCAGGGCTTCCGCCACTGGAAATTGGGTCAGATCGGCTTCAAAAAAGGTATGTATACAAATTTCTTCTTTATAGGGCTAGATAGGTTAGTCTTAGATCGTGGAGATCTATAAATGCAGGGATTTTAGGGTGGACTTATCAAATATACCATTGAAAGGGTTTTGTTTTATCTGTTTAATAGGTTCAAAAATGACTTGTTGATACTGCCAAAGAGCTTGTGAGCTGATAACTTCCTGTGCTAACTTATAAGTTACATTGTTCTCAGCCATCTCTGAGGACTACACACCCCTGATGTTATAAAGAAGAGGTACATTCTGATACAGAAGAGTGAGTGAGCACTGTCATACTAGGACATACTGTAAGTGTGTTAGTGGTGGCATTATCACCAGGCCAAAAAAAAAAAAAGCTTTAAAAATCAAAAGGAATGCAGCTACCACATATAAGGACCAGTAGGCTGCACCGTATTACTTTTTGTTTTTGTGTTTAATTTGCTTTAATTTTCTTTTTTTTACCACCTTATCACCTGCTTGGTACTTCTACTCCTAATCTGAGAGGTGTTTTAAAATAGCCCCAATTTCAATAACTTAGGGTTGCTCTCCTTGTGGCATTCTCCACCATATGAAATACGTAAAACATACAATAGTGATAGGTGTGCATTGAAAACTAAAGTCCCATACACAATATCGGGTGGTATCAGCCTGTGTGTACGGCAGCCAGTTCGACAAAAGCCAGCCAAAACGTTCGGCTTCCGTCAAAGGGGCATGACCGAAAAAGGTGTGCCAATTGGCATCCGGTGAGCGCTCTCAGCCAATGGCAGTCCCACTGTCAGAACACATTTGTGCAGTGGAGGAGATCGCTGTACAAAAATTGCATAGTTAGTAAAGCAGTTTCTCCTGAGCTCTTCAGTTTTTTCATTCAGTTATTAGCTCAAATGACTTATGGCAGAATAAAGTCATTGTTGAACTTATCCAACAGACCAGACAGGAACAAATAAGAGAAAATCATTGATAGATTTTACATATATTTTATGGTAAATCACAAACTGTGTAACCTAAACTGTATGTCTTTCTAATCATCTGAATTTCACTATAGCAGCACAGTTTTAGTAAGCTTATCAGTAGATGATAACCGGTAGACCTGCTGGCAAACACTTCTTTGTGCCAGTACAGCAATCCATTTGTTTGCGTTGCTCAGGTAAGGAGAGCAAAGCACATTCCATGGCTGCCTTGTGACAAGAGCTTCATTGGAATCAGATTTTGAATGCAGACAGGGAGTGGCAGCTTGTTGAACACTGATCTGGCAGCTTATTTTATTTTAAGCACATATTCCGAGCAGAGGGCAGATGTTGCAATAGAATTAACCGAAGCTTAGAGGATCTTCGAATCTAAATGCTACCCCCTTGCATAACCTTACAAAGTAAGATTTTCACCTTGTTCGTTATCAGGAGACCAGAGAAAAGTAGCTTACATGGCTGGCTGACAGGTGTCAAAGCCAGAGCCGACTAACACAAAGAATACAGTATACTATGGGAAGATGGTACCTGGTACTCACCTGAGCAAGAGATGAAAGACACCAATTCAAATTAGCAATAATCCATGATAGTTTGCCCTTTACTATCAAAATGAGGCTTGCAATATAAATCAATCCCATTAAGGCATAACCGCTAAATGGATTTTAAAGTACACAGAGATATAGGGCTGCAATACTGCAAATTCTGCATAGTAACACTCCCTCCAGGCAAGCCCTGTCATATTTGTATTGCCACTTCTACCAGTCATTCACATACACTCAAGGCAGCAAAGAGCAAATGGACTTTGGTCATTTCGCAACAGATAGGCAGGTATGAGGCAATGTTTATATACGCCCTAAAAAAATGCTAGATAACCTATACTGATTTCATTTTTAAAAAGAAACAAGTTTGCCATAGGACAAACTTTTGCAAGGTCATTCGCTCAAGTTATAATACACAGTTGCATTATGATAACGAATGCTAAAGTTGTAATGTTTATTTTAGATTGGTTTTATTATTTTTTTTTACATTTAGAAATTTTAAGACAGCAGCATGAAAACAATCCTGCTAATTAAAGGGCATTCATAGAAGGCGATACTAGTTGTAGTACGGCTTCTATGATTGGAACAAGGGCAGAAAGGACAGGCATTTTTGGGCACTATGAAAGATTGGTGGTGGAGAGAGCGTCAGAAGAGGAAGATTTCTTCTAAAACAAGGACACAGCAGCACAAGGGACATCTCACTGAAGGTAAGTAATGCCCCTTGTGCTTACTCTTCATATTTGGGGGGGGGGGGGGTGTTGTAAACTTAGGCTTTAATGAACAGATTGGGCTTCTAGGGTTCTTTAATTGCAATTCATAGCTTACGGTTACTTATAGGAAATGAAGGAAAGAATTGTTGTGACTTAAATTAAAGGCCCAATACCAGCCAAAACTTGGCCAGAATGAATCCATTTTAGAACCTCTATGAGGCTTTATTTCTGTCTATACCACCAATTGGTAGATTTTCGTTCACTCTTTTTTTTTTTTCTCGAGGGTATAAGATAAACACTTTTATTACTAGAATGCGGAATGGTTAGAAGTATTTTTATTATTGTCTGTGTCTTCAGGTCCTCTAATTCTTGACCTCATGCCAAAGGACATAATATGGAAGGCCTTCTCCCCAAAAGGGGGCCTAGGCAGGAATAAAACCTGATAGCAGTCCTTCTTTACTCTATCCCAAAAAGTTTTGGCTGCAGATTAGCATCATATAGTGGCTGAGTGATTAGCACCTTTGCCTGGCAGCACTAGGGTCATTGGTTGGACTCCCAACCATGGCACATCCTGCCTGGAGTTTGCATGTTCTCCCTGTGCGGGTTTCCTCCAAGTACTTCGGTTTCCCCCCACACTCCCAAAGACATGCTGGTGTTTAAATTGGCTCTAGTCTGTACATAAATGTGAGTAAGGGGCCTTCGATTGTAAGCTCTTTGAGGGCAGGGACTGATATATATGTGTGCAATATATGTAAAGTGCTGTGTAAATTAACAACGCTGTAGAAGTAGTTCTAATAAATATATAAAAATAATGTATGTTGTAAAGCTGGATCCTCCTCTTCTCAGGTCCCTCCCTCCCTTTGAGTGCCACCACAGCAAGCAGCTTGCTATGGGGGCACCCGAGCCAAGGCACAGCTCCGTTTATCCATTCAGACACGGAACTGTGGTTCGGCCCCGCCCCCGCTCCATCTTCATTGGCTAACTGACTTTTAAGTGACAGCAGTGGAAGCCAATGGTGTCACTGCTGTGTCTTCGCAAATGAGGAGGGGAGTCATGGGCGCCTGGGAAAGTCATGGACATCGCTAGATCAGGAGGGGGCTCAGGTAAGCATTAGTGCTGGTTCACACTAGGTCACTCCGACTTTGGGGGCGACCTGCGAAGTCCCGTGCACCGTGACTTCGGCGTGACTTGCACGAACTTCATATAATGAATGTCTATGCAAGTCGCTCCGAGGTCGCCCCGAAGTAGTACAGGACCCTTTTTCTAAGTCGGAGCGACTTGTGTCGCTCCTATTAGAATGGGTCCTGTAGCACTGCATGGACCACGACTTGTCAGGCTGACAAGTCGCGGTAGTGTGAATGGACACTTAGGGTAGCTGCTGCACACAGGTTTTTTATCTTTTTTTTTATCTTAATGCATAGAATGCATTAAGATAAAAAAAACCTTATGACTTTACAACCGCTTTAAGTAAAATATTCTATCTTAAGCAGGAGCGTGATCTATGACAATATAATAAACATCCCTTTAGAGCAGAAAACATGCGTGACCAGGTAAGACTTAAATGTTGTGCAATTTCTAAACTGTCCAATACAGGTAATGTTGTAAACTTAGTAATTTTAAAGCTTGTAAAAAAATAGCCTGTGTGGGATTACTTTTTAGGAATGTTGCATGCTCAGACAGTGCACAACATGGGTAATGTATAATTGAGTCAGAGATTTCAGCTGATCTTATAAAGGACTCATCCAATGGCAAGTAGCATTCCAGTGTTGCCAATAAACCTCTTCTATGTTTCCATTTAAAGAAAATCTGTACCAAGGGGAATATGTATGCTGTCATTGCTTCTGAAAATACTAGTTAATACTAGTAATACTAGGCTATCTTTCGTTTGAAAACCCTCTGATAATTAACCTCCAACAAGTATGCAGACAGTGAAGTCAAACCACTTGAACTGATACTTGATCTGAGCCAGTGACTACTGAAATCTTTGGACCAGCAACAGCAGTGCAAATCTCACAGTACAGTAAAGGGCCATACACACTTGACGAAAATAGGACGAAATATCCTCCTATTTTTCTCTGTCTTCTCAGCGTTCATAACCGTTTTTAGTTGACAGTGCATAAATGCTCACGAAATTTCTCGTCCGATTTTTCTTTTTTTTGGCACATTTGTTCCTAGACTTCCGGGTTGTCAGCAACTTAAGATCATGTGCGGTCTTTCGTATCTGATTTTTCACGGACGTACTGCATACACATTAAACGAAAATCGGTCGTCTGGGGACGGACGAAAAAATGTTGGTGTTTGTCCCTCCGTTTTTTTTCGTTGAAAATGTCGGCATCGGCTGCTGAAAGTTGTGTACACACTAGGCGAAAATTGGACGATTTTACCTCGGACGGGAATTTTCGGCAGATTTTCTACTAGTGTGTACCCCACTTTAGATTTTGAACACATGAATAGAGAAATGTTCCCGAAAGCTTGCCAATTCAACAATTCATGTGATGGTGCAAGTCTTTCAAATTTGTTGAAAAATAAATAATGACTGGATTGCCTGAATAATTAATGTGTTTGATCTTGCACCTACCAGATAGGTAAAAACGAAAAATAGTATAGACTATGTAAAAATAAATTGCATACGTACTAAACAGACAACAGATTTACTTGGTGTGCACCTTGATCCTCCTAGGATTCAAAGCTGTTGAGCAGTAACTGAGCATGGTGCCACTAAAGTCAAAAATAAAATGTAGATGGCGCAGTAACCTGCTGTAATCAATTAGGATACATCTTTCACTGAATTACTGCAGTTGCTACAGTTACTGCACTTGGTACACTGCCCATTCAAGGCAAAGTTACAGATTCTCTTGAAATATCATCTCCCCTCTACTACCCACTGATACTCAGCTTTGCTACACCGCCATTCTGTTCATCTTTCTAGAAATACCCAGTGCTTATGGAGGAGCACATGACCCTCACTTCCATTTAGGATGCAATACTGGGGCCTTAGCAGGCCAAACACCAGGCGGCCATACATGGTGGAGGGAGTGTAGGGGTCATTGACCCTTTGTAAGCTAGGACATTCAATTACATAGGGTTTAGACTCATGGCTCCAATGGATGACCGTAGCAGTGTTCATTTTTCACACTGCAAAGCAGATAGTAGTGACTAACTTGCACCTTAATCCAATACTTTTTTTTTTTAAACAAAGTTATTCAAAAGAGAAGGAAGAAAAAAAAAATCTTACTCCACAATACGGTTTGCATTTTAGACCACGTACTTGAACCTGTCAAGCATTTTATTGATTGTTAACATTAAAAGCTTACCTCCTTCACTGCATGTCCTGGAATCCAAGCTGTCCAAAGAACCTGTACTGAAGCTGGCGTTGATGTTCACATTTGAGTTGCTCACATTTGTGCCCTTAAAAGATTCCCCCAAGCTCTCCACTGAACCAAGACTTATATTTTCCAGTTCGGAGTTACTCTTTTTCAATTTCATTTGTCTTTAAGAAAAAACATGGTAATATTAATATAAATAATTAGGTTAGAGGTGATAACAAATGTTAAGTTAAGGTCATAAAGTATCAAAGGCTTAACATGAACTTGTGCTTTCCCATGTTCACTTTAATTCCCCATCCACAGCAGCACATACTCTGCTACCTTCTTCTCCCCACAGCTCTATTCAGCCATCAGGAGCAAGGAAGGTATGTATGCCTTGTGGTAACTCCATGCAACAGTGCTGAGCCAATCACCAAGCAGCAGTGCTGGATGGGAAGCAAGTTGTATGTCCCTCTATACCTAGAAACATGGGTATATACTTTGCTCCAATTGGCTGACCAAAGTGGGGGGATCAAAGAAAAGGCAAGAGTATAAGCCTGGAGAAGGAGGCATTACAATGCTCCTGTTGCTTTGCCTCGCATGGGAAAATCACGGGTTTGCCTTGATAACAAAATTGTATAAATCCACTGCTCCAGTTAATAATCACAGGTTTGCCTTGATAACAAAATTGTATAAATCCACTGCTCCAGTTAATAATCACAGGTTTGCCTTGATAACAAAATTGTATAAATCCACTGCTCCAGTTAATAATTGTAGGTATACCAAACAATGTACAAAATGAACACATACTTTGCCCATAACAGGTCCAATAGCAAACAGCAAAAGTATCTTATACATCCTTTCCCAATGATCTCTGCAGCTTTGATACCCTGCCACGCCCTGAGAAACTTCTATGCAGGTTTATGAAATATCAAAGCTAACCCAGGAGGAGGAAAGTTCTCTCCCATCTTCACATCACTGTATTCAGGCCTGGCAACTGGCCACTTGGTGTGTAACTATCCCCTATGGCTAAACTTTTCCATTTTTCTTTTTACCATGTGCCAATAGAGCACTGAAAGGTAAGTACAGGATGCCTACTCTGCCTGCCATAAAGGAAACATGCTCCTTAGCCTAATCTGAAAAATACAGGTTTACACTGAGCAGAAAAGGGACTTAACTTGGATTACTACAGTTGCTTTACTAGAACTGAAGGATTTCCTTGTAATCTAATTTTCTAGGAAAAAAAGACATCAGCTAGAAGAAAGTCACGTATGAGTACAACACAAATTCCTAAACCGAAGAGAACAGGATGTGTAAATGGGCAGATCCTGCTCTCTATCCTATAACTGTAAAATCAAAGAGAAGAAAAACTGGTTTTCCTTTTCTCAAAAATGCACTTTTCAAGTGAAGCAGAAAGAAAGAGTATCTGTACTGTCATGTTGAAGCCATCATAATGCATCTCTTAGATTGTAAGCTCTAAATGAGCAGGGCCCTCTGATTCCTCCTGTACTAAATTGTATTTTAACTGTACTGTCTGCCCTCAGGTTGTAAAGTGCTGTGCAAGCCGTTGGCGCTATATATAAATCCTATATAATAATACCTGCAATAAATAGGTTTACATCATAAATGATACAGTATATTAAATAGCTCCCAACTGTCCCTGATTTGGAAGAAAGTCCCTCTGTCCCTCCTTCCCCCTCACTTGTCCCTCATTTTGGTCTGATCTATATAGTTAAAATGCACTATTTTATCTTTCAAAAAGTGTTTCCCAGTGCTAAACCTTTCATCCGATTTCTAAATTGCTGCAATTGTAAATTTAAAAAGCTAATACAAAGGAATAATAGTGGTAAAATAAAGTACTTGTGGGTTTAACTAATCAATATTTTTTGCATAATTCTCCTTTAAAGGGGCGTAACCGGGGGTGTGTCCTATGCCTACATACTTTTGCCAATAGGTGTCCCTCATTCCCATCTCAAAAAGTTGAGAGGTATGTATATTATAATTTATATATTACAATATTTACAATATTGCAGATGGAACTGGAAAACTTATGAAAGTAATGATTCCAAACAATATAATTTATGATTCAATTAAAGAGAAATCCAGGGATGGAAAAAAAAAAAAAGGAAGGACACAAATCTAAAGGTGTGCTTGGGTAATTATGTACATATTTCTGAGAGATTACATGTGGACCATGTACAAAATGAAAAGATAAAAGCTTAGGTCTCTCTAGAAGTATGTTGCAATGTAACGTAGGCCTGGCATAATTAAAGTGGAACTACACTGCATTTGAGTGCCACAAACCAAAAATGCTATTCAATTCATTTTATATATTCAAACCAAACTTGCCCATCCTACTATGTCTCCATGCTTTAATTCTGCAAAGAAATCACTTTAAAAAAACAAGGCATTTTCTTCCTGGATTTTATCTGCCGTTAGCTGAAAAAACCTCTCCTCCCTTCCTGAAGACTCCTAGGATGTATGGCATAATTTTGGCCTAAACCAAGAAGTAACTAAATGTAAAAAAATAAAAAGTTTAAAACAAGTAAATACAATATATTTTCCTATCGGTTCACTAATGCTAGCAGCATAAATATTAAAAAATAGTCAATGTTGATTGAGAGTGTTAAGTTCCACTTTAAGGAGAAGGCCTCTGAATGCAGACATTGTCATGCGGGATGTGTGTTCTCCTTGGAACATCATCATTATCCCTCTTCCTTATATTTCCATGTTTTTAGTAAAAATGCACAGAAGTGGTTATTTTACGGGTCAGAAGTGAAGTTTATTTGCACATAGTGTGCCTCATGGTCTACATACTGATGAAGCCTTTAGGAGCTATTGTTGAACAAAGGCCACGCTACTTGAAGACTCAGGGCTACAAAATGGAATGCGACTAGGCCTCCTTCCAGGACCTTGCCATGGAGGTTGTGGGAAAAGGTGGAAGAGACAGTCCACACAGAAGGTAGAAGGTCATTGTATGACTCTGGATTCAAGGACATAAGACATTCTTTGCATAGCTCACATCCCCCTCTTACGCAGCTCTGCTACTGAGAATTATAAAACAAATGCCATGTAAGGCTTTGAAGTTGCCTGACACAAAAAGAACAGCCTGGACCCAGTAACTGGAAGAAGTTTTGTCTCTGAGAAGTGCGTCTCATTCAGTGCCAGGAAAAGTGTGTAGAAAGGGAATGCCATCTCCATAGCAGCTACTGAGATCTAAAAATGACTCATATGATGGATCACTTACACACTGCAAAAAATACAAAAAGCAAGCCAACGCATCTTAACAACCCATTAGTGGATGCACTAAAAAATAAACATCTAGCTAAGTTGCTACTAAACAAAGATGTCAGAATAGTTTTAGTAGCCGTCTTGGATTAGCACGTTAAAAAAAAAAAAACTTAATGCATAGGAACTGAATATTTTTAGAATCAAGTAATACCTCAAAAGGTTAAAAAACAGAGAAGGACGTGGTACTACCCACCTACTATCTTTTTTATACTGAAATTGCCACTAACATATTACAACAGGCAAATCTGTGCAGGTAGGACATTCCTCAACCCAACTTCCCCTTATAAATTGAATTCATACATATATAAAAAACTGTTCATCATGTTTTCACAGTTTAATTGGAAGACCAAAGTTCTAAATTTTACCCCCTGCCTAAAAACAAGAAAGTTGAATTTTCTTAAACATAAAATAAGGTCAGATAATAAAAAAAGGTTATATTTAAAAGGTACGGTCATTGTGAAGCCCGGGAGAGATGCGAGAAATTTAGATAACGTTCACAGCCTTCTGTTGATTTAACCAAACAGACAACCTTTTGTGCGTTAGGAGTCAATGATCCCATTCATCCCATGACACAGGTCAGTGACAGGAGCTATCAAGTCACACACTTGTATATAGTGTATAGATATACAGCCAGTCCCACTGCACAATGCCTCTAAGGAATGTTGTGATGACTGTTGAGAAGAGGGTGATGAGATCTCCCATCAGACACCAAGTTACACACATCATTAGGTGAAAGGACCTATTACATAATAACACGGCATTAGAGACTTAGACGGTATAAGCTTCTAGTGGAAAGGAAAAGTGGAAGTGAGATTATATAACTTAAAAGTTATATAACTTTTAAGTACAGGCTATCTTGGTATAGCCTAGGTCATCGGGAGTAAAGCCTGTGCTTGAGATGTACAAGTACCAGCTACATACATATGGCTTCATCCAAAGACTGAGTGGGATTAAGATGTCTTTTTTATTCTCCAACTAAAATCATTTAGGCCTACAAATACAGGTTTTGCCAGTATGACATGCCATAAGATAAAACCTTTCTGCTATAATTAACTACGGATCGACCGATATAGTTTTTTCAGGGCCGATACTGATTTTCCGGCCACACTTCAAGCCGATAGCGGATATCAGGTGCCGATATTCTGTACGTTTAGTTTTTATTTTTACACTGTCCTTTTACATTTTTTTTTTTAATCACTTTTATTGCTGTCACAAGGAATATAAACATCCCTTGTGACAGTGAGTGCCGGTTCACACTAGTGCGGCTGCGGCAATCGCATGTAATATCGGAGCGCACTGCTCCTTCATTAAATGCGATCGGCTGTGCGGTGCGAATTCAGCCATACAATTTGTATGGCTAAATTCGCACTGCACCCGCAGCAAAGTCGCACATCACCCTTTTTTTTAGCCGCATCAGGATCGGATCGCACAGTGGTTCACACTTGTGCGATCCATCCTGTGCGAACTGTAAAGATCGCACTGCGATATGCGATCAAACTGGGGGTGTCATTAACATTTCATTGACACCCCCAGCATATCGCATATGGCAGTGTGAACTGCCAAGCGTGCGTTTGCGATGCGGGAACAGACTGCGAATTCGCAGCCTTCCCGCATCGCATAAGTGTGAAACGGCACTAATAGGCAGTGACAGGTACTCTTTATGGAGGAATCTGGGGTCTACCCCAAACCTCTTTGCTCTGCACTTAAAGCATTCAAAACATCAACTTTGGCTACTTTGAATACTGTAACTTTTTTTTAAATTTGGCACCTTTAAGGCTCCAGTAACTGGAAGTATTGTCATGACATCACTTCCGGGTTACAACATCGGAGACCCGATCAGAGCAGATTTCGGCTTTGTTCGGGTCTTCAATCAGCCAGTGGACATGCCGGCTGGTCGTTCGGGCCTCCAGGTGGGACAGGAGACCCAGGCGGAGCAGCGGGAGGGGAGACATCCCGTTCCGCTGTTTGTAAATAACAGCTGAGTGGCTGATTAGCTGCATCAGTTGTTACTACAAGAAAGCTGACCGTCGACTAAAAAAACAGTACCAGGTTGATGCCTGTAGCTGCAGGCATCCCTCCGATACAACAACTTGAAGCCATATCGGCAAGTTTGTGACCGACACCAATATTTCAAGAAAAGTGAATATCGGCCCCACCAATAATCGGTCGATTCCTATTCGTAACCATAAAAATATCCTGGTTTTAAATGTATACTAACAAAAGTAAGCCTGTTTATTGAACGGGCTGAATGCAGAAGAAGAAATCACCACTGTGGTGGAGAGGTGGTGAGAAGATAGGGGTAAGGCACAGAGATGAGAGTAGGTGTGCAGGTGTGGTTGGGGTTAGGAGAATGGAAGTGAGCTGCAGTGGTGAGAGCAGGCTGCAGAGAGGTTTTGGAGCTCAAAGATACAGTGGTGGGGTGGTTTCAGGCATTGTGGAGATGTGTGGGGGCAAGAGAGCGGTCAGTCTTAGTGAGCACAGCGGCTGCACGTGAAGTGGTGAATCCGCAGTCCTCCAAGCCAGCCAGGAAGCTCACACAACCATCACCACAGTGGTGATGGTGGTGTACGCTGCCAGACCGAAATGTAAGGGCCTAAGTAAGCTGCAGCAGAAGTGTTGAGCCGACAGGGCCAGAAACTAGAAGGTAATTTCCTGTTGTAGCACAAACCCACCAATAGGGACCACTATGGACATTCTTTAAACTAGGTATGCCTGATGTGGATGGCACTGCTTTACATTTAAATGTCATTGTACTGCACATGCATAGTAGCAATACAATGGTATTACCTTCCTGCCACTACTGTGCATTTTGGCTTACTCATAGAAGTTATTATCAATGGGAGACTTTCTGTGATGGGAACCAACTGCTAGTAAGGCAAGGACAGCTGGAGGTTAAGAAGAGATCTGCAGCACGGTCACAAATGTGCTGGGCCAGGATCCTGCTTCCTATGCATGTGCAGCAGCATCTCACACACTTCTATGGGGCCGGGAAACAGATTTTTCTACTCGCCCCATAGAAGTCTGTGGGGTTCTACTACACATGTGCAGGCAGGGAGAAGTGGAGGACTCACTGGACCCAGGTAAATATTACAGCAGAACACTGGTGGGCTTGATGTCAGTACCATGTGAGCATACAGGGGATTAGGGGGGAGGGGGGTTATATCAGAACAACGGGGGGAGGGGTTAAAAATCATAAAGAGAATTCTGTTATGTTTTCCAATATATTGCACAATGATTCTTTTAAACAATAAAATTGTCCAACTTATTAATCTTGGAATGGCATTAAAACATAAATGCGAAGATCTCAAACATATAAGGATTGCTTAGGTAAGATTTGCATACTTACATTGATCCAAGCCAGATCAATGTAACTATGCAAAATTGTTCATACCAAAACTTCAGATTTAAATATTAAACATTTAACAAGAGCTTACAAAAGCTAAATGCAATAGAGAAAACCTGTAGGTTTTTCTATACCGAACTGACTTCCTCTGATTTGCTAACCTCTGGCAGCCTCTATTCTGCTAATACATAATCATGCATCTTTAAGTGCATTTTTCACGCATTTTCAAATTACTTTGTTTTGGCAAAAGAACAGCGATATCTAATGCGACATCAATGTAACTAGGATGATGAGACTGCATTTTAAGAATATAACCGGCCCCAAAAAACATACATGTATTTTTCATGCAGTCCAACTAAAGTATTATGGGGTCAGAAATGCAGTGTAGCACCAAAAGGCCGGTTTCACATGGACTTCAGCTTGTGGAAGAGCAGTACGAACAGCAAACCTTGACAAAGCATTTGCAGCAAGTGTTTCAGAAAGCTTTGTTAAAGCTTTAAGAGTATCATTTATCCCCACTTTGTAAATGTTGAACACAGATCCTAATGGGAGTGTTGATTGCCACTTTAAGCAAATGCTAGCAGGTTTCAGCAGGCTTTCATTAAGCTTCAAGAATGGAGGACGCCTGCTAGCAGCTTGCTAAAGCCCCGTACACACGATCAGATTATCGAACGATCTGTCGTCTGTTTTTTGTGGCATGCTAGTCTGATGTGGAAAGTGAAGAGGTTATTTTCATACAAATTTTCCCGTACGACAGAATTCTACTTCAGAAGTGATGTCATGTGCTGGATTGTTTTGTATGTGTTCTTTCGTCTCTGAGCATGCCTAGTCTTGCTCTTAAGATTTTTTTCCTTCGAAATCTGTACTAATGAGATGAAAAGCGGACGTTGTTTTGACAGAAGACAAAAATTATATAGCCTGCACACCAGGATTTTGTCAGCCGAAAAGTCGGAGTCGGCTGTCGAAAGCACCATACTAACAATCCGAAAATCGACAGATCGGTCGTCAGACGAATTTTCCCTACAGATTTTCTTATCGTGTGTACGGGTCTTAAGACCCTGTTTACACCTGAGCATTTTCAAGCTCATAAAACACTCATCTCTAAAGTTTCAAAATGCCCAACAAGCAAAATTCTATTCATTCCAATAGCCCCTGTTCACATAGGAGCGTTTTGTCGCCTGAAGCAAAATGCCTGAAGCTCAAAAAGGTACACAAGCTTCTTTTTTGGCAGATTACAAGCGTTTTCGTTAGAGGTCAATGCCTGACTCCAAACACCTGCAGAAAACGCATAAAAAAAGGCCCCAAAAAAGCCTGAAAAAAAAAAGCCCCAAAAAACACCTGAAAAAAGCCCCAATGCCTGAAAACAATACGCTCAGGTGTGAATGGAGCCTTAAAGTGGCATTCAACACTCCCATGTGTTTAGCTTCCATGTGTGAGCTGAATGGTATTTTAAAAAGCTCTGCAAATGCTTTTCCAAAGCTTGCTGCTCAAACAGCTCTTATACAGGCTGAAGCCCATGTGAAACAGGCCAAAGAAGCACATGCAACCTTTTCAATCGCACTGCACCACATTGTATTAACGTGAATGGACACTATAGAGAAAAATGTGATCAGTGTGAATGGGGGCATAGATCTGATCAAGAGCATGCTTTCTAATTGACTCTATGCTACTAGTGAGAAGTAAAAGGAAGAAAAATGTAGAACTTCCAACTATGATGTACAGTAAAATTTGTCACTCGCCCAACCCTTAATCTCGTTGCCCTGTCTCCTGAGGGAATTTGAGACGTACGGGGCCCTATCCAACCAGAAAATTAATTTTTCCAAGTCGGAGATCATGGGGGTGGCCCTGCCACCGGATCTGCGAGATTTGTTGGCCAGCGACTTTCCATTCCGCTGGGCCATGGAGGGACTCCGATACTTGGGCACCTGGCTTTCCCCGGATCCGGCAGATCTGTTCAGATTGAACTTCCCGCCCCTCCTTTCGCTGATTCGCACGCTGCTTGACAAATGGTCTAAGGGCTTCCACTCATGGTTTGGCCGATGCAACATTTTGAAAATGTCAGTCCTGCCGAAACTCCTCTATTTATTTCAGATGCTCCCGGTACACATTCCGGCGTCCTTTTTTGGGAAGGTCGACTCTGTCTTCACACGTTTTGTCTGGGCCGGTAGAAGGCCTCGCCTGGCCCGCAGACTCCTGGTCCTGCCCAAGCGACACGGGGGTGTTGCCCTCCCCGATATCCGCCGCTACTATCAGGCGGCACATCTGGCAAGGTGGGTGGACTGGGCGAGACACGCCGACCTGAAGCAGTGGGTGAGTCTGGAGGCCTCCTTGTTTCCGTTCTGTCTGCCCAGGGCACCCCTGATTCTGAAGGACCTTCCAGTCGAAGCGAGACGTCATCCCACCTTGGGCCCGACCCTTAGGACATGTGCGGTGGTGGTGGCCTCCAAGGGTCTAGCAGATAGTCACTCCCCGCTGTTCCCGATTTTGGGGAACCCGCGGTTCCCCCCGGGTTGTGCAGGAGATAGATTTGCCGCTCTATTGACAGAAGGGGCTTTCCAGGTCTCACACTTCTGTGAGGGCCATGAGTGGGTGTCTCTGTCCCGGTTGACGTCAATAACGGGACGCTTTCGCTTGACTCGGTGGCAGGCATTACAGCTTCTCCACTTTCTGAGAGGACTGGGGCCCCCGACGAGGTTCGGAAGAGACCACACCCCGCTGGAGCAAGTACTGGTATCGGGGGGAGCTCTGCCCCATGCTCTTTCACTGATGTACGAACTCCTCTCCGTGCCGCCAGAGGACTTTGTCCTTCCGGGCATCTCCAAATGGGAAAGAGAGCTTCAGAAGACATTTACTGACTCAGAGAGGCGCAACGTGATCAGATTTTCTCTCAAGTCTTCAATCTGCACCCGCATCCAAGAAAGCAATTACAAAATCCTCATGCACTGGTACTATACTCCAGACAAACTGAGCCGTATCTTCCCGGAGGCGACTGATCGGTGCTGGCGTTGTCTGCAGGATAGGGGCACCCTGTCCCACGTTTTCTGGAACTGCCCCCTGATCCGGGGCTTCTGGTCGGAGGTCCGTCGGATCTCCCAGCTGATGACGGAACGCGTCATCCCGGATGACCCGGCCTTCTTCTTGCTGCACTGCACTGGCATTGCTCCTAAGCGCTACAAACGCTCGGTGCTTAGGCACCTGATGGATGCAGCTAAATCATGTATAGCTCTATGTTGGAAGAGCACGTCGCCCCCAACGGTCTCTCTCTGGCTGCGTAGAGTCAAATGGCTTAATGAGCTGGAGGACCTGGTTCTTACGGCTCAAGGTAGAAGGGAGCAATACTCCAAAACCTGGGCATGCTGGAACTCTTTTGTCGTGTCTGCGGAGGGCATGGCCCTGGGTGGGGTCGCTGGTTCGCCCACGGACTGACCTGGGCGGTGGTCACCCGCTCGGGACGACTCTGGCCGTCTCCTACTGGCCGAGCTTCCTCGCCTCCTCCACCCGCTGTTGAGTCTCTCTACTCCGTCCTCTCCTCTGCTCCCCTGTCGTCTCCTATCCCTTCATGTACCCCCCCCTTCCTGCCACCCCCCCCCCCCGTGTCCCACCCGCCCTCCCTACCCGATCTGGACTTTACCTGATCGTCTCTGTCTGGTACTTGTGAAGTGGTTACCCCTGTTGCATATGTGTGCATCACTTCCTTTTACATATCACTTGCCCCATGGTTTGCTATCATGGGACTTACTGCTACACCAGTTGATACCGTGTCATTTTTTATGGAACTCTAATTATCTGTTACTGGTCTGATAACGTGGTTACTGGCGTTTTCCCCAGATGTTTCATGTAATCTGCATTTTTGACTTGTGTTCTACTGCATATTTTGTGTGATGACTGTATTATGTTTGATCAATAAAAGAAATTTGAAAAAAAAAAAAAAAATGTAAAAAAACGTCCGACATTCGGACAGTGTGTATGCCAGCCGACCGGCTCCTGTCAGACATGCATGCTGGAAAACCAGCAGCCGATCGGCTGGGGTGTTCCGGCGGGCCGGTCAGAACACAACCACTCAGTGGGGGGGATCGGTGCGACAGTGTGTATGCCAGCCGACCGGCTCCTGTCAGACATGCATGCTGGAAAACCAGCAGCCGATCGGCTGGGGTGTTCCGGCGGGCCGGTCAGAACACAACCACTCAGTGGGGGGGGAACGTTGTATCGTTAGTACAGCAGCTCTGACTGGACATTTTTTTGATCAACTCTATTAGTTGTGTACCAGGCTTAAGGGGCTAATCTAAGATCTTAGAAAGAAGATAAAATATAGGTATGCTATTTGTGACAATCAGTCAAACCTTTTTAAAAAAAAAAAAAAAAAAAACTTTGTTTATTTAGATTTTTGTGATACAGAGTCAATATCTTTTTAATATGAACAGGTACTTGGAGAGCAAATAAATGAAATAAAAAAAAAAAAAAAAAAAAAAAAATTTGTCTTAGGCTCGGTTTACATACATGTGAATCGGATGCGTTTTGAACTGCATCCGATTTGCATAACATGTGAACCGGACTGGCTTTCAATGGAGCCAAATCACAAATGTCTGTGGCGGCCACGATCCCTCTTTGAAAAGAGTCCTGTGCAATTTTCGGTCCGGTTCATGTGCCAATTCAAGTAAAAAATTTACACCTGAATCGGTGAACAAAACCGCACCAGACTCCAGACTGCAAACCGCAGCTGGATATAGGTGGACCTGGCAATCAACTTGCAATTATTGCAAAGTGGATATATATCACCCAATGTGAAATATTGTCTAGATATGGCAATATCTAAACATTACATAGGCCCAGAGAAACTTCCTAGCATTTAATTTTATCAGTCATAACTTTGAACACGTGATAACCCCAAAATAACTAGACAGATGGAGATGGTTTCTGTGAAGCGTATACAAGTAAGTTTCTTCAGGCATAAAAGTTTTCTAGATGCCGGTTTCAGCTTTCATTAGACCAGTATGTTCTGGTAATGAGAACAGAAAAAAACATCTTGTATCCCCAGGCTACAAGCAGTGAACACATTAATACAATCCACATTCCTGTAGTTATAAGGCTAACAACTAGTTGTTTACTGGTTGTACTCAACTTTCTTCTGCCCCATGACTACCAATTATTCTCACCAGCAAGACTCAACGCAGGTATAAAATTACTGTAAGCAATATACAGAGATGTGCTAATATGAAGGTCTTGCATTCCTGAAATTTATCTAAAAATGTATAATATTTTCCAATATTTAAAATAAACATCTCATTCGAAGGCCTACTAAAAACCACACCAAAAGTCATACGGCTACACTAAATGCAAACCAAGATTTTAGTAAACAATAAAAAGAAGAAAAAGAGACCCAACGGGTTAGTATTTCTTACCTGGGCTGTTTCTTTGGTGGAGGGGGTGGGGGCTGATTAGAGCCCTCGGCATCACTATTTACTTTTGAAAGTTCTACAGGACAAGAAGCAGATTTACTCATGCCTTTTCGACCCTTCAGGTCATGCAAGGTCCCATGGTCGTCATTAACAGAACTGACTGTAACAAGTTGTGCACTGCTTACATCACTTGTCCTTGACTGTGGCGAACCAGATGATGTCTCCTCCTCCTCTTCTTCATCAATCCTGCACTGTCGGCTCCATGTTGTCGGGAGCAACCTTTGCCTGCGTTCTCCATTCATTAAACACCTGTCATTCATCTCCAAAGATTCCTTTTTATGGGAAACAGGGGATAGGATCCCAGACGTGTGTGTTGGAGAGGACACTCTAGGAAAACTTAATTCATCAGGTTTGTTGGATTTGGATGGTACGGTGAAGCTGGTGCTGACCTGGTATTTCTGAGATAAGGAAGAGTGATATTTTCTATTTTCCTCCGATTTTGCCTGGCCTCTTTCACCCCAGACAAACGTGGGTGACAGACTCAGATTCTCGACAGATGATGGACTACTGCATGCCCATTCAACTCCAACCGCAGAGTCTGGACTGCTCAAATAGATTGTACGATTGTCTTCTTCTGTGTGGGCAGCCATGACAGTTATCCTGGCGGCCACATGTGTCACCGATTCTTGAAGCACTCGGTCATTGCTCACTAAGCGTTGATCCTTGTTGGCATTCTCCTCTGGTTTGTAACCAGCCTTCTCTGTCTGCCCTACACATTTTGTTACAGCCTTATCTGAAATAATTTTTCTTTTAGTGCTCTCAGCATATATTGGCTCATTGTTTTTTTCATCTGCAGGTACTGTAGACGAGTGAAACTCAGAAGTCTGGGAATCAGCAAAAGTTGGTGATGTAAGGGGACTGATGCATGACAGTGTCTCTGACTGGTTGTCTGACTCAGATTGCAGTGATACTTTCATTCTGCTAAAATATGTGCTCTTACCAGATCCCAGATCCGAAGTATGGCAGTTTCTGCCATCGTTCACAGGTCTTGTTTGGTTGCACAATCCTGCAGCAGCTCTGACAGAAGTTTCACAAGCTGCATTGCCTCTGGAAATAACAGTTCCATTTGTTGACGGCCTGTCATTTACACAACTGTAACCACTGG
Organism: Pelophylax lessonae; assembly: GCF_965119305.1. NCBI lineage: Eukaryota > Metazoa > Chordata > Amphibia > Anura > Ranidae > Pelophylax > Pelophylax lessonae. Next base: position 527,955,903 of record NC_138768.1, read on the forward strand.
CAGTCTTTGGAGAAAGCAAAGCTGATGCTTCTTGAAAGCTCTTGAGTTTTCCAATATTTCCATCACTGTTTTCTCTCGAAATGTGGGTAAGTTCCTGTTGAGAAGGTGGCAACTTTTCCTTGAGAAATACAGCTTTGTCAACTTGACCACCAAAGTGGCTCACATATGTCAAATTGTGCACAGCATTTATTTCAATCTTTTTATCAGGACTTGCCAGTCCATTGAAAACATATTTTGATGGATCACCGGGAGAACCATAGCTGTGGTTAAAAGGCTTACCAAAGTTATCCAAAATAACTTTTGAGATATCCCCTGATTTCAAAATTGAATTCCCCGTTGATGACACTTTCCAACTCACCTAAGGTTGAAAAGAGAAAAAAAATAATCAGAACATATTTTTGTAATGTACATATCAGGATATTTCATTATATGCAATAATTTGGGAATTTATCTTACAGGTATTTATATTTAACCGTTACAGATTAAATATCTTACATTTTATCAGCCTATTGCCTTTTTCTACCCTCTTTCATAACACAAGCGCTAAACATGAATAACAATTTTGTAAATTTACCATTTACTATTTGCAATCTAGTATATTTGTTATATTCTGTCACATATCCCAAAGATAAAGGCATTATTCAAAATTTCAGGATAATGGGCAGGGCTATGCGCATTATTCTTTTTAACCAAGTGGCCAACTGTACAATTAAAACCACTAGTACAGAGACAGCCTAATATTATAGATCCATTTATTCCAAACTGCATACAGCTGTTTCAGGCTTTGTGTGGCCATCATCATTGCAATGTATGGCAACCATGGCTTCTATGAAGTAGGGCTTGGGATCCAATGAAACATTATAACCATACAGGTAATACTGAGAAGGGATAAAATGATCCAAAAAGACTTCCACTGAACAAGTAGGTTTTTGGGATATGTGATGAAATGAAATATGTGAATACCTTCTGCTTTCAGTGGAGGACTTTTTAATTCCTTTATCTTCACACTACAACCTTCATGGTAATACAATGAAAGTAGTCAATGCAACTCATACACATTCATTTGAAATTCAAGCACACAGCAATGATCAATAATATTATACACTATTCCTACTGGACACCACTATGTTCAGTTAAGAGATAAAGAAATGTGGAAAGTAAATAGTCAAGGGCACCCTTTGCCCTTTGTACCACCGAGGACTTCTCCTCTTACTGTTCTGCCCCACTCCTCCATCACATAAACATATACCTGAGTTAGAGTCTCTGTGCTGTTCATATTGGCCCACTCCTCTGCAGTATCTGAAGTAATCATAGTTGGTTTTACTGCTATGGTGGGCTTTGAATAAAGAGCTGCAGTTATAATGTCATCATCTTGGTTGTTGCTGTCTGACTTGGTCCTAATTCCATTAAGACTTGGCAAGGCTGGCAAGTTGCTGGTCTTTCCATCTGAGGGTGCTTGAGGCTTTCGGTGGTCACTTTTTGGATGAAAGCAGTTCTTACATGATCCAGGTTTCCAGATGTGTTCCACAAACTCGTTGCACACAGACATTTTCAGGCCCTGACCGATCAGTGTGACGGATCTGTGCATACTAAGGCCAGGATTACTTGTCTCATCTTGTGCACAGCAATGTGCAAGGAAAATAAAGGCTTTGTCACGAGTCTAAAAGAAAACAAAATAGTTTTTATTCAAAATTACGAAACTTTTTGCCATAGGTGATAATTGCGCAATACAATGTGCAAACATCGGAACTCTATAAATGCATCTAAATACATAAATGAAATACATATAAGAGAGATTTACACAGCTCTACCACACAGCATAGCCCTGTCTGGCAGGCAACCAGGGAAGCAGCCCACGGATTAGCTCATCTCCTTGTCACTCTGCACCTTATTCCTATTTATATTAAGTATGTCCCTGTCTAGCACATGAGCTTTAAAGTGGTAGTAAACTGTTACACCACTTGTACCTACACAGGCTTACCTGTAGATACTGTGCATATCTCCTAAACTTGCACAGTTAGGAGATATTCAGAGTGCATGCAGCCGATGACATCACTGGCTTACAGTGCCTGTGCCTTAAATGGTGGCTCATGCGCGCATGCCCGGAAGGAATGTCATTGCGCCCCCGGCCACTCATACAGCTGGAAGCCGTGAACCCAGAAGGAAGACAGGGGGGAAGAGGTCAGTCGTCTCAGCGATGGGCGGCATCGCGGCGCTGGAGGGCTTCGTTCTAAAGGTAAGTCTATCATAATGTAGTATGCGTTGCATACTTGCACATTATGACATTGCCTTGCAGAGAATAATTTTTTTCTTTCTTATTAACCACCTGCAGTTTACTACCACTTTAATAATGTATTAATGAATACAGCGCAGTGGTTGTAAAGGCTCATGGTTTTTACCTTCAAGATAAAAAAAAAACCTTCTGTGTGCAGCAGGCCCCCCCCCCTCCCAATACTTACCCAATCCCCATCACAATCCAGCAATGTGCACGAGAGCCTTGGCTCTCTGGGGACTGTCCCTCCTCATTGACTGAGATGGCAAGACAGCAGCCAGGGAGCCAATGAGAAGAGAGAGGGGCAGAGCTGAACCATGGCTCTGTGTCTGAAAATACACACAGAGCAGTGGCTCGGGAGCGAGCCTGTTGGGTATCCCAATTGCAAGTGGCTTGTTCTGGGGGCACTTGTTAGGAGGGAGGGGCCAGGAGCACCAGCGGGATCCCTGAGAAGAGGAGGAGAACTGGGGCTGTTCTGTGCATAACCATTGCACAGAGCAGGGGAGTATAAAATGTTTCTTATTTAAAAATAAAATGGTCTTTAATATCACTTTAATGTGCATACGTTCGATCTGTTTGGAGGTCAGGTTTAGTTTAGTACAACGTAGAGCTGCACGCTTAATCGTATAGGAATCGCAATCTCGATTCACCTCCCCCCTCCCCCCCCCCCCCATCTACAGACAGCTGCAGCCCGCATGCCAGAGACTTGGGATGTCTGGCTGACACACGGGCGATATTGCGGCTGTCTGTGTCAGAGCTAAGCTGACAGAATGGAGCCGATGCTTCCTGTGTAGTTCCGGCTCCGTTCTGTCACAGGCGGAGTGATATCAAATGCAGTCCACCTGTGAGAGGAGACCGAGGAGAACAGAGCTACAGTAAGCATCGGCTCTGCGCCACTCCTCACTTCACCAGCAGTACCCACCAACCAACAGTACCCACAGCAGTAACCACCAACCAGTTGTACTAGCCAGTGGTACCCACACCTTACCTTTTACTATACCCGTTTGGGTCCGGTCTCCAGTGACGGAAGCTCTGTGCAGGAGAGGATCGACGTCACCCATAGACTTACTATGGGGCTTCCGTTGTCGAGTGCCTCTCCTACACCTGCCTCCAAGGTTAGTACAGTGATTTCTGCTTTACAGGGTTAGATAGAATAGTCTTAGAATGTGGCACAGAGCAGGTTTAGCGTTAGTTACCTTTTGACTGGACTTATCCTTTAACAACATTTGCACAAGTCCAAACAATTTATTGGAATATTACTATATATGTTGACTTTTTTTTTTGTTTTAATATATATATATATATATATATATATACAGTGGGTACGGAAAGTATTCAGACCCCCTTAAATTTTTCACTCTTTGTTATATTGCAGCCATTTGCTAAAATCATTTAAGTTCATTCTTCTTCCTCATGAATGTACACATAGCACCCCATACTGACAGAAAAACACAGAATTGTTGACATTGTTGCAGATTTATTAAAAAAGAAAAACTGAAATATCACATGGTCCTAAGTATTCAGACCCTTTGCTCAGTATTTAGTAGAAGCCCCCTTTTGATCTAATACAGCCAGGAGTCTTTTTGGGAAAGATGCAACAAGTCTTTCACACCTGGATTTGGGGATCCTCTGCCATTCCTCCTTGCAGATCCTCTCCAGTTCTGTCAGGTTGGATGGTAAACGTTGGTGGACAGCCATTTTTAGGTCTCTCCAGAGATGCTCAATTGGGTTTAAGTCAGGGCTCTGGCTGGGCCATTCAAGAACAGTCACGGAGTTGTTGTGAAGCCCTTCCTTCGTTATTTTAGCTGTGTGCTTAGGGTCATTGTCTTGTTGGAAGGTAAACCTTCGGCTCAGTCTGAGGTCCAGAGCACTCTGGAGAAGGTTTTTGTCCAGGATATCCCTGTACTTGGCCGCATTCATCTTTCCCTCGATTGCAACCAGTCGTCCTGTCCCTGCAGCTGAAAAACACCCCCACAGCATGATGCTGCCACCACCATGCTTCACTGTTGGGACTGTATTGGACAGGTGATGAGCACATACCGCTTAGAATTAAGGCCAAAAAATTCTATTTTGGTCTCATCAGACCAGAGAATCTTATTTCTCACCATCTTGGAGTCCTTCAGGTGTTTTTTTAGCAAACTCCATGCGGGCTTTCATGTGTCTTACACTGAGGAGAGGCTTCCGTCGGGCCACTCTGCCATAAAGCCCCGACTGGTGGAGGGCTGCAGTGATGGTTGACTTTCTACAACTTTCTCCCATCTCCTGACTGCATCTCTGGAGCTCAGCCACAGTGATCTTTGGGTTCTTCTTTACCTCTCTTACCAAGGCTCTTCTCCCCCGATAGCTCAGTTTGGACGGATGGCCAGCTCTAGGAAGGGTTATGGTCGTCCCAAACGTCTTCCATTTGAGGATTATGGAGGCCACTGTGCTCTTAGGAACCTTAAGTGCAGCAGAAATATTTTTGTAACCTTGGCCAGATCTGTGCCTTGCCACAATTCTGTCTCTGAGCTCTTCAGGCAGTTCCTTTGACCTCATGATTCTCATTTGCTCTGACATGCATTGTGATCTGGAAGGTCTTATATAGACAGGTGTGTGGCTTTCCTAATCAAGTCCAATCAGTATAATCAAACACAGCTGGACTCAAATGAAGGTGTAGAACCATCTCAAGGATGATCAGAAGAAATGGAAAGCACCTGAGTTAAATATATGAGTGTCACAGCAAAGGGTCTGAATACTTAGGACCATGTGATATTTCAGTTTTTCTTTTTTAATAAATCTGCAACAATGTCAACAATTGTGTGTTTTTCTGTCAGTATGGGGTGCTATGTGTACATTCATGAGGAAGAAGAATGAACTTAAATGATTTTAGCAAATGGCTGCAATATAACAAAGAGTGAAAAATTTAAGGGGGTCTGAATACTTTCCGTACCCACTGTATATATATATATATATACACACATATACACATATATATACATATACACACACACACACACACACTCTTCTCTCTCTTCCTAAACTTTCCAGGTTACACATTTCTACATGTGGATGTTACAGAACATTTGCTTTACAGGCTTCAACAATATGGCCTACTGGACATCCTCAGTCTTTGTGTGGCTTGGATAGAAAACTGCTTTGTTTCTTAATAAAACCACTAGAAACGCTTAAACTCACACTATTGCCTCCTAAAAACCCACTGGTGTGACTTTCAAGGGAAATAAAAAAAGAAGTTCAGGTCTGGGAAGGTTTTAATGCCATGAAATGATTAGGGTGATTCATCGACGACTTAGCTGAAAGGTAGAGAGGAAGCCCGACCCTGTGTCTTATGAATCACCGTTACTTTTATGATGTGTCATGCAAAAGATATGCAATTCAGCTTTAGGCAAGTTTTATCAAACATGAACCCACCCCACCATCACGTCTATTCTGAAAAAAAAAAAAAAAGATTCCGATACTGAATAAGATATCAGCCTATGTTAAGCCACCAACACCCTTGTGTTCAGTGTCACAGTTCTTTGTAAAAACAATAATGTCCTGCCTTCTGTTACATTACATTACTTTTGTCGGTTTAATGACAATTACATGCAACACCTTGAGCATTTACCATATCAAAAAGTGAGCTTTACAATTTTACAGCCGCTTAGCCTGGCTGATTCAGCACTTCAAACAAGTGAATTCTGCACCAATTAGCCACTTTTACAACAACTCATTTTAAGCTAACAGCTTTATTTCTCAACACAATATTAAACTAGGTATAAACCTAACTCACATGTAGTTTGCTTCATCATTGTTTATCAACTGCCATTTCATTTTTAATACTTGTTTTCACTGCATCTCAGCGCTGCTGATCTCTTTCAGCCTTATAAACCTCTCCTTGTCTACATGCTTGCACTCAACTGTTGGCTGTAAAGCATTTGTCGAGATGGGTTTCCTGCATCTGGCATTATATATATATATATTTTTTTTTTACATTATTTTAAGAGAGGATTACATGCCATGCTGCAAACCATGTAGGCTAGATATTCCTTGAGCCCCAATCCTGGAATTGTGACAGCATTCGACACATGCAGACACACACACAAACATGCAGTTAGGTCCCTAATTATTTGAGCACGGGCACAATTTTCATACTTTGGGCTCCGTATGCCATCAGAATAAAATTAAACTAAACAATCCAAATTAACTTGGAAGTGCAGACTTTCAGCTTTTATTCAAGGGGTTGTTGAAGCTTAGTGAATTAACCCCAAAGGGTCTAATAGCTAGTGATTCTGCTGCTATACTACAAGTCGCATATAAAGCCTTTAAATATGCCTGGCTATATACATGCACTGTGAATGGTGGTTTCCAGTAGATGTTGTAGTTCTAAACTGAATGTCAAAAATGGGGGATCATCCCAGGCCCACACACACAATTTTAGATGCCCTCAAAAGATCTAACTTGCATGTAAAATTGAAATCTAGTTTTACAAAAGGGAGGAAAGAACCTCTTACAATCCTTCACCTTGGCATTATTGTGTCCTACAATCCCGGCTGTAGATGTACCACTTGTTTCTTTTCAAAAGAGCAAAAACTAGCTAATGTTTAAAGTGGTTGTAAACCTCAGACATGAAATATGAACAAAGCATATCCCTCTATATAGTGTGTACTTGCCTCAATCCAGAGCACTGGATGCTGCTTTGTTCCTCTGCCATCAACATGGATCCCTTCTGACAAGTTTTTCTAACACTAAAAGAAAAATGGTGACAGGGAAGGGATCTCCAGCTGATTGACAGCCTCAGCTCTGTTCCTGTGTGCAGTGTGGTAGGGTGGGGGGTGTCCCTTCCCTCCAATCAGCTCTCAGGGCTCTCCTCACTGATGTAACCTCATCTCTCTGCCCCCTGCCGGATGTAGAGAAGAGAAGACTGCAGATAGACCGATACAACTTGTGTAGGAGGACTTGTTTAATCGTTGTGTAAGGCAAGGGTCTTCAAACTATGGCCCTGCAGCTGTCCAGGAAGTACAATTCCCATCATGCCTAGTCATGTCTGTGAATGTTATAGTTTTTACAATGCATCATGGGATGTGTAGTTCCGCAACAGCTGGAGGGCCGTAGTTTGAGGATTCCTGCTGTAAGGGTTTACAACCCCTTTAACTGCCCACTGTAACCAAGATGGCTGTTTTCTTTTAAGAGTGTGGTATGAGTATATGATGGTGCACATTTACCATGGATTACTACCATCATTTTGTGGTATATCAGCAACATAAAAGCAGGACTAGTTGCAGGGCTGGGCCAAGAAATTGTGCTGCCTGGGTCCAAGAATGAAATACTGCCCCCACACATCTTGGGCGTCAATTTGTCACCCCTCTCAAAGTGCTGCCTGGGACCAATGGACCCAGCAGGACCCATGGTAGGCCCGGCGAGCTTCCAGTAAATGGATAGCAAAAGCTCAAAATACTACAGCTGGAAACCAACTGGAGGGTTTTGCTGCTACCAGTATATGCCAGTAAAATGTTTGCTAGACCTTAAGGCTGGTTCACCTACTGGCATTGCAGTGTGCTTTATTCCACTTGCGAAGGTATACCTGTATATAGTTCAAATTTCGGTGGTTACATGGGCTACGCTCCAACAATGTGCTCCCAGTTTGGGTGTAATTTACATAATGTGCAATGGTAGGAGTCCTCCAAGAACACCTTATCATTGCTCTTTGAAAAACCATGAGCCCTTTTGACCTGTGGTTTTCAGTTCAGATGTTGACTTGTTAATGAGTTCTACACCCAACCCCCAAACTTACAAAAACCAGCAACACTTTTTACCCGGCCTACCTAAAACAGCACAAACATGCTGATAGGATTATCATTCACTAGGGTCATGTGTCACATAAACTATTACACCTTCAATCAACTGCTGATGAATTGCATGATCCATCCTCCTGTGACACGTTTAAGGCAAATAAATCACGTAAAGATAACACAACTAATTATCAGCTGCCTTTAACTAGTGTTTTGGAGCCTCACTAAAATCCACCCTGAGTTATTTTAACCCCCTTCTGTTCGAAACCAAGCTGCAGACTGCAGGGAATAAAAAAAGGAACTCAGAGTTACAGAACAAAGTCAAAAGCAGAAACGTACACACGGATAAAGGAATATAGTACTACATACTAGAACTTGGTGACCATACAGGATGATTGTCTCTTATGGTGTATACAACATTTATATGCACTTATTTCAATCAGTTGTTCCCAAAGTGGGTAACTCATCTCAATTGTTGTTGTTGGATTTATATAGTGGCAACAGTTTGTGCAGCACTTCAATACAAGGCACTTTTACCCCCTTCCTACCCAGGACCATTTTCAGGTTTCAGCAATTTAAATAATTGCGTGGTAATGTAAAACTGTACCCCTCTGGGGAGTTTATCAGGATTTTCCCCTTTTTTTTTTTACATACTATACTTGCTTATAGCAGTGAATGTCACTGCTATAAGCAATTATTGTTACTCAATGACAGTGTGTAGACACTATATATTGTGATTAGTGATGCATGGTCATAGCTAATCACACAATAAAAATGGGTTGTGATTTGCCCTCTCTGTACCATGTGGTCACTGTGACCAATCACAGCTTGCAACACAACTGTATACAATGCATGGCATGAAAGAACAGTCTGAATCTCGGCCAGTTCAGCAGGGACCAGCTGAGATTCGATCCATGTATGAGCAGGCTGAATGTACCAAAATTGATCGATTGATTAACTCAGGTACAATCAGCCTGTTGGATTTTACATGTGATTACTGCCAGCAGCTATTATAGCCATTTTTGCTGAATGAAACACATTCAGTGTCGTTTGTTGTGATTAGCTGTGATTGGTCAAAGGGTAATCACATGGTACAGATGGGTTGTGATTAGCTAGTCTGCACCATGTGATCGCTGTGAACAATCACAGCTAGCAACAAAATTGTATACAATGGATACAGTTGAAAGAAAGCCATTCACGGTTCACAACGGTCATGTGATCTGCTGTGATTGTTCCAGTGGACACAGTGGGTGACAGATCGCGATGGTGTGCGGCCCGTTCTTGGGAGGAGGCCATTCAATGTCCTCCCAGAACAATAGGGTTCCTGCCCATCCATCATTTTACAATGATGCAGTTAAAATATAAAAGGGAGACAGTACAGTTACAATACAATAAAAAACAAGAGGGTTAAGAGGGCCCTGTTCATAAGAGCTTCCAATCTAATTATATCCAAATAAGTATGGACATTGCAGGACTTTAAAAATGTACTGAAAGTATCTTAATGAATACATCATATTTGGTTTAAAGTTTTCTTTATACTTTATTTGTACAAAACCACCTAAAAGCACAAAACATGGAGCCAAGCCCCCTAAAAAAATGTTTTTTTAAAAAAAAGTCTATAAATCTATCTAATAATTTGTTGCGCAAACCAATCAATATGCTCTTATTGGGATTTTATTTTTTTATCAAAAACACATAGCAGAATTGGTCTAAACTGATGTAGACATTTGATTTTTTACATTTTTTTTATTTGAAGTTTTAAAAAGTAAAAAAATAGTTTTTTTTTCAAAATTGTTGGATCTTTTTTTGTTTATAGCGCAAAAAAACCCCTCCAAAAAACAAATAAATAAAAAGCGCAGAGGTGATCAAATACCACCAAAAGAAAGCTCTATTTGTGAGAAAAAAAAAAAAGGACATCAATTTTATTTGGGTAGAGCATTGCACGACCGCGCAATTGTCAGTTAAAGTAACGCAGTGCCGTATCGCAAAAAAATGGCCTGATTGGGAGGGGGGGTAAAACCTTCTGGAGCTGAAGTGATTAAAGTCCATATCTATGCTTTTTTATGTGCACAGTTTTGTTTACATGTACACCATATAAAATAAAAGGTGCACTGGTCTCGGGTACAAATTCAGCTTAACAAGCTGAAAAGCTTGGTCAGTGACAGTTAGTACATTAAAAAATATTCAGTGAACGGCAGTTACCATTCAGCTTCTCATTGTGAAGCCAAAGAAGAGGACAATTCATGAGTTTTACTCAATCCCATGTCACCTAAACCAGGCTGCCATGTAATTCATGCATTGTGCTTTCCTTTTCATGAACAGCTTGCTGTAAAAAGCATTGCGGAGAGCCCAATAAACTTAATAGCTGTTGTTCCACTATGAGCTTAGACGTCTGCTCTTTACAGCAAGGCAAAACCACAGAAAGTACCTGCTTAAGAGAGGTATTTGCCGTGTAACACTTGACATGCCAGATGTAGCGCATTCTTTGCTGAAGAACACACAGCTTTTACTAATTTTGCCATTTCTGCAGAATGAGCGGCATTCAACTTTAAGGCTGCATTCACGCCTGAGCGTAGCGATTTACGTTTTTTTTTTTTTTATGAGTGTTTGAGCATTTTTAGAAGCCTATTTCAAGTGTTTTACAGCTGCAGGAATTTTTGTCTAGCCAATAGAAAGCACTAGGGGGAGGAGAGGTGGAGGAAATTAGGGGTTGAGAGCTGCTGTTTGAACAGAAAACGAACAAAAAGCTCGTAAAAAGCTCATGTCGCACATTTTCAGGCATTCCCATTAAAGGGTATGGGGCCCAATCTGCCAAAAAAGAAGCTCAAATACTTTTTTGAGTGACATGCATTTTGCTTCTAGATGGGAACAGGGGCCATTGAAATTAATAGGATTTGGCTTATTGAGCGTTTTAGAGCTACAAGTAGAAGATTGTTCAGGTGTGAACAGGGCTTTAAAAAAAAGAAGAAGAAAAGGGCGCACCAACCTGACGCATGACCAAAAATAGATTTCCTTTTTGAGTAAAAACAACAAGTGTTCTACTCACCAACGCATGGCATGTATATGCATATCATAGCAAGTGAGAACAATCACCTTCAGGTCTGCTGTAGTCCAGCAATAGTGTAGGAATACCAGGCAGCGTTTGTGATGGTTAACGCGTTTCAAGGGAGAACCCTCTTCCTCAGAGCCAACGTAGTAAATTTGTGGGTCTCCCTTGAAATTCGTTAGCCATTACAGACGCTACACGCGATTATTGCTACTGGCTGTTATAGCAGTAAACACCGTGTTCTTCCCGTCGGGAAAACACAATGGCCCCGCGGAAGGATTCCCCCATCAACACTGGCTTTGACCTGTGGTTGCAGGAAAGAAAATTGCTCAGTCTATGGCTGGCTTTAACATCTTCCCGCTCAGCCTATATTGGATCGGCGGCTGGAAGGGACTTTTCTCCTTCAGAGTGAACATTATAGGACGCCCTCTCAGAAGGTGCCGCACAGCGGCGCGATCTGTCACCAGCTGTGTCCACGGGACACAGCGAACGACTGATCGCTACACCAGCCCGCTGCCAGTATCTTGTAATCGCTGTGACCAATCACAGCAGATCTCATGACAAATGTAAACAACGGATGGCTTCCATTTATGCCATCCATTGTATACAGATGTGTTTTCTAGCTGTGATTGGTCACAGTGATCACATGGTACAGACAGGGTCAATCACAGCCCATCTGTGATTACCGTTGGCCAATCACAGCTAATCACAACAATCAACACTGAATGAATCAGTTTCAGTCAGCCAAAATGGTTATAATAGCTGCTGGCAATAATCAGATGTAAAATCCAACAGGCTGATTGTATCCAAGTTAATCAATCGATCATTATGGGTAGATTCAGCCTGCTCATACATCGTTTAAATCTCAGCCGGTCCCTGCTGAACGGGCCCAGATTGGAACCGTCTATGGCCAGGTTTAATCTAGCGACTGACTTCGGTCGAAAAGGGACTGCCATACATGGATCAAAACGTGGCCAGTCCCTGCTGAACCAGTGGAAATTCAATCCATCTGTGGCCAGCATAACTGAATTCTTCAACCACACGATTGTATTCTGACAGCTGGCACTGGCGACTTACAGAATACCCGAACAACGCCTGCATCTGTTTCCCCCAACAATTTTCCTCCCGACTCCTTCAATTTTTAAAAACAAAGAACAAGTTAGCATTTAGAGGAAATTAATTATTTGAAAAATGTTGGGCAAGAGGGTGGTGACAGGGTCACCCACTAAGCAAATTTTGTCTGGTTCCTAAATTCGCTCAGTGTACAGCCAGCATCATTTGGGATGTGTAGCCTTTAGAATATGATGCAGAAATGGACACAATGGGTATTCCTATAATCAGTGGTGAATCACTGATAAATAGTCTGCCAATGGAATGCCAAGAGCAAGGATCCTCAAACTACAGCCCTCCAGCTGTTGCAGAATTACACATCCCATGAGGCTTTGTAAAACTCAACATTCACAGACATGACTGGACATGATGGGAATTGTAGTTCCTCAACCATTGGAGGGCCGTAGTTTGAAGACCCTTGGTCAAGAGCAACACTGGCTGGGTTTTTAACATTGCAGGTGTTTCGGAGACATGGATTTTACCTTTAAAACTGCATATTAGGTAAAACAGTGGAGAAAGTGGCCATGCAGGTTGTAAAAATGTTGCAAATTGATTCAAAATATAGTGCATGGCCAGCAGTACTTTCTTTACCAAGACCTACAATGCTATCATTACCTTTTTACATGGCCAGAAACCGTATCCAAAGACATATGTTAGGCATCACCTGATCTAGCTGGGGGTTACAGATTGAATATACAGAATGGAAGGAGCACCTTTCTCATGATCTCAGCTGAAAGGTTTGGGCCAGGGTGTAACATTTATACAAAGCGGAGACTGAAAAAAACGGGAATTTTCACCTTTGGCTAGGATCAGGTGACAAATGCTCCAGCTTCTGGTTGTGTGGCCAGCTTGTGCTGTGAGATTAGAACAACTGGGGGGCATGGACAGACCAGACCATTGTCACCTTATCACAGGACGTGCCTGAACAATGACTTTAATGGTAGGATCACCAGGTGTGTTGTTCATGGTTAGAATTTTAAGCGTCATGCAAGACGGTAGGAGGTTTTAGATTCAGAGAATGGCGTTTATGTCCTGGTTTGTATTTTTTCATATTTCATAGGCGGTATATAAAGATTCTTTTTTTTTTTGGACTCCGTATAAGTGAAAAAGCAATAAGATGGCTTAGCAAGTAACATGGGGACCTGTTGTAAATGCCATCTGAATGCATGAGTTTGCTTTTAACCACTTAAGGACTGGAAAGGTTTTACCCCCTTAATGACCAGGCCATTTTTTGCGATACGGCACTGCATTATTTTAACTGACAACTGCGCCGTCCTGCGACGATGTACCCAAATAAAATTGATGTCCTTTTTTTCCCACAAATAGCGCTTTCTTTTGGTGGTATTTGATCACCTCTGTGGTTTTTATTTTTTGCGCTATGAACAAAAAAAAAAAGTGACAATTCTGGAAAAAACAAAACAAAAACACAACACAATATTTTTTACTTTCTGCTATAACACATATCCAATAAAAAAAAAAAAATCTAATTTTTTTTCATCAATTTAGGCCAATATGTATTCTGTTACATACATATTTTTGGTAAAAAAAAATCCCAATAAGTGTATATTGATTGGTTTGCGCAAAAGTTATGTCATTTTTATTTGATTTTTTTTTACTAGTAATGGCAGCGATCAACAAGTTTTAGTAGAACTGGGACATTGCTTTGGACAGATCGGACACCTAACTGACACCTTTGAGGAGACCAGTGACATTACTACAGTAATCAGTGCTACAAAATAAAAATGCACTGTATCTGTACTAATGACACTGGCAGGGAAGGGGTTAACACCAGGGGAGATTAAAGGGCTAAATGTCATCCTAGGGGGTGCTTTCTTACTGTATGGAGAATGTACTCAATAGATTAACATAGATACCTGTGTTCCTACATAGGAGGAACACAGGATCCCTGTGTTCATCTGTGACAGAACGGCGGTCTGCCTTGTTTACATAGGCAGTCCACTGTTCTGTCTGGGGGGGCGATCGCGGGTGTCCGGCGGACATTGCGTCCTCTAGACCCGCTGATTGGCTCCCCCTCTGGCTAATTGCCGATTGTGCATGCGCCCCCACTGTCTATTACACGAAGCAACGTTCAGGTACATTGTTTCGTGTAATAAAGCCGACCTGCCGCAATAACTGCGCCCGCTGGTCGGAAAGCGGTTAGAAAACCCCAAAGCCTCCATTTTACACAACTGATGTGGGGTTAAGCCAGACATACATGGATTAAAATTCAGCAGGGACTGGCCAAGCTGCGATCCATGTAAGGGTAGGCTGGTTATACTCAAGTCGATCTGCCATCAGATTACAATACCACAGTGGGAAGGATTCCACCATCCATCCCCCCACCCCACTGGTTGAACAGTAAAAAAAAAAAAAAAAAAAAAAAAAAAAAAAAAAAATGTAATTAGGCTTGGCGGGTTTACTGTGTTAGGATTCAAAAAAGTGATAAAACTACTGTAGATTGCAGTAGATAAGATATCACAATGCAATCTGCTTCACATACTGTGTGATGTGACAAATGGGCTGATTTCAAGCAGAAAACGGAAATTTGTGGCTACTCTGGTATGTCAGATCTGGAAACAGTTACAGGTGTAAGTCATTCAGATGGAATTTAGTCCAGTTAAATCTAAACAGCCCTGACCTGTTGAGGCATAGCCGATATTAAACTTCTCAAGGCATGCTGTGGTATCTGGCATCAAGCTGTCAGGAGCAGATCCATGGACCTCAATTGGATCAGACTTTTTCCCCGCACATCCCGCAGATGCTCAGTTGGACTGATATCTGGAGAATTTGGAGGTCAAGTCAACACTGTGAGCCTGTTGTGTTTCTCAAACCATTCTTGAACTATTTTTGCAGTGTGGCAGGGCACATTATCCTGCTGAAAGGGGTCACTGCCATCAGGGAATGCCATTTCCATGAAGGGGTGTACTTGGTCAGCAACAATGTTTAGGTAGGTGGCATGTATTAAAGTAGTGGCGGCTGGTGCTCGGAAATTCGGGGGAGGGGGTGGCAAACCAACGCAACCCCCCCCCCCCCCCCTCCCGAACGGCCTGTCAGCCAGCCTGCCTCCTTACCTCCTCCTTCCTCTTTTCCGAGCCGGGGAGTGCTGGATGACTGAGCCGCTGTGTGTCTCCTCCATCTGCCTGGCCAGTGGTCAGTAATATTGCTTCTCCTTTTGGCCAATTGGGAAAGGGGTCTCACAACCCTCTTCCTGATTTGGCTGGGAGGAGAATCAGTCTGACAATAGTGAATATTTATTCGCTATTGCCATACAACTGGGTGGGATCAGGGTGCAGTGCTCTGAGCCCCAAGCCCACCTTTTTTGAAGCCTATTAGTGCCTCTGGCTCTAATCACGTGCTTCAAAAATAAAAAATTAAATCCCCTATTGGAATCCATGCATCTGGCGCCCTGCATGTAGATTAGGGGGCCGGATGCATGGCTGGGGGGGGGGGGCGGTGCCCCTGTGCCCCTAATGGACGGGCCGCCACTGTATTAAAGTAACATCTACATGAATGGCAGGACCCAAGGTTTCCTTGCAGAACATTGCCCAAAGCATCACATTGCCTCTGCTGGCTTGCCTTCTTCCCATTCTTCCCATCTTGCATCCTGGTGCTAACTCTTCCCTAGGTAAGTGACGCGCACACACACCAGGCCATCCATATGATGTAAAAGAAAAAAAGTGATTCGGACCAGACCATCTTCTGGTCCAGTTTTCGTGCCAATTGGCTGTGAACGTGGATCAATATGGGCACCCGGACTGGTCTGCGGCTATGCAGCTCTATACGCAACGAATTGCAAAGCCCATTTTTTCTGATTTCAACACATCAACTTCAGGGACAACATGTTTACTTGCTGCCTAATATATCCTACTGGCTTTCAGATGCCACTGCAACAAGATAATCAATGTTGTTCACTTTACCGATCAGTTGTCCTAGACCTCCTTGACAATTTGGCTTATAGGAAGGTCATAAATTCAAAGACTGCTCACCAAAAATGAAAAGCTTTGAAAGATCATGATTTCTTTGTTGACTTTTCTTTCAATCACAGCTGTCAAATATGACAAGTTGCTCCATTGCAACTTAAGAAAGGCTTAAATACAGTGGATCTATATTGAAAGATCCATGTTTTTTCTTTTTCTACTGACCCATTTTTAAGAAATGTACTAAAAAATATATCCTTGTGAGCGTAAGTTAACACTACATGAATTTTACAAGTCCCACAGATTTGCACAGCCATTAATGCTGCACGATTCTGGATAAAATGAGAATCACGATTTTGTTGTTTAGAATAAAGATCACAATTCTTGGCGTAACATCATCTTTTACAGAATACAAAAATATGGGCTAACTTTACTGTTTAGTTTTTTTTAATTCATTAAAGTGCATTTTTTCCCCGAAAAAACTGCGTTTGAAAGACTTTTGCGCAAATACAGTGTGACATAAAAGATTGCAACGATCGCTATTTTATTCTCTAGGGTCTCTGCTAAATGATATATTATATATGTTTGGGGGTTCTAACTAATTTTCTAGCAGAAAATACTGATTTAATTTGTGAGCAACAAGTGTCAGAAAAAGGCTTAAGCCTCGTACACACGCACCGATTGTTGGCCGTGAATTTTCGGCCAACGTCCGATTGTCGGCTTGTTAGTATGATGCTTCCGACAACCGACTGCGACTTTTCGGCCGAACAAAATCTGGTGTGCATGCTATAAAATTCTTGTTGGCCCTCAACACAACGGCCGATTTTCCGTCAGTCAGTACAGATTTCGGCAGACAAAAATCAGATGAACAAGACTGGGCATGCTCAGAGAAGAAAAAACACACGGAAAGTAAACCAGAACATGAAATCACTTCTGCAGTTGGTTGTTGTTGGCCGACAAAATTCGTGTGCAGTCTAGAGCACATTTCAACCAACACAACAACACTGGACAAAAGACGGCCTATCGGTCGGCCAACAATCGGTGCGTGTGTACGAGGCATTAGTCTTTAAGAGGTTAAACTGACCTCATTTACAGACAGAAGTTAATTCCTTTGATCTAAAACAGGGTTCCTTAACCATGGTTCCTCCTGAGGTTGCTAGGTATTCCTTGAGCAATGGTCAATTTCTGCCTCTCAGATAAGTTCCCAATGACACCATTGTTCCTTTTAGCTCTCTGTAAGGGGGGAATTCTTCCCAATGATGACAAGAGTAAGGAGAATTCTTCCCACTGACTGTCACACTAATGAGTCATGAGTTGTAGGCTTTTAATTTTTAGCAAGGGTTCCAACCTGAGACCAGAAATTTACTTCAATGGTTCCTCTGTGCTGATCTAAAAGAACAAAATGATACATTTTAAAACATTGTGTTTATAGTTATCTAGCATCCCTAGCAATGTTGATAAACATTTGCTGGAGGCTTTTTTTTTTTTTTTTTTTAACAGCTGTGAGTGAGCAGAGAACAGCTCTGTAAAGGCACTTTTCCACTCATAGGCGTGCGCACAGGGTGTGCCGGGTGTGCCTGGGCACACCCTAATCACCCTGTGTCTGTTAGTGTAGGACCAGATCTCCATCTCTGCCACTGAGGGTAGTGAGATACTTGGTGGAGAGGCGGCTGTGCTGTTGGCTCCAGCAGACAGTGAGGCTTGCCAGAGCCGCTCAGTGTGTGTGACGCTGTCAGGTAATGTTACTGCTTGCAGGGGGAAAGACCAGCTGTCAAAACTCAGGGGTGATGTCGGGGGTGGGCGGGACTGAACAGCTATCGAACACCAGCCAATGGGATGGGGTCTGGGCGGCCGCTTTGTTTATGTGGCTCCGCCCCTTTCTTAAGCACCCCAATCATTGGCTGGTGTTTGACAGCTGCTCATCCCGCCCACCCCTGACATCACCGCTGGTCTTTCTCCCTGAAAGCAGCACATACATGAAAGTGTCACACACACAGTGGGGTATCAATGGGGGGACAAGCCCTGTGGGGTGTCAAGTGTCACACACACAGTGGGGTATCAATGGGGGGACAAGCCCTGTGGGGTGTCAGCCGGCGTGCTCTGAGATGAGATCCCGCATCGCAGCGTGAAGGCAGCTGCAGTGGCAGCTCCTTCAGTCCGTGCTGCTAGCGGGGGGCGGAGCCGCGATGGGAAGAAGGGGGCGGAGCCTCGGCTGGAAGAAGGAGGCGGAGCCTCGGCGGGAAGAAGGGGGCGGAGCCTCGGCGGGAAGAAGGTGAGTGTCCATTGCCCAAGTGTGTGTGCTGGATAGGAGGGGGATGGGGAAGCTGCATATAGAGGAATTCATATTTCTCTATTCTTTCTGCAGGCAGACTGAGCGCTTCTTGCAAGTCTCACTGTCTGCTGAATGTGAAACTCCCCCTCTCCCCTGTTAGTGTCCATAAGTGGTGCCCAGTAGTGCCACCTATCAGTGCCCACCAGTGCCACCTATCAGTGCCCACCAGTGCCACCTATCAGTGCCCACCAGTGCCACCTATCAGTGCCCACCAGTGCCGCCTCATCAGTGCCCATCAGTGTCACCTAATAGTGCCTATCAGTTCCCAGCAGTGCCGCCTCATCAGTGCCTATCAGTGCCACCTATCAGTGCCCAGCAGTGCCGCCTCATCAGTGCCGCCTCATCAGTGCCCATCAGTGACATCTAACAGTGCCTATCAGTGCTTCCTATCAGTGCCACCAATCAGTGCCCACCAAAGCCGCCTATCAGTAGCCATCAGTGATGCCTATTAGTGCCCAGAAGTGCTACCTATCAGTGCCACCAATCAGTGCCCATCAGTGCAGCCTCATCAGTGCCAGTCAGTGCTGAGAACAAGTGCCTATTAGTGCTGCCTATCAGTCCATATCAGTGCCTCACATGTAATTTCACCTGTAATACACATCAAAAGGAAAATAAGGCATACATCTTTTTCAAAACTTAGCAGTGATGGTGGAACCCCTCTACAGATATTTGCCATACAATTTAACTTAAGTGCAAAAACTTTTTAGTTGGAAGGTTCTCACCAGTAGAGCACTTTGGAATTTTTATTTTTTAGATTGTTACACTTAATTTTATATGTTTTAGTTACTATTATAATGTAAATGATTGCACTTGAAGTTAATTTTCCACCAACCATGCTAAGTCCATGTCTTTATGGACCTTGCTTTGTGCACTGGTGCGCAGTCATGTTGGAACAGGAAGGGGTCATCCCACAAATTTGGGAGCATAAAATTGTCCAAAATGTCTTGGTATGCTGACTCCCTAAGAGTCTAAGGGGCCAAGCCCAACCCCTGAAAAACACCCCACACTATAATCCCCCCTCCACCAAATGATGTGGACCAGTGCACAAAGCAAGGTCCATAAAGACATGGATGAGGGAGTTTGGGGTGGAGGAACTTGACTGGCCTGCACAGAGTCCTGACCTCAACCCGATAGAACACCTTTGGGATGAATTAGAGCAAAGACTGCGAGCCAGACCTTCTCGTCCAACATCTGTGCCTGACGTCACTAATTTGCTTCTGGAAGAATGGTCAAACGTTCCCATAAACACACTCCTAAACCTTGTGGACAGCCTTCCCAGAAGAGTTGAAGCTGTTATAGCTGCAAAGGGTGGGCCAACTCAATATTAAACCCTACGGACTAAGACTGGGATGCCATTAAAGTTCATGTGTGTGTAAAGGCAGGCGTCCCAATACTTTTGACAAGTGTGTGTATGTATATATATATATATATATATATATAGTGTGTGTATGTGTACAAAGTGTGTGTGTGTGTATATATATATATATATATATATATATATATATAATATATACACGCATGTGTGTTTGAGCTTTGGGGTGCACACCCTAATGCAATAGGCTGCGCACGCCTATGTTTCCACTGCAAGTACCGGCTCGGCTCTACTCGGCCCTGCTTGGCCCGGTTTGCTTTTCCACTGCTGGTACCGCATGGTACGGTTCGGTACGGTACAGTATGGTTTGCTTTTCCACTAAAGTAGTACTAAAGTTAAGTGGGTGGGATAACAATGATTCTCTGACCAATCAGTGGCTAGTAGTGACTGCATGCAAAGGATTGTGGGATAGGGTAACGGGTATGGTACCTCTTGGAACCACAATCGAGGTGGTACTGTTTTTGAGAGCCGTACCGTTCAGTTCCATGCAGTGGAAAAGCGCCACCGTACCGAACCATTCCTACACCGTACCATGCGGTACCAGCAGTGGAAAAGAACAAAAGCGAGCCGAAACGTTCGGTTCCATGCAGTGGTAAAGCGCCATTAGAATCGAGGAAATGCGTTTTAAGATCGTGAGGGGGGTGAATGGAGATCGTGATTTTTTTTTTTAAACAATAAATCGTGCAGCTCTAACAGCCATCGTACAACATCTGGCTCAGTTAAAAAACTACACAGGAAAGTAAGGATCTATATTATTGTCATGTGACCAATTTGTATATCTCATTTGACTCATTGGCTGAAAACAACTTTCCCTTCTGTGAAAATTCGGATCCTATCTTGGAGTGAATGGAGTCTAAAGCGTCATATTATCCAATGTAACCTTGCGTAAGAGAATTTGATTTACTAACAGGACAGATCACTCATAATTTAGGGCAACCTGTAAACATAGGACATTTTTTTCAGAAAGTGTCTCACTGTGAAAACAAGGCTGGAATTCCTGTGAAGTTCTATGTGCAGAGCCTGATCAGCTCACATTCCTGCATCCCTTCATGCACAGATACCGCTGTCTTTGTTCTAAACTGCTGGGGAGATTCCCATTCTGGTAGGATCTTACATTCCACACCAGAAATAGGTCAAGGCACAATTTTGAAGCAATTCTCAGGCAGGCTGGCTGGTAATTAACATGTTCGTTGGTTTAAATTAATCTAAACTGAACCTAGGGCTAGTTCACGCCATAGTCCATGTAGCATATGCTATACATGCCTTTCTAAGTTGTGTTGACTCGCATGCTATAATGATGCGCTGAAGAGCGTCACAAAATGCAGTATGTCCCATTTTGTTTTCAGGGCCCAAAAATGAGCATAATAGGAAATAAGACTATGGGGGAGATTAACTAAAAGGCCTCTTTCACACGGGTGCACCGCCCATAAGAGTCCCTTCTGCTCAGCAGGGGGATCGATCCGCCGATCCCCACTGAGCAGGCGGATGACAGCTCCGTCTCCGCTCTGTGTGCAGAGATGGAGCTGTCAGATCCCTGCTGTCCGTTCTCATCCGATCCTCCAGACGATGGAAAATAGGGTTTCCATCCGTCCGGATTTCGCGGACAGGATCGGATACGGATGGCAGCGGGTGTCAGCGGAGGTGTCTCCACTGACATCCGCTGCCCCATAGAGCTGCATGGAGGATCCGAGCAGATCCGCCTAAAAAACTGACAGGCGGATCTGATCGGATCGCCCGTGTGAAAGCGCCCTAAGGCTGCATTCACACCTTTCAGGCATTTTTGGGCGTTTTTTAGAGCGTTTTTTGGGCGTTTTATGAGGGTTTTTTGGAGCATTTTGATTAATGTAAAAAAATGGGTGGAGACCACCTGTGTGTTTGAAAAATGCCCGTGAAACGCCGATAACGGCCTTTTAATGAATTCCTATGGGACCAGTACAGCTCTTGATCAGCCCAATAAGAAGCTCCTGTACTTTTTTGAGCTACAGGCGTTTTGCTTCAAGGGACAAAATGCTCAGATGTGAACAGGGGCCATTGAAATGGATTTTCACAGATGAGCATTTTATGGGCTGAAAAACGTTCAGGTGTGAACAGGGCCTAAAAGTGGTTGTAAACCCTTAGGCTACGTTCACATCTTGGCGTTGCTATTTACAGGCGTTTTTTAGGCATTTTTAGGTTGACAAGTGACCAATGGAAAAAAATAAAAACTCATGTACTTTTTTGGGCGTTGGGCGTTTTGCTTAAAACGTCAAAACGCTCAGATGTGAACAGGGGCCATTGAAATGAATAGGATTTGTCTTGTTGGGTGTTTTTTTAGCTCATCCTAGAGCAGAAAAATGCCCCAAAAATGCCTACATGTGAATTTAGCCTTAGGCAGGCCATAGATGGTGCAAATTTCTTTCCTGCAACCCAAAATACACACGATTCCCCTATCAACACAGACAATGCTGACAGGGGATTCTCTCCTGCCAAACCATTGTCTTCTCTTGGCCGGGGGGGGGGGGGCTGGTGGATTCCATCCCTGCCAGGAGAGGACAGAGATTATTGCTAGCAGCTATAGCAGCCATTTGCGATAATCCAAAGCGAATCCAGCAGGCTGGTTGTACCCAAGTTGATGAATCGATCAACTTGGTACATTCAGCCTGCCCATTAATGGTTTAAACCTCCAGGCCAAGATACCGACCCTCTATGGCCGGCCTTACATATACAGAGTGAAGTGACTGGCCTCAGGTGATACACAGAGAGGAAACAAAGCCTCCTACATAAGTTGTACCGGTTTACCTGTCCTGCTGCCTTTTCTTCACTACATCTATTCAAAGTCCAGCATAAAGCTTGTCTGAGCTGTCAGAAAAAAAAAGGAGGCAGAAAGCTGAAAATTACATTCTGCAGAGCTCAGTGAGGAGAGCTCCCCAAATTTGTCAAATGCACAACAGCCCAGTGCGTTGTGTGGTGCATCCAGTGTCTACAATTTTCCGCAGCTCACCACATCAGTGTTGTAGTGTGAATGTGGTACACAGAATTTTTTATTCTCTGTGCTCTAGTGGGAACCTGTATTTATCCACTGCAGAAAATTGCAGGTCACCGCTGGTAGTGTGAACAAGCCCTTAGGCCCCTTTCACACTATCCATCCGTTGGACGGACTCCGTTTTTCTCAGCGAGGGATCGATCCGCCGATCCCTCGCTGAGCAGGAGGATGACAGCTGTGTCTTCGCGCTGTGTGCAGAGACACAGCTGTCAGAGCCCCATGCATCTCTATGGGGGAAATCGGATGGGAATGGACCGTCAGTCCGTTCTCATCGGATCCGATCCGCTAGACGGATGGAAAATAGGGTTTCCATTCGTCCAGATTTGACGGATCGGATGTCAGTGGATATGTCTCCATTGACATCCGATGCCCCATAGGAATGCATTGGGGCCGTTCAGATCCGCCAAAAAAACTGACAGGCGGATCTGAACGGTCCGCCTGTGTGAAAGGGGCCTTAGGGTCCATAGATTCATGCACCTGCAGAGAGGTGCATTTTTTTTTGTAGCATTACGCAGGTGCATTTTCATATTCCAATGTGTATTTCTTTTGTGCCTTTAATGTGTTTGATGCATGAGTCAACATGAGTTTTCAATTCATTTTTGGACTTTGGAGTGGATAGGGTTTACAGCTATTAAAATAGAAGTTCACCTTTGGTAACATGTTACACCCGTATTTAGGGTGTAACCCGTTACCAAAGAGCTCCTGCCTGCGCCCATTACTATGTTGTAACAGCAGGTGGGGTGGGGGGTCTTCTCCCTGCGCCCACTGTCTAAATTTAAACTATGTGGCTGTACGGGGCTCCACCCACCCGCCTGCGTCATTTATTCATAGTGATCTGTGAATGGCAGAACTACAACTATAGTCAGCCACCATGACAGATGGCTTGTAGTTCTCAATGAACTGCGAGGGCGCTGGTGAGTAACCTCTTGTAGTTCACTGATCCTCCTGCTCTCTAGTACTTTCTGCCCAAACTGGAGGTACATGCAAACAGCTGTGATGAGAGTGCTAAAAATTCCACCCATAATTTGCTAATCGCGGGTGCAATGCTCTGCAGACCCGTTAGGAAAAAAAAATAATAAATACACTTTTTTTAACCTCAAAAATATGTGCATTTATCACATCCACACTGAAACTGCATGGTACTTTTGCACCATGCCATTTCAAGCACCCAAAAAACACTCAGATGTGTGGGGGTGCCATTAAACAGGTGCCGTCCACCCTATAGCAGTTTTACTGCTACAGTGCGGCCATGCTGCGCAGGATCATGGATATATATATATATATACACACACATACATACATACACATTATATATATATATATATATATATATATATATATGTATGTGTGTGTGTGTGTGTGTGTGTGTGTGTGTGATTCCGCACTTCCGAGTATTGGGCGCGAGTGTGCCCCGCCAGTAGTTTGCTTCCGCTGTGATTTTACACAGCGTGAGCCGCCGATCAGTGGGTCTCACAGACTCAATGTCTGCCGGCACCTGCTGATCGTTCAGCACATAGGTAGAATGGCAGCCTGCCTATCTAAACAAGGCAGATTGCCATTCTTTCAGTATGGAAGGTACCGATCCTGTGTCTCTGCAAAGCAGGCACATGGATCTATGCATTCCCTTAGTAAAAGGCACCTTCCACACTACACTAAAACACTAGCTAGGCACACAATTAACCCCTTCCCAACGAGTTTTATTAGTACAGTGAATATTTTTAGCACTAATCATTGTTTTGGTGTCACTGGTACTCCAAAAAAAAAGTGTCAAAAGTGTCAGTGTGCGATTTGTCCACCACAATATCGCAATCCCACTTTAAGTCGCTAATCGCTGCCATTACCAGTAAAATAAAGGAATAAAAATTCCATAAATATATCCCGTAGTTTGTAGACGCTATAACTTTTGTGCAAACCATTCAATATACGCTTATTGGATTTTTTTTACCAAAAATATGTGGCAGAATACATATTGGCCTAAATTTATGAAGAAATTTGATTTTTTTTTTTTTTACAATACAGTTTTATAGCAGAAAGTAAAAAATATATATTTTTTAAAAATAGTCTGTGTTTTTTTATTGTTTATAACACAAACAATAAAAAGCAGAGTTGATCAAATGCCACCAAAAGGAAGCACTATTTGTGGGGGGGGGGGGGGGGCACAAATTGGCCTGATAAATTAGCGCAGTGCCGTATCGTAAAAAATGCCCTGGTCTGGTCATTTGGGGGGGGGGGGGGGGGTGTGTGTGTGTATCTTCTGAAGCTGAGGTGGTTAAAAATTAAAGGCACCCCTGTGCATCTGCTAAAGAGCAGCAAGGTGTGCGATTTACACACATTCCTGCACATGTGAACCTAGCCCTTATAAGAAATTGGGACATGTGCACTTTAGCGGATTGCAACGCGTTTTTTTTATATGCAGCAGTGTAGTTTGCCCCCTAAGGCTCAGTTCACACTGGTACGACACGGGAACCACTGCAACTCCTGTGCGGCTTCCTGCATCACACACTGACATCTGTGAACCGCTGCGGGTGTCAATATAAAGTAAATGACACCCCCAAATCAGTTTGCAGTGTGCACTGTGGAATCAGATCGCATGGGTCTTAACTCTGGTGGGATCCGATTCCAGTGTGGACCACAAAAAAAAAAAAAAAGGGTATGGCACCATTTTGGTGCGAATATGATGCAAGTTCAGCCATACAAACTGCATTGCATAGATGTGCACAGTAATGCGGTGCGAATCACATGCGATGTCTGGCATCACACCAGTGTGAACCCAGCCTTATGTGCAAGCTTCCTATACTGCTTACAGAAAAACACACAGGACACCATCTGCAGCTTGCCTGTGTTATTAGCGCACACCAATTTGCTGATTGTGTTGTCTATCCCCCAGCCTTTGTTATGCAACAGGTGAAATGATCAGCCTATGGACACTGGAGAGGGGGGGGGGGGGATCTAGGCAGCTCTGGAATGTTTATGGCATCAATAAAATTGTAAAAATGTTGACTCTGTCACTAGATTGTATTTACAAATAAAAGAAAAAGCTTAGTCCAAATGTAATGTTTGATACAGAAAAGCAGTATCGGTGTACTGGATACATTCAGGGCAGCACAAGGCTGGATGGATGGCAAGGTTTAGTGACCAGTTTATACACACTGATAAAAGACCAGCCCAAGTTCAGAGGTCTCAGATAAAACTCCAACCTCGCCTACTCCCAACACTGACATTACAGGCAAATCTGAAGGTACAGTGAGGCTCTGTTCACATCTCGCGATTTGGGATCCAAATCGCATGGCAGTTTTTGGGCACCCCAAAAGCCATCCGATTCTGCCACCATCGTCACGTGGCAAACTGCGCCATCACAAATCATGTGACGTTTCTCACCCGAAAAAGGGAAGGAGCTTCTTTTTGGGTGACAAAAGCACATAGAGCAGCTCATTCACCTAAATGGGCAGAATATCATAAAAATTGCGATCTCAAAAGTGCGCAGTGGGACGCTCTCGTTCCCACTATGCAATGATTCAAATGGGGCATCAATCTTTATAAAGCTGGCCATACACAGCCTAAATTTTGGATGAATCTGCTGAAATTTGAGCAACCGGCTGAACAAAAAAAAAAAAAAAGTTGAAGGAGCTGGCGTGAAAATGTTCAGCTGAACACTGATGGCATCCAATCAAATGCAGTCACTGTTGGGGTATTCAGGGGACATCCAGTCAGATGCAGTCACTGTTGGGGTATTCAAACCCCATCCAATCAGAAGCAGTCACTGTTGGGGTATTAAAACCCCATCCAATCAGAAGCAGCCACTGTTCAGGAGTTCAAACACCATCCAATCAGAAGCAGCCACTGTTCAGGAATTCAAACACCATCCAATCAGAAGCAGCCACTGTTCAGGAATTCAAACACCATCCAATCAGAAGCAGCCACTGTTCAGGAGTTCAAACACCATCCAATCAGAAGCAGCCACTGTTCAGGAGTTCAAACACCATCCAATCAGAAGCAGCCACTGTTCAGGAGTTCAAACCCCATCCAATCAGAAGCAGCCACTGTTCAGGAGTTCAAACCCCATCCAATCAGAAGCAGCCACTGTTCAGGAGTTCAAACCCCATCCAATCAGAAGCAGCCACTGTTCAGGAATTCAAACCCCATCCAATCAGAAGCAGTCACTGTTCAGGAATTCAGCATCACTTTTGGGCTATACACAGCTGCAGGTGATGGCTGTCAGAATACAACAAGGAAGATTCCTCCACCCATACAGTGGAATATGGCTGGGGGGCATGCATTGCTAGCTTTAGAAAAATAATTTAGATGAAAACTCCTTCCTATGTCATCCATCCATACAACAATAAATGAATGACCAATCACAGATCTGATTTTAAACAATCTTTTGTTACAACAAAATTCAGTTGTGATGAATCCACCTGTTGGGCCCCTTTCACACTTATGCTGTGCGGTTGCCCGGGTGTAGCACAGTGTACCCGTGGGTTTGGTGCAGGTTAGCTGCACTTTCTCAGAGTTCTATGTTGTCACACGGTTTTGGTGGGCTTTCTGAAAGTGCACCAAAACTCCAACATGGAGAACTTCTGGTGAGCTTTTTTAGAAAGTGCTGCAAAACTTCAGGACATAATAGAAGTGAATGGAAAAGAGCAGCAAACCCACAGGTACACTGCGGCCAAACCGCACCACATCAGTGTGAAAGGGGCCCTACTTGTATGTTCAGCTTTGAACACAGTCAGGAAAAAAAAAAATCAGTAAAGCTGAAATTATTTTGTTATTTGCCATTGGGTGAACAATCTCTTCACACTTCTTTAAATGTACGCAACACATATGCCTATTAAAGAGCCCTTTTTGGCTCATCATTCCTATTTAACTACCACGTGTACTTTGTGAATGCCAGTTTCAGCAGTAAAGACTGTTACAGTCAATAATAATATTGTAGCCAAATCTCTTTAGCATCCAGGTCTAGCCATTGATACGAATAGGCTGACGCCCATTCCGCCACTAGCAACCAGTTGGTGAGTTGCTGACATAACCACCAGTGGCAGGATTGCAAAGATTCTGCCCATTTGTCTCCATGGAATTACTCCCTCTGTAGCGGAGGCAGTGAGATTTTGCTCCCATCGCCAACAATCGAGATTCAGGAGTGACCTGGCCACAGAGCAGGTCTGCTTACAGACCGAGTGATTCTATAGGGACAGACAGGTGGCCTGCTTGCGATCTTGCTGCTGGTGATTTTGACTAATCACTAATAGCAGTCACCCATCCGACATCAACCTTTCCGTAGTAATGGCCGGGCATCGATGGCAGACAGGTGCCACCAGATCTGTAGGAGACAAACATAGATCTATACCAGGGTTACTCAATCAGGGTTCCTCCTGAGGTTGCTAGGGGTTCCTTGAGCAATGGGCAATTTCTGCCTCTCAGATAAGTTCCCAATGACAACATTGTTCCTTTTAGCTATTTGTAAGGGGAGAATTTTTTCCCAATGATGACAAGAGTAAGGAGCATTCTTCCCACTGACTGTCACACTAATGTGTCACGAGTTTTAGATTTTTTAATTTTAGCAGCCGTTCCCCTGAGACCAGAAATGTATTTCAAGGGTTCCTCTAAGTTAAAAAGGTTGAGAAAGGCTGATCTATACTCAGACAATAAAGAAAGAACAAAACAAAAACAAAACTATAAATAGCACACCTCCCAACTTTCTGAGATGGGAATGAGGGACACCTATAAGCAAAAATATGTAGGCATAGGACACCCCCCCCCCCCCCCCGTTACACCCTCCTTAAAGGAGAATGGTACAAAAAAAAATGATTGCTTAAAACCACAAGTGCTTTTTTTACCACTACTATTTCTTTATACTGGCTTTTGGAACTTTCAAATGCAGCAATTTAGAATTTGGAGGAAAGGTTTAGCACTGGGAAACACTTTTTGTTAGCTAAGTATATAGATCAGACCAAAATGAGGGACACATGAGGAGGAAAGGGGGACAGAGGGACTTTGTTCTGACTGAGGGACAATCCCTCAAAATCAGGGACAGTTGGGAGATATGGAATAGTAAAAAAAAAAAAGAAAAAAATGAATAATAATAATAAATAATAATATACATCTCCATTCAACTCAATGGACCACTTGGCCTTGTTGCTCTCATCACTTTTTCAGGTTTAAATGCATCCTGTGTCATCAGCCCATCTGTACTAATGGCTGGGCACTGATGGCAGACAGGTGCCACCAAATCTGCTTGGGACAAAACATAGAACTATACTCAGACAAAAAAAAAAAAAAAAAATAATATTATATATATATATATATATATATATATATATATATATATATATATATATATATATATATATATATATTCTTTTTTTTTCAAATAATGGTTGTAAAAAAAATAATAAATTATATATATATATACACACATATACACACACATAAAAAAAAGACAAACATTTTTTTTTTTTTACAACCATTATTTGTTATTACAGTATATATACATACACACAGTATATAAATAAATTATATTATATATAAATAAATATAGCTGTCTCAATGGACCACTTGGTCCTCTTTCTTCCTTTACTCGCTTACGTTTCTGCCACCCGTCAGACATCAGCCTACGTGTAATGGCTAGACCCAGACAGGTACCACCAGATTTGGCGATCCTGCCACTGGTGATCTGTCTATAGCGGCAAAGTCGCTCATCAGACATCAGCCATAAAGTGTATATTAAACCAAAACATGCGATTTGGATACAGTATGGAAGTGTAAAACCCCTGGCAGGCTTTGAATGCAGCTGGGAACAGTCTCCCCCCTGAATATAACCTGGTGGCCATTGCCTCTACAAAGCGATGGCAAATCCAACAGGTTAGAGTTGTCACTGAAACAGGAAGTCATAAGAATTCTTCTTCCGTAGACACCTACCAATGACATTTTTCCTTACTCTGCAACTTGATGCATGGGGGAATCTAGCCAAGTAAACATGGATGGCAAAAAAAATTAAATAAAAATAGGTCCTACCCATTTTTTATTCTATAAAGAATTTTAAAACAATATTTGGCTTTACCGATGTAAAAAGAGACGCTGGTAGTGAGTTACCCCCAATAATAATGGTATGTGCCCATCTGGTGTGCTGTGAACAATTGTCCTTTATTTGTGTCCTCATTCCCTCCTAGGCTCCACACTCCCAGAACAAAAGTCCTCCATCACAATAGAGGGGATGAAATAGTAGCCTGCAAACTTTCCTCCATTCCTTGTGTCTGCCATCCCCAGGGAAGTGAGGAGAAAGTGATGGGGGGTGCCCAAACATGTCCCGACATACTACACAACATGCCCCGTGTCCCAGCCATTGTACAAAGGTGTCGCTGTTACCTGTGTGCCTTGTAGTTCAGCTTTCAGTGTAATAATCCAGCAGAGGAGAGGGAGGCTGCCACTCACTCACACAGTCACTGACCACAGCTAGTCCTAGTAGCCCGCACTACTCAGTCAGGAGGCAATGAGCGAACACCGCTACACTGCCTGACAGCACTACTGTGTGTTAGCAATAGCTACTACTCAACTCACGAGGGGCGGGCTAAGGGTGGAGCCGCCAGGGGGAGGGCCAACCAGCGCTGTTTGCTGCTACTGACTAAACAGAATAGAGGGCGGCTGTGAAGCCGCCGGGGGAGGAGCTAAGCAGTACTAGGTGCTTCTACAGAACCGAGAAGGGGGCTGGCCAGGGGCGGGGATGGAGCCGGCGAGGGACGGGCCAAGCACTATCTTGTGTGCTACTGAAGTAAGGAAGGGCGGGACTATAGACGAGGCTTGTTTGCTGTGAGTTCCCACATTCCTTACCTATAGGGCATGTCCTGTGATTTGGGCTTCCTCCGGGCTCTGTTCTCTGCAATGAACGTCATTGGGGAGACACAAGGCTGGGGCACAGCTGCCTCTATCCTCTATCCAGGTGACAGGCACACCTTCTAATGGAAACTCTTCTTAAGCTGGCCATACACTAGCCGAAAAATCATTCGAAAATCTGTCATTGAGTTCGTTTTTCCTCCAGTTAATGGGCACAAATAGAAAATCGCTTTTAACTTTTCAGAGCTGAAAAATCCAAGGAACAGTTTGGAAAATTCTGCCGAATGAACAATGAATTGAAGGGGTTAACCACCTGCCTAGCGGGCACTTTCACCCCCTTCCTGCCCAGGCCAGTTCTCGGCTTTCAGCGCTGTCACACTTCGAACGACAATTGCGCATTAATGCCACGCTGTACCCAAATGAAAGTTTTATCATTTTTTTCAAACAAATCGAGCTTTCTTTTGGTGGTATTTAATCACTACTGGGGTTTTTATTTTTTGCTAAACAAACAAAAAAAGACTGAAAATTAAAAACAAAAAACAAAACCGTTTTTATAGTTTGTTATAAAATTTTGCAAACATGTAATTTTTCTCCTTCATTGATGGGCACTGATAGGCTGCACTGATAGGCTGCACTGATGGGCACTGATAGGCTGCACTGATGAGGCTGCACTGATGGGCACTGATAGGCTGCACTGATGGGCACTGATAGGCTGCACTGATGGGCACTGATAGGCTGCACTGATGGGCGCTGATAGGCTGCACTGATGAGGCTGCACTGATGGGCACTGATAGGCTGCACTGATGGGCACTGATAGGCTGCACTGATGGGCACTGATAGGCTGCACTGATGGACACTGACAAGGCGGTACTAATTAGCACTGATAAGGTTGCACTGGTGGGCACTGATAGATGGCACTGATGGGTGGCACTGAAGGGCACTAATAGGTGGCACTGATGGGCACTAATAGGTGGCACTGATAGACACTGGTAGTTGACACTGATAGGCAGCACTGATGATGGGGCACTGATTGGCACTGATAGGTGGCACTGGTGGGCATTGATAGATGGCACTGGCAGGTGGCACTGACCTGCACTGTTAGGTGGCGCTGGTGGGCACTGGTAGGTGGCACTGGGGCACAGATGATCCTCTCCTCTTCGGGACCAATGTCCTTCTGATAGAAACCGGCGATCGGCTTTTTTTTCTCCTCACACCGAGAGCCTTTACAACCACTTTAAAGAGGAGTTCCGCCCTCCCCTAACAAAAATTAAAGGCAGCAGCTACACATGCTGTAGCTGCTGACTTTTAATATTAGGACACTTACCTGTCCTGGAGTCCAGTGATGTCAGCACCTGAAGCCGATTTTGGTATCGGCTCTTTTCCAGAATGGCGGCTCTCGGTATATGCCGCCGCCATTCTGGAAAAGGGAACCCGGCCCTACTGCGCATGCGTGAAGTGCGCTGCGCATTCCTATTGACTCGGCGGCAGGGGGAAGGAGGAGGGGGCCGAACTTCCGGGACACTGCGCCGCGGCCTGTGTCGCGGAAGAGGGGAAGGGGTACCTGTCAAAAACGGGTACCCGTTCCCCCCTGAAAGGTGCCAAATGTGGGGAGGAAGCAAAATAGCGGAAGTTCCATTTTTTGGGTGGAACTCCGCATTAAGTTAACGACACCCCGAAATCGGTACACAAAATGCAGTGCGATTTGCAGATTAGGATTGCATAGGGGTGCGGACCTATGCGATTAGATTCTGGTCCTTCGCGTTTTTGGTGCAGATTCGGTACGATTTGAGCCATACAGCATAATACGGTATGATTCCTGTTCAAAATCGCGTGCGGTTCTCGAACGGCCCTGGTTCACACTTATGTGATGCAGGAAACGCGCAAGATTCACAGTTTCCTGCATCGCACTGCAGGGCAATCGTGCTACCTCTATGAGATCTGCTGAGGGTGTCAATATTAGATTACCGACACCCTAAAAAAGATTGCAAAACACAGTGCGATTGCCAGAATCAGGGATTCTGGTGCAGATGCGATGCGATTTGAGCAATACAAAATGTATGGCTCAAATCACACGGCAGAGACATTGCATGCGATGTGCAAGGGAATGCGGCGTGAATCCTGTGCAAATCTCATACAATGTCCTACACGCACTATGTGAACCTAAGCTTAAGGTAAAGAAAAACTTTAAAGCTCAGCTCGTCCCCCTATATACCTGATCTCATCCTCGATCTAGCCATATGCATGATAGCAAAGGCTCTCTCTCGCTCTCCCTCCTCATTGGCTCAGAGATAGCAGTGGGAGGCATTGGCTTCCACTGCTGTCATTCACAGCCAGTGAGGAGGAGGTGGGGCTGACCTCTGATCTGTGCTTCTTATGAACACACAGAGCAAGTGCGAGTGCCCCCAGAGAAAGCCCCTTTCTATGGGGGCACTTGGGGGGAGGAGCCATCAGCGCCAGCAGAAGACCCCAGTGCGGCTCAGCCACGCACACCCTCTCCCTTCTCACTGGCTGTGAATGACAGCAGTGGGAGGTGGGGCTGTAAGGATAGGTTCAATTCCTTGAGTTGGACTTAAAAGCTAACCATACATGGATCAAAATTTGGCTGGTTCAGCAGGGACCTGACAAATGTCGATTCATATATGGGCACCCTGGTTCTACAGAAGTCGTTCTACTGATTGACTTCTGTACAACCAGCCTGTTCCGGGTCGCACTTACCTTTTAGAAGAAATACTTACCTTGAAAATTTCTTCTCCAGCGCTGCCATCTTGGATGTGGGCAGCTGAAGCCAGCGCGTCCTCTTCTGCATCCTCTTCCGTTGCCTCTTCTCCCAGAATGCGCCTGCACCGGCCCTGCTCATCATTTCCGGTGTGGGCGCGTCATCCCTCCACAGCTTCTGGGCATGCCCAGAAGCTGTTTAGCAGGGAATGAGGCGCTCGCACCGGAAGTGACGAGCGGGGCCGGTGCAGGCGCATTGATTCCTGGGAGTGATGACGTTCAGCTCCCAGGAATCAATACAAAGAGGAAGTGACGGCGCGGGCCGCGGCCGCAGAGGGAGGAAGTGGAAGAAAGGTGAGTATATTTTTCTTCAATAACAAGGTAAGTAAACAAAATAAAAATCTTAACTATCCATTTCTTTTGCAGGTGACCAAAAGCAAGTGGATGGCCCAAAATTGATTATGTCGAT
Organism: Pelophylax lessonae; assembly: GCF_965119305.1. Classification (NCBI taxonomy): domain Eukaryota; kingdom Metazoa; phylum Chordata; class Amphibia; order Anura; family Ranidae; genus Pelophylax; species Pelophylax lessonae. The sequence goes on from NC_138768.1 coordinate 527,989,753, forward strand.
TTTGTGGCCGGAACTCCACTTTAAGGTAAAAAACATTTACTTTTAAAACTTTAAGTGCAGTGGACTGACATGAGCTCAATGACCTTGCTATGCTTTCTGGCAGGAGTGAGTGAATCTCAAGAGTAGCTAAACAGCTTTACTTTTTTTCCCTTTTTACATTTTAACTGTATATTTAGTTGCTTGCCTTTAGCTATGCTTTAAAGAGAACCAATCTCAGTTGGACATGTGGAAGAATTGTAATATTTAGGCCTCGTTCACATTGGGCGCAAAAAACACTGCATACAGATGTGCATTTAATTCTGAACACATCTGTATTGCAGCATAAATAAAATGAATTGGGCCATTCAGACACCAATACAAAAAGAGAGAAGAGTCCTATAGGCTGCACATCACTACAAAACCCTGTATGTGGAAAAAGGGAAAACAGCCTCAGCCCGGGCTCCATCCAGGCCATCCCCCCAATGTGTTTCGCCCATCCATGGGGCCTAGTCATCGGAGATGATCTCCATGATTAAGCCCTGTGGGCGGAGTGAAACTTATTGGTGGGTGGCCTGGATGTAGCCCGGGCCGAGGCTGTTTTCACTTTCCACATACAGGGTTTTGTAGGACTCCACACTTTGTATTGGTATCAATGGAGCTGGGATAAGCTCCATTCTCATCTGCACTCCCAGTGGTTGACTATAGAAGAGAACCTGTTGGAGCCTTGAGCCAGTGGCGTATTTAGGTTTTGTACTGCCCTAGGCCTGACTAAACTTGGGCACCCCTAATTTAAATATGGCCCACCCTTCCTGTAAATACCACACCCCTTCCTGTTTATGACCCACCCTGTAATCTGTAAACCACAAACCACAACCACAGTCTCTATGTGCAGCCTCATCAGTGCCCATCATTGCATCCCATCAGTGCCCATCAGTGCAGCCTATCAGTGCCCATCAGTGCAGCATATCAGTGCTGCCTTATCAGTGCAGCCTCATTAGTGCAGTTTATCAGTACCCACCATTGCCGCCTCATCAGTGGCCATTAGAGCAGCATACTAGTACCCATCAGTACAGCCTATTAGCGCCCATCAGTGCCTGGGGGCAGAGGAGAGTAGGCGGAACATTTGGCTGCAGTGCCACACTTATTAGCATTGGCGGCCGTCAAGCCAGTTGTATTAAGTGTGGTCGGCAGCCTGCGGTCTGTCAAAATGTCCTGACCGGCCGGTATTATCATACTGGTAGGTAGCAGTGTGACCGCTTTATGGGGGTACCAGACTGATTTGCCTCCCGGCCCAATTCACCACATGAGACTGGCACTATACAAAAAGTGAAGCGCAAGCCGGCGGGTACCCTTTTCGTGCCGGGAGGAGGCTGTTTTTTCGTGCAGGGTGCAGCTTTTTGCTGCCCCCCCTGCAAAATGCCGCCCTAGGCCTGGGCCTTGTTGGCCTAGGCCAAGATACAGCACTGCCTTGAGCAGCTCCCGTAGTTTGGCTTTGGGCCATTCAGACAGATATGTCAGGGGCATTATGTAGCTTGGCATTTAGCAGAGTAAAACAATTGTGTTGCATCCTTAGATGTACAGATCCTGCATTTTTGCTGCATACACACATACAAACATATGAGCTCCGGAAGATTTTACCCCCTTCATGACCAGGCCATTTTGTTGCTATGTAGCACTGCACTACTTTAACTGGTAATTGCGCATTTATGCAACGCTGTACCCAAACCAAATTTGTATAATTTTTTTTTTCCCACACAAATAGAGCTTTCTTTTAGTGGTATTTAGCTACTTCAGCTCTGGAAGGTTTCCAGAGGGGCAGTCGGCAACTGACTAATTACCGCTGTCTTTTTTTTTTTTTTGCTATATAAAATAAAAAGATTAAAAATTTTGAAAAAAAATTGTATCGTTTTTACTTTCTGCCATAAAACATATCCAATAAAAAAAAAATGTAAAAAAATCGAATCTCTTCATAATTTTTGGCCAAAATGTATGCTACATGTTTTTGATAAAAAAAATCCCAATAGGTGTTTATTGAGTTGTTTGCATGGAGGTTATAGTGTCTACAAACGATGGTATACGTATATACTCCAATTTTATTTAAAAAAATGTTTTTATACCACTAATGGCAACTTATAACAGGACTTCAATACTGTGGCGGTCAATCTGAAACTAACTGACGCTAGGAGAACTGACTAACTGTCACTGAGTGATCAGTGATAAAACTATACACTAGCCTTTCTCAACTAGGGTTCCGAGGAAATCCTGGGGTTCCTCCAAAGGTTGCTAGGGGTTGCTTGAGCTAAGAGCTTTGTCTGCTTCTCAGATAAGTTACTACTGTTATCGATGATCTTTTTAGCTTTCTGTAAGAGGGGCATTCATCCCATTGACCATCACACTAATGTACTCTGAGCTGTAGATGTAGTAATTATTGGCAATGCTTCCATGAGACCAGCGAGTTATCTCAAAGGTTCCTCCTTGTTAAAAAAGTTGACAAAATAGACTATACACTGTCACTATTCCAAAAAAAATTGAGCAAAGGGAATGGGGTGTAATAGAGAATGATCTGACAAAACCCTAAATAGAAATGAAACAGAGCTGGAGTGCATGTAATGCACAAAACCCCTCATGGACTATAAGGCAGACTCATTATGTGAGATAAAAAAGCATTTTTATTTTGACATCAATATCGTTAAAAATCAAAGATAAAAAATAATTAGGTAAAAATATACATACAGCGCTGACCAATCATTGATAGATTACATGTAAATACCCTTAACATAAAAACATAGCATTCAAAGGGCTACCCGTATCCAATTTCAGGTCAACCCTCATGATGAATAGTTGTGATGAAACCCAACATGTTTCGGACTTTTTTAGGTCCTTCCTCAGGGTTGTATACTGGGTATTTTTCTTCTACAATGTAAATATATAGGGTATTAGTAAACATAAATATAATAAAGCATAGTTGTATTAGCACAAATATATTACATTAGTATCACACTTACAGAGGTCAAGCAAAGACACATAATGTGTATGAAACACATAAGTTCCTGCTGGATATGGTAGTAATGCAAATAAGCCCCATGGCCAGTGGGCAGAGTGACCCCCGTTTAGCCCAAACCCACATACACAAGGACCCCAAATGGGGCAGATGGCGCCAGCCAGTCACGGTAATAATCTGAAAGTAAACAGTAGGAATACACATCACGTAATCTAAATGCCTTTGAATGCAATGGGTGTAAACACATGTCAACTAGCTGAACACAACATGTTTATACATGTCCCCTCTATACAGTCCCCATACATTACAAGATATAAAGGGCACTGTCCTGTAATGATTACAGTGCCCCTTTACAGTGCATTCCCTAATATAGTGCCCCTAGAAATCACAGCCTCCTCCATCACAGTGTCCTTGCAGTCTGCCCCCTCGCACCTCTCCTTCCTCTATAACATGACACTTCCCCATTCTAATGTCTGCCTCCCATTCCCCAGCCTCCTCCACAGGACTCCTACCTTTGGCAAGGCAAAGACTGTGTGTTGTCCTCTCCCGTCTCCCCTGCACCCATGACGATGTCATCCTATCAGCAGGGCAGGGGGTGGGAGGAGCCCTCTATTCCGGTCTGCAGATCCCCCATGCCCGCTGCCCTACTGATTGGATGACATCTTCAGGCCGGGTGGGCAGAGGACCTGGGAGAGGACACACGGACATGGCGCACAGCAGGAGGTGAGTGGCGACCATGGCCTGTAATAGCTGTGTGTGGACCACAGTCGCTGCTCACCTCCTGCTGTGTGGCCCGGTCATCAACAGGCCATGGACTGGCATCGGTCCATGGCCTAGGGATTGGGGAACCCAGGTCTAGAGCAGTGTTTCTCAACCTTTTTTCAGTCAAGGCACCCTTTACAATTATGGACAATCTTGAGACACTCCGTTATAAAATGTAAAAAACTAAACTAAAAGTTTTCCAGAACACAGCAACATCCCCAGACGTAGGACACCCAACATTAGAGGTAATTTATTCTTCCATAGTAAAGGCACCTTTGCAAACTGTTACTGACTAGGGTTCCAATGTTTCTCTTCTCCCTCAGTTTCTCTCCCTCAATCAGCCAATGTGAACCCAGGGCTGACAGAGAGAGGAGGCAAAGGGGCAAATAAGTATGCTGTGCAGGCGCTCAGTGTCTACCTATCAACCAGTTACATCATTGGTTGTTAGGATGCCAGTGGCTGGAATGTTGTAATGGTGCGCAATGAAAACCCATGGCTTTGTGTAACAAAAAGACGGGCTTCATCCACCTGCTGGCTTGTGTACAACCTTTGGGGATTTTGCCAAGGCACCCCTGAAGAAACCATTAGGTACCCCAGGGTGCATGCACACCCTGGTTGAAAAAAGCTGGTTTAGATGATACTAGACATCCTCTAGCCAGTACTTGCCAAGTGTGACTTGCTGCAGCTTCTAATGCACACTGTGAGAAGTTCAAAGTGTTCAGTGAAATCAGAGCAAGCAATTTTAGTACAGGAAAGGAGCCCATATAACCTGGAGTTGAGCTTTAATCAAATCTTTTTCTTATAGAAGTCAGGAAGGTTTACACTTTTTTTAAACAATGGATGAAATGTTAATATGGGGCTGCCTGAGCAAATAACCAGGGGCGTAACTACAGGGGTTGCAATTGCAACCGGGCCCCATGCTCCAGGGGGCCTGTGCAGCTCCCCTGTACACCTGGATAGGAGGGGCGGTGGGGGCAGCATGTAGAGAAATCACTGTCCTCCTTTTTCCTCCTGTAGCTGCAAGATGAAAATGGATAAGATTGGCTCCTCTGTATGCTGCCCCCGCCGCTCCTCCTATCCAGTTCACTTGTGTTCTGTGTCTCTGGACCCCTGTGTGCTCCCTTGGTCATCTCCCCCCCCCCCCCCTACTGTGCTCTCTTCCCTCTCCTGCCAGCTGCTGCAGGGGATGTATCACAATAGAGAACCAGGAAGGGGTCAGTAAATATGTAATTTACCAGCTCCTTCCTTTTTCTGAATGGACAGAGTCATAGTCAGTGACATTGTAAAAAAATAACATAAAATGATAAAAAATACAATTAAAATACCAAAAAAAAAAAAACTACTGACACCAGTGGGAGAACTTCCAGGATCACAAATGCCACACTTGCGACCGGGCCCTGGCATTCCACCACCGTGGGGAGGCCCCAAGATGGCAGGAAGGGGGCCCACTGCAGAACTTGTAAAAGGGTCCCACTGCAGGACCATAATAAAGGGCCCCTCAACGAGAGTAAAGGGCCCCAGGATCAGTGGGAAGAGTCCCAGACTTGAAGGGAAGGGCCCCGGCCAGGGGTCTGGGGGGGCTCTTCATGGTTTCTTGCACCGGGGCCCTGAAGGTTCTAGTTACGCCTCTGCAAATAACCCTAGCTATGGAAATGCATCTGTGAAATCCAGCAAAACCCTAAATATTGTGACATATAAAAAGAGTAGATTGTAAATGTCATGCACCTACTGTGTATAGTAATAATACATTATTTCACTATGCAGACTTCCTTAATAAATATAACCCTCTGCGGTGTCGTGTAATGTAAACAGGAACGAATTTATACAATAAACAACGTACTTTCTACCCAGGAAGGGAAGTGGTGTCAGCATTTCCCCTAAGAATAATTGTAATATCTGGGTATTTACTAATGCTTCCTTTCTCTCTTTGGTCTTTTCTCATTTCCTTATTTTCAAGGCCACAGAAGCCTAATGTGCTATGTTCCAATCTTTAACAGCCTAGAGTGGAACCTTTGTATTTTCTGTTATCTGGTTTTGTACAATTCAAGGAACTTGCAATCAGCATGATGATTTATTCAATTCTGCTACTGAAAATGCAATTTTTAACAAAAAAATCCACCTTCAGAGGTCAGGAGAGGCTGTGGTTAATAAAAAATAAAAAATCAAGGTAGCAGAATGCACAGCATGGAGAAAGTTGCATATTGAACCCCAAAGCAGAGGCAGAGGTTGTAGCTGATCCCCTAAAACTCTCTGCTTGTGTGCTCCTATCTTGGGTTTTTATATTTATTCTCCATATACAGTGGGTACGGAAAGTATTCAGACCCCCTTACATTTTTCACTCTTTGTTATATTGCAGCCATTTGCTAAAATCATTTAAGTTCATTCTTCTTCCTCATGAATGTACACATAGCACCCCATACTGACAGAAAAACACAGAATTGTTGACATTGTTGCAGATTTATTAAAAAAGAAAAACTGAAATATCACATGGTCCTAAGTATTCAGACCCTTTGCTCAGTATTTAGTAGAAGCCCCTTTTTGATCTAATACAGCCAGGAGTCTTTTTGGGAAAGATGCAAGTCTTTCACACCTGGATTTGGGGATCCTCTGCCATTCCTCCTTGCAGATCCTCTCCAGTTCTGTCAGGTTGGATGGTAAACGTTGGTGGACAGCCATTTTTAGGTCTCTCCAGAGATGCTCAATTGGGTTTAAGTCAGGGCTCTGGCTGGGCCATTCAAGAACAGTCACGGAGTTGTTGTGAAGCCACTCCTTCGTTATTTTAGCTGGGTTAATTATTACTAACCCTGACAAAAAGAAATAAATAATAAATAATCCCAACCCCTCAACCTAACCTTAACTCTAACCCTTACCCTAACAAAAAAATAAATTTTGTATATATATATATATATATATATATATAATGTAATAAATTAATAATAATAATAAAAAAAGAAAACCTGATGGAAAAGCTAAAAAAGCTACAAAAGCTAGCAACAAATGATGCAACAGTTGATAGTTTTTTTTTTTTCTTCTCTTTTCTGCAAAGCTCAAAAACGCTGTATAAAAACGTACACATCGCCATAAGAATCCGCTAAAATTGTGCATAAAAAGCTCAAAGACGCTACGCTCCCGTGTGAATGCAGCCTGAGGGCAGGGACTGATGTGAACATGTAATATATATGTATAGAGCTGCAAAAATTGACGACACTATATGAGTAACTGTAATAAATAAAATAATAAATAAAATTAGTAAGTAGTGAGTAGGGTAGGGTAGAGAAAAAACTGTGGCACCAAGCATGCAAATTCAAGAAGCCTGAGGGTATGGGGGGGGGGGGATTAGCAGCATACACCTGACACTGGTATAGGATTAGGGGATCATAGTGTGAGAACAGGGTGTTAATAGAGTTTCATGTACAACATGTTGACATTCTCCATTAAATCATCTTACATGCTGTTCTACCCTTCCAAGAATCATGTCTACAAAGATTCAAGGATCCCTCCAATGTCTAAACCACAAATACAACAGACTACAGTCAGCAGGTCATAGGGGTGAGTTTTTTTTGTATTAAACTTTATCTCTTTTAACGTAAAACTGTGTTTAACTATCAACATTTCCTTCTGTCACTACTTCCTATTTTGTAACCTCATTGAAGAACCCCCCAGACAGCCTCTGATATGCCTTTCTGTCTAAAAGTATATTATTATTGTTATTATTATTATACAGGATTTATATAGCGCCAACAGTTGTCTTTACAGAGTGAGGGAAGATTTTACAGTTACAGTGCAATTCAATACTGGAGGAATCAGAGGATATATCATTATATTTTGGTGTGAATCTTTGGTGCTGCTCAAATTTCAAGAAATTTGATCATCTTTACTTTTTTCTTTAAGTTTCACTGTTTCCAACCAAATAAAGCATCCACTTTTACTGACAGGCCAGGCAAGGAGAGTATTATTCAGAGAAGCAGCCAAGAGGCCCATGGTGGTAAGAAGAAAGTCATTGTTAACCACTTTACCACTAGAGCATTTTGCTGTCTTACGTCTGGGCCACTTTTTGCGATTCGGGGCTGTGCGACAATTGCGCGGTCATGCGACGCCGTACCCAAACTAAATTTACGTCCTTTTTTTCCCACAAGCAGCACTTTCTTTTGGTGGTGTTTGATCACCTGTGCGATTTTTACTTTTTGCGCTATAAACAAAAAAAGAGCGTTTATTTTGAAAAAATAACAATATTTTTAACATTTTTATATATGAAATTCCCCCCAAAAAAGATGTAAAAACCAATTTTTTTTAAAAAAATTTTGGCCAATTTGTTTTCTGCTACCCATGTTTGGTAAAAAAAATCGCAATAAGCGTATTTTGATTGGTTTGCGCAAAAGTTATTGAGTTTACTAACTAAGGGAAAGATTTCTGTCATTTTTGGTGTTTTTTTTTTTTAACGAGTAATGGCGGCGATCTGCGATTTTTTTTTTGCGGGACTGCGACATTGCGGCGGACAGATCGGACCCTTGACTGACATTTTTGACACTTTTGGGGGTACCAGTGACATTACTGCAGTAATCAGTGCTATAAATATGCACTGTTACTGTAAAAATGACACTGGCAGGGAAGGGGTTAATTTTATTGGAGAGGGAGGGGTTAATGTATGCCTGGTGCTTACTAACGTGTGGGGGGGGGAGGTGACTAAGTGAGCCAGGGACAGATCGGATGTTCAGGTATGCTGAACACTCCGATCTGTCACTCCCTGTCACTTAGGAGATCAGCCCGCTCTGTTTACACAGGCGGGCGGATCTCCAAACTGGATTCCCCGACGATCGGGGCAGAGCAGCGGCGATCGCCGCTGCTCCTCCCCTGGCCCGACTCCCGCTGTGAATGAATACAGCGGGAGCGAGCCTCCGGCGGCGCGCGAGCGCCGCCTACAGGGGGAGGAGTCTGGCGACGTAGGTCTACGTCGTCAGACCTACAAGAGCCACTTTGCCGCAGTAGTACTACGGTACTCAGCAGTAAAGTGGTTAAAAGAAAAGAAAGACATAAGAAGTCATCATAGGTTGAACTGGATGGACGGATGTCTTTTTTCGACCTCACCATGTAACTATGTAACTAAGTCCTGTTTACAGTTTGTGAGAAGCCACATGGAGGACACAGCAAATGTGGAAGAAGGTGCACTGGTCAGATAAGACCAAAATTTAACTTTTTGGCCTAAAAGCAAAACCCTATGTGTGGCGGAAAACTAACACTGCACATCACCCTATGCACACCATCCCCGCCGTGAAACATAAAAAACAAAACACAGAGCGCTACGAAGACCTCCAGCATATGAAGGGTGGATGAACAGAACTAATAAGCAGCTGAATCCAGGGAGGGGGGGGAGGGGAGGGAAGGGAAAAAAAAAAAAAAAAAAAAAAAAAAAAAACACAGGCAATAAAAAAGGTTGTAGCTGCAAATAGACATAGGCATAAAATGGTACCATACAATAGGGGACAATGGGATACCATAAATAGGTTGATGATCCTAAAAGGGATAAAGTCCGTGGGCACTGAGCTGCTCTTCCACAGATGAGGAGGAAGAATCTGTATAGACAAAAAGAAGAGGGGAGAAGCGCTCTAAGTGCAGACAATTTATTGCAGATAACAAGGCAGGTGATATACACTCACTAGACATGAAGACTGAAAAGCTGTATGTGTCAAAGCAATCCTGCAGCCATCCTCTGGAGGGTGTCCTCTGGTCACAGGAAGCCGTATGCAGTACTGTCACTGGCGGTGGGAGGGAAGAAAGCCGGCTGTCTCCCACAACATCAGCGGTGAGCGGTCAAGCGGCTCGGATCTGCGGTTCCGTGTTGCGAGTGATGGATGGAGGCACTCTCACCCACAGGGATGGTGGGATCTGTCCGATGTGTTACGGCATGCACGACGCGTTTCTGAGCATGCGCGGGTCCTCTGCACCCGGCGCGCTCTTTCATCAGGTGCTAGAGTGCCGTAGTCTCTGTGGGGCTTTATGTAGTGCTGAACAAGAGGATAATTAGGCACAGCTGAAGTAAGGGGATGGCAACCGCCCACAGCACTGAGCAATAACCTAACCAATCAAACATTTTTGTAGCAATGGGAGAGATTAAAAACAACTTAGAAGTGGAGTGTGATCGGTCGGCTGCCCTTAAATACACATGTATGTGGGCTAGACAACCGCTTATCACAGTGATAGCAAACAATTAGGCAATACAAAACATATAATAAATGTAAAATAGGGGTAAGCCTGGGTTCATCAAGGCTTATGAAGAACATGTAAAAACGTTCCAGGTTTAAAATGATACAATTATAAAAATAAAAAAGTTAATAAAAAGCATCTTTAAAAGGTATATTTTAAGAGCTAATGCATAATACCTATACAGTCTGTGGTATGGAGAAACATATAAGCAAATGAAACAATAAAAGGAGGAAGGGGGAGGGGGGGGGAGTAAAAAAGCCTTATATATTGGATAAAAAAATGGAGGATGGATATAACCCATATATAGGTGTACATATGTATATCCTAATAATTATATTTTCTGTATAAAGGATTTTTATATGGATTACCAACTATGGTACCACATGTATGATATATAGGGGAATAAGCCTTCTGATTTCTCAGTAGGTAAACCTTATAAAGTTTGTATAAAAGATTTATATACCAGAACCAGGGCCAAAGTGTATATATTAAAAAATCATCTGATATGATGTGATGAAAAAATAATAAATAAAGACCAACAGAAAACCCTGATAATAATTATAAGATAGTGTGCACGTCTAATTCTTCATTTAACCCTCGAGGAGCGAGAACATCTAACGTATAGATCCAGAAAGTGTCTCGCATACATAATTTGGAAAATCGTTCTCCCTCCGGGCGTTTTTGGGAAAACGCCCGAGTTACCGCTGGTAAGTCATCTGTCCCCACGTCGGTTCAGACCCTCCCAAACTTACCCGCCAACCGGGAAGAGTTCATTAGTCCCCCTATAGCCAGTCAGATACCAGTAACACCAAAGTCACTTGGCTTGAGCCAAAATATATCTTTTCCTGTCATGATCAATGAACTTGACACGGTTCCCTCTACAATGGTCCCTCCTCCGGTGTCTTTTTTAGAGGAGGGCCCACTGACCAATACCAGAAAGAAAAAAAGAAAAATTATAGACGAGGATGTAGAGGAGGTAAACGAATTACCAAAAATAAACTCCAAACAACGGAGACTATAAAGATTTTTAATCTTTCCTCCGTCCAGTTAAATCAGGATGATATGTCCTTATTACATAAAGGCCTAAGTTTTGCCCCTACCTCCTTCCCTAACTCCTTTTTACTATTTCGTGATTTAAATAAGTTTATACGCAACCTTACATTGAAGCGTTATTTCAATATAAAGGCCAAACAGGCTGATACCAGCTCCCTCACTGACAATGTAGACACCAATGCCCCTACCCCAACTGATGAGATTTTTCCTGGCAGTCCCTTTAGCACTTATGATCCCTGTGAGGATGACGATCTGGACCCTGATATACTGTTATATACTCAGCATCTCCCGGAGTCGCCACACTATACCCATACGGACATACGGCCTAAATCCGTGTTTTACCCCACACGCTCAAAAGGCCCGTACCTAGAAACTTATTATAGGACAGTCTTTGCTGACCTGCAAGCCATGTGTTCAGATACATCAAAACAGAGCAAATACTCCCACCTTAATCTCCATCATGGCGAATCCCAGGCCCTTAAGAGATTCTCTGATAACCCTGATCTTATTATTAAATCTGCAGACAAAGGTGGGGGCATTGTCCTACAGAATAAAACTGATTACGTGAACGAAGCCCTTCGACTATTAAGTGACCAAAAAACATACTTGAGGCTCTCAAAAGACCCATTGCCCATATATAAAATTGAGGTCGAACAACTGGTAGGTTCTGCACTATCCAAAAAAGTGATTAATAAGGATGAGGCGGCCTTTTTGAAAAAGGAGTATTATAATACTCCATATTTCTACCACCTGCCAAAGGTCCATAAAGACCCCCTTCATCCCCCAGGGAGACCTATCGTTGCAGCAATGAATAGCGTCACTAGTGGCCTCTCACAGTTTATTGATGTCTTTTTACAGCCCTTGGCCCAAAGTCTGCAATCGTACATACGAGACTCGGGCCACCTATTGGAGCAGATTACGCCATATAGATGGGAAGATAGTTACTCGTGGCTATCTTTAGATGTTAGCTCCTTGTATACATCTATCCCCCATAGTATAGGCTTACAAGCATTACAACATTTTCTCCTACTAGATTCTTCCCTACATCATGACCAAGTTTCCTTTATTTTGTAGGCGACACATTTCTGCCTAACCCACAACTATTTTCAGTTTGAGGACACGTTTTATCTGCAGATAAATGGCACAGCCATGGGAGCTAACTTTGCTCCTTCATATGCGAATCTGACCATGGGCTATTGGGAACTTAGATACATTTGGCAGAATAATCCATTTGCTCAACACATCGTTTTTTTTGGGCGGTATATTGACGACATTATCGTCATCTGGGAGGGTTCCGCATCCCAGATTGACGGTTTTGTCAGCCACTGCAATAACAACTCTTTGGGTCTATCGTTCACGTCAGTCTCACATCCAGATTCTATGCCTTTTTTAGATCTGGAATTGGGACATGAGCTACATCAGATACATGCCAAAAATTATATCAAACCCACGGGAGGTAATTCATATCTCCATTATAAGAGTTGCCATCACCCCCAATGGACGAAAAATATACCAAAAGGCCAGTTCTGTCGACTTAGACAGAACTGTACCAGAGATGGAGATTATCTAACTCAAAGTAAACACTTAAAGAAAAAATTCTCAGAGAAGGGCTACCCTGATGATTTGGTAAACTCAGCCTATGAGGCCTATCTTCCAGGGAAACATCCTAGTTCTAGGGCCAAGAGCGAATATCATCCTGTTCGTTTTGTCACTAAGTTCCATTGTCAGTATAGAAAAATGGAAAAAATTCTATCAAAACACTGGGATATCCTAAAACAAGACCCCCACTTGAACTCGGTCATTTTGGACAAGCCAAAAGTGACTTATAGGAGGGCTACCACCTTGAAAAACAAAATAGCACCCAGCAAATTAAAGAACATCAAGGCCACTAATCATCCGTCATGGATGATCCCCCTGAAAGGCATGTATGCCTGCCGTAAAAAGTTATGCAAAATGTGTAGTTTTGTGCAACATGGCCAAAAGAACTTTACACATAATGACAAAACCTATGTCTTGGACAATTTTTTCAACTGTTCCACAGACTATGTGGTGTATTGTCTGATATGTCCCTGCCAGTTGCTCTATGTAGGTCGAACCATCAGACCAGTCAGACAACGATTCGGCAAACATCGCCGTCTTATTGAAGGTGGATGTGACCTTCATAGTGTCCCTCGACATTTTTCAGAAGTCCACGGAAAATCCACCGAGGGACTAAAAATTTGGGTTATCGAATCGATTCCCAAAGACTTGCCGGAGGGAGAACGATTTTCCAAATTATGTATGCGAGAGACTTTCTGGATCTATACGTTAGATGTTCTCGCTCCTCGAGGGTTAAATGAAGAATTAGACGTGCACACTATCTTATAATTATTATCAGGGTTTTCTGTTGGTCTTTATTTATTATTTTTTCATCACATCATATCAGATGATTTTTTAATATATACACTTTGGCCCTGGTTCTGGTATATAAATCTTTTATACAAACTTTATAAGGTTTACCTACTGAGAAATCAGAAGGCTTATTCCCCTATATATCATACATGTGGTACCATAGTTGGTAATCCATATAAAAATCCTTTATACAGAAAATATAATTATTAGGATATACATATGTACACCTATATATGGGTTATATCCATCCTCCATTTTTTTATCCAATATATAAGGCTTTTTTACTCCCCCCCCCTCCCCCTTCCTCCTTTTATTGTTTCATTTGCTTATATGTTTCTCCATACCACAGCCTGTATAGGTATTATGCATTAGCTCTTAAAATATACCTTTTAAAGATGCTTTTTTTTAACTTTTTTATTTTTATAATTGTATCATTTTAAACCTGGAACGTTTTTACATGTTCTTCATAAGCCTTGATGAACCCAGGCTTACCCCTATTTTACATTTATTATATGTTTTGTATTGCCTAATTGTTTGCTATCACTGTGATAAGCGGTTGTCTAGCCCACATACATGTGTATTTAAGGGCAGCCGACCGATCACACTCCACTTCTAAGTTGTTTTTAATCTCTCCCATTGCTACAAAAATGTTTGATTGGTTAGGTTATTGCTCAGTGCTGTGAGCGGTTGCCATCCCCTTACTTCAGCTGTGCCTAATTATCCTCTTGTTCAGCACTACATAAAGCCCCACAGAGACTACGGCACTCTAGCACCTGATGAAAGAGCGCGCCGGGTGCAGAGGACCCGCGCATGCTCAGAAACGCGTCGTGCATGCCGTAACACATCGGACAGATCCCACCATCCCTGTGGGTGAGAGTGCCTCCATCCATCACTCGCAACACGGAACCGCAGATCCGAGCCGCTTGACCGCTCACCGCTGATGTTGTGGGAGACAGCCGGCTTTCTTCCCTCCCACCGCCAGTGACAGTACTGCATACGGCTTCCTGTGACCAGAGGACACCCTCCAGAGGATGGCTGCAGGATTGCTTTGACACATACAGCTTTTCAGTCTTCATGTCTAGTGAGTGTATATCACCTGCCTTGTTATCTGCAATAAATTGTCTGCACTTAGAGCGCTTCTCCCCTCTTCTTTCTGCCGTGAAACATGGTGGTGGCAACATCATATTGTGGGGATGCTTTTTTTCAGCAGGGACAGGAAAGCTGGTCAGAGTTGATGGGAAGATGGGTGGAGCCAAATAAAGGCAATCTTAGGCTGGCCATACACTATACAATTTTCTTGTTCAACTTTCCTTTAGATTTACCAAAACCATGTAATATAGGGTCAAACCTAAACACTTTCAATTTGTATGCAGTCAGGCAGGCCCTTGCACTACATAGTTTAAGGTAAATCTAAAGGAAATTGAATAAGAAAATTGTATAGTGTATGGCCAGCCTTAGAAGAAAACCTGTTAGAGTCTGCAAAAGATTTTGAGACTGGGGCGGAGGTTCACCTTCCAGCAGGACAACGACCCTAAACATACAGCCAGAGCGACAATGGAATGGTTTAGATTAAAGCATGTGTTACAATGGCCCAGTCAAAGTCCAGACCTAAATCCAATTGAGAATCTGTGGCAAGACTTGAAAATTGCTGTTCACAGACGCTCTCCGTCCAATCAGACAGAGCTTGAGCTATTTTGCAAAGAAGAATGGGTGAAAATTTCACTCTCCTAGATGTGCAAAGCTGGTAGAGACATCCCCAAAAAGACTTGCATCTGTAATTACAGGAAAAGGTGGCTCACATAAAATCCTCAAAAATACATTTACATTTGTGATTGTAACATGACAAAATGTGGAAAATTTCAAGGGGTATGAATACTTTTTCAAGGCACTGTAATTCCCTAAGCTTAGAGAATTTTCAGTCAGCATAGTGAACGAAAGTAAAGTTGTACTGACATCAATAATCCAATCATCTGTGAACAAAAATCCTGTTTTGTAAATTGTCCTAGCATATGATTGGGTGGTATTCACAAAGTGAATTTTCACTTTGTTTCATCTCATTAACTATCAGCAGTGAAACTCACTTAGAAAGTGAACAAGCTCTACTTCTTAAGGTAATCAGTGTCTATCAGTTGGCTTTCTTCAGATGTAAAGCAATCAAGATGAAGGAAACAAAAGGTGTTAGATGGCTAATCTAAACAAATTACTTTTTTTCATTATTTTTAAGAGGTTTGAGATTTCACTTCTTAACCACTTAAGCCCCGGAAGATTTTACCCCCATTCCGACCAGGGGGTATTTTGCGATTCGGCACTGCGTGACTTTAACGGACAATTGCGCGGTCGTTCAACGCTGTACCTAAACGAATTTGGCGTCCTTTTTTTCCCACAAACAGAGCTTTCTTTTGGTGGTATTTGATCACCTGTGCGATTTTTTGATCACGCGCTATAAACAAAAAAAGAGCGTCAATTTTGCAAAAATAACAATATTTTTCACATTTTTTTATATGAAATTCCCCCAAAAAAAATGTAAAAATCAAAATTTTTTAACATTTTCGGCCAATTTGTTTTATGCTACCTATGTTTGGTAAAAAAAAATCGCAAAAAGCGTATTTTGATTGGTTTGCGCAAAAGTTATCGCGTTTACTAACAAAGGGAAAGATTTTTGTCATTTTTGTTGTTTTTTTTTTAACGTGTAATGGCGGCGATCTGCGATTTTTTTTGCGGTACTGCGACATTGCGGCGGACAGATCGGACCCTTGACTGACATTTTTGACACTTTTGGGGTTACCAGTGACATTTCTACAGTAATCAGTGCTATATATATGCACTGTTACTGTAAAAATACACTGGTAGTGAAGGGGTTAACTTTATTTGGGAGGGAGGGGCTGTGTGTGTCCCTAGGGGCGTGCTTTCTACTGTGATTGGCTGTGGCTTCAGCTGTAAGGACACTGATCAACGGATCTACATAGTAGATCCATGTGATCAGTGTCTTTGCAGCGAGGAGAATGACAGGTGGCTTGTTTACACAAGCTGCCTGACATTCTCCCTCTCCCCCGCCGATCGCCGAGTGGCCGGCGGACATCGGGTCCGCTGGTCACACGCGCGGGGGGGTCCGTGACCACGCGGGAGCGGGAGCGCGCCTCCGGGGGCGCGCGCTCGCTCCCTAGACCCTCACAAGCAAGCAACGTAGCCCTACGTTAGTTTGCCTGTGAGGGGCTGACCGCCGACGTAGATAGTCGTGCGGCGGTCGGCAAGTGGTTAAGGCTCGTACACACTTGACGGAAATCGGACGAAATATCCTCCAATTTTTCTCTCTCATGCTCAGCATTCATAGAGGTTTTTATTTAACAGTGCATAATGTTCACAAAATTTCTCGTCCGATTTTATTTTATTTTTTGGGACATTTGTTCCTAGACTTCCGGGTTGTCAGCAACTTCAGATGATGCGTGTTCTTTCGTATCCGATTTTTCGCGGACGTACTGCATACACATTAAACGAAAATTGGTCGTCTAGGGACGGACGATAAAAATTTTGGTGTTTGTCCCTTTTGTTTTTTTTTAGTTGAAAATGTCGGCATCGGCTGCTGAAAGTTGTGTACACACTAGCCGAAAACAGTACAATTTTACCTCGGACGGGAATTTTCGGCAGATTTTCTACTAGTGTGTACCCCACTTTACACTGGGGTTGATTTACTAAAACTGGAGAGTGCAAAATCTGGTGCAGCTCTGCATAGAAACCAATCAGCTGCCAGTTTTTTTTTGTCAAAGATTAATTGAACAAGCTGAAGTTAGAAGCTGATTGGCTACCATGCACAGCTGCACCAGATTTTTTTCCCCAGTTTTAGTAAATCAACCCCACTGGGTCTTCATGCCTTGGCCTTAGATACAAATGATTTGCATATGGCAATCGTACTTTAACCACTTCAGCCCCGGAAGGATTTGCCCCCTTTCTGACCAGGCCCTATTTTGCGATTCGGCACTGCGTTACTTTAACGGACAATTGTGCTGTCGTGCGACGCTGTACCCAAACAGAATTTATGTCCTTTTTTCCCACAAATAGAGCTTTCTTTTGGTGGTATTTGATCACCTGTGCAATTTTTAATTTTTGCGCTATAAACAAAAAAAGAGCAACAATTTTGAAAGAAAAACAGTATTTTTCACATTCTGCTATATAACATTCCCAAAGAAAAAAAAATGTTAGCGTATTTTAATTGGTTTGCGCAAAAGTTATCGCGTTTACTAACTACGGGAAAGATTTATGTCATTTTTATTGTTTTTCTTTTTTACTAGTAATGGCAGCGATGTGCGATTTTTTTCGGGACTGCGACATTGCGGCAGACAGATCGGACCCCTAATTGACATTTTTGACACTTTTGGGGGGACCAGTGATATTACTACAGTAATCAGTGCTAAAAATATGCCCTGTTACTGTAATAATGACACTGGCAGGGAAGGGGTTAACCCTGTGGGCGATCAATGGGTTAAATGTTTGCCTCATGCTTACTGACGTGTGTGGTGGGGGGGGGGGGTTCTGTGACAGAGATCGCAGGTTCAGCTATGCTGAATCCTGTGATCTCCTCCTGTCGGCACAGAGAAGATCCACCTGCTTTACATAGGCAGGAGGGTCTTCTCACAGTTTTCCCGACGATCGGGGAAGGGAGGCGGCAATTGCAATCCTCCTCTGGCCAAGGCCGCATTAACGTAGGGGCTATTGGAGCTGCAGCTCCGGGCCCCTACCTTAATATAGCCCCGGCTTGGCCAGATTTACTGTTACTGCTCTTTACTGTAACTTGTAAACACAGAAGCACAAAGGCCAAACACAGAGGGACAGTTGCCGATGCATGGATGTGTTTCTGGGCTTCAGAGAGGGCATCCCATGTTGTATTAGGCCTGCGCGGCTGCACCCTTCCTCCTCATGGCGCATGCCAAGGCACAGACCTTAAAGCCCTTCAAAATCCTCAGCAACAAGCCCATGATGCTCTTAATCCGGCCCTGCCTCCGGCCCAACTCCCGCTGTGTCTAAACACAGTGGGAGCATGCCGCCAGAATCGCTAGGAGTCCAGCAACGTAGGTCTACGTCGCTGGACCAAGGGGAGCCGCACTGCCGCAGTAGGATTACTGTGAGCAGTCGTCAAGTGGTTAAATTCAAAGCATACCTTTTTCATAAAATATAAGGGATTATTTAATCAATATAAAAACTTGTGTATAGAAAAAAATAGGAAAAGATATATGTTGTCCATTGCAACCAATAATCGTAAAAAAAACGACTACCTTGGGAAATCGGTGCGCCGCCGCAAAGCCGATTGGTACAGTGCCATTGCCGACAATAGTCTATGATTTGTCAAATCACATGTCATATCGTGTACACAGGGGCTAACTGTCACTTTTACTGGACTGCTTGACCTGTTACAGGATTGAGTAAATACTGGATTCACTGGCAGGTTCAACAGGTAAAGAAACTATGTTACAGGGCAGATTCAGCAAAACAAAAACATATGCATTAAGCCTGCATTCAGGCTGCCAGACTACCGCGGCACGACTCTGTACTACTTCGGGGGCGACTTGTGAAGTCCCGTGCACCGCGACTTCGGCGCGACTTGCACGGACTTCATATAATGAATGTCTATGCAAGTCGCTCCGAGGTCACCCCGAAGTAGTACAGGACCCTTTTTCTAAGTCTGTCGCTCCTATTAGAACTGGTCCTGTAGCAGTCAATGGATCGCGAGGGACTGCGACTTGTCAGGCTGACAAGTCGCGTTAGTGTGAATGGACTCTAATGCTAATGCCAGTCTGCATAATATATGTAATTTCTTTTAAAATTTTCCATAGTTCCAATTTAAAGTTTATGTTTAAATTTTAGATGAATAACATTAATCGCATAATTCTCAGTTCCACGGTCATATTAATGTAAGTATAATCAGGCAGCGTGCACTTTTTAAAAACATCCCAGGCTTTGAAGCCGTTGTTTAGGTTGCAGTCAATCAAGTAAGATCTCTCTTCTTACTCATGCATTAGTGACACTAAAGACATTTCAGTTGAACAGAATACCCAGGGCAGATGCAACAGGCAGAACATTCCAACCAGCACCTGCTGCCTGATTTACAAGTTTTATGTGGGATAAACCGTCAAACAGTATTCCAACTGCGCTACCTGACTCCAGGCTTTTCCTGTTTCTAAACAAAGATCCCTATTCACTGCTCCTTGGGCTAAATATGCATTGTATCAAAGCTTTGACTTGTAAGCATGAATTATTGTTGTGTGTGATGTGAAAAAAATGTACATACCATATAGTATGTGGAATGCAGAGAATTTTACAACAAAGAGCCCCACATGTTTATATTGCCTCTTCAGGGCAGGCTGTGAATTCTAATGTTTCTACTCTGTTAAGGGGATCCCATGTGGAAGGAAATACACTGCTCAGGAAAATTGAAAACAGATAAGATCTCAATGGGGTAAAAAAATCATGCTGGATATCTATACTGATATGGACTGGGTAATGTGTTAGGAATCAAAGGATGCCTCAACGTTTGATGGAAATTATCAACCTACAGAGGGCTGAATTCAAAGACACTCCGAAAATCAAAGTGAAAAAATGATGCATCAGGCTAGTCCATTTTGCTGCAATTTCATTGCAGCAACTCAAAATGGTACTCAGTAGTTTGAATGGCCCCCCACCTGCTTGTATGCATGCCTGACATTGTCTGGGCATTCCCCTAATGAGACAACGTATAGTGTCCTGGGGTATTTCCTCCCAGATCTGGACCAGAGCATTACTGATCTCCTGAACAGACTGAGGTGCAACCTGGCAGTGTCAGATGGACCAAAACATAATGTCCCAGAGTCGTTCTATTGGATTTAGGTCAGGCGAGGGTGGGGGCCATCGATTCCTTCATCCTCCAGGAACTGGCTGCATACTCTCACCACATGAGGCCGTACATTGTCGTGCACCAGGAGGAACCCAGGACCCACTGCACCAGCATAGGGTCTGACAATGGGTCCAAGGATTTCATCTTGATACCTAATGGCTGTCAGGGTGCCATTTTCTAGCCTGTAGTGGTCTGTGTGTCCCTCCATGGATATGCCCCCCAGACCATTACTGACTGACCACCAAACCGGTTATGCTGAACAATGTTACAGGCAGCATACCTTTCTTCTCCACTTCTCCAGACCCTTTCACGTCCATCACATGTGCTCAGGGCGAACATGCGCGCATCTGTAAAAATCTCCACAGTGCCGGGCAGTCAGCACAGGGCTCACTAGAGGACATCGGGCCCTCAGGCCATCCTAATGAAGTCTGTTTCTGATTGTTTGGTCAGAGACATTCACACCAGTGGCCTGCTGGAGGTCATTTTGTAGGGCTATGGCAGTGCTCATCCTGTTCCTCCTTGCACAAAAGAGCAGATACCGGTCCTGCTGATGGGTTAAGGACCCTCTATAACCCTGTCCGGCTTCCTAGAGTAACTTCCTATTTCCTTGAATCTCCTCTATGCTCTTGAGACACAGCAAACCTTCTGGAAATGGCAGGTATTGATGTACCATCCTGGAGGAGTTGGACTGCCTGTGCAACCTCTATAGGGTCCAGGTATCTCCTCATGCTACCAGTAGTGATACTGACCCTAGCCAAATACAAAACTAGTGAAAACCCATCAGAAAAGATGAGTAGGTAAAACAAATTTAGTGGCCTCCACCTGTAAAACTATTCCTGTATTGAAGGTCATCTAATTGTTGCCCATCTAGTGCACCTGTTGTTAATTTCATTAACACCAAAGCAGCTGAAACTGATTAACAACCCCCTCTGCTACTTAACTGACCAGATCAATATCCCAGGAGTTTATTTGACTTGATGCTATACTCTGATTAAAAAGTGTTCCTTTAATTTTTTGGAGCAGTGTATGTAGGCTGCCATTGCTGGCCATCTTCTTATAATGTTAGTAGCCTGGCTTTCTCTGGCTTCAGCCACTGATCTGAAAGAAGCATTCAAATAAGGAAAGTCAAAGTGAAGTCGGAAATCCTAAAGTCTGGTACACACTATTAGCTTTTTTTTTTCATTTTACCCAGCGGGATGAACTAAAAAAAACTGAAGAACTCAGGAGGAGCCGCTATACTAACTATCCAATGTTAGTACAGCGATTTCCCCTGCAGAGCTATTGTGTACTGACAGGATAGCCCCCCTGCTAGACCACACTGGTCAGCGCTCTCAGTCATTAGTCAAGAGCGCTGATCGAATGTCGATCAGCAGATCTTTTTTTGCAATGCCCCTTTAACAGAAGCTGGCCCGAACGGTCGGCTTCTGTTGGAACGGCTGCCGTTTTGAATCCACTGGATCCACAAGACAGCCAGAGAACTGGTATTTTAAAAAGGCAAGGTTAGCATTGGCAACCTTCATACTGTCTCAATACAGGTTCACTTTTATATTATATATGTAGGAACCAAACTTCATTACTACAAAGAAAACTCCAGTGACCTGCACAATAATTACTAAGACAGCCATGTATAGTCAAGTACTAGCAGAAGATTCTGCCAGTTTTACCATCACTTGTAAAAGTAGAGCAGTAGAAGGGTAAAGTTCTCAGCATTGAAAACAACAGTGCTGATATTTTTCAAGCTGTGACTGATGATTTACATTTCAGAAGTTCAACTAAAATTGCTGAGGATCCTAACAAGACACAATTTGGCATTATAACAAATTAACTGTTACTGTACTGTCAAATGACTGAAATATCATAAAATATATAGGTTTATTTATAGGAATAATTTAACCTGTACTGTAAACTGTAAAGTTATGTGGTACTTATTTTGGTAAATGGTTCATATGGAAGTTGATGAAGATGAAAGTTGTTTCCTAAAAGGGATGAATATAGAAAAAAGATAACACTATACTAGTTTATCTCCCCATGCCTCGGAAAAGGTTTTGATTAAATATAAGATAGAAATATAAAATTATGTGTGTAATTAGTGAGATATAAATATAAAAATATACATTGTGTGGCAGCAGCTGTAGATTTAAAATGGATGATAGAAAAATAGCCTAGGCTATATACAGCGCTTGCCGCAAAAAACAATTAACTTAATGTATGTGAACAATGTTGAAAACGTATCTTTACAGTATAAGTGAAAATACAAATCAATTAAACATATGAAAATTGATAAAAAGTTCCAAGAAATTGATAAATAGATAAATAAGTCTTTTCCGATGGTGATCAATATATGTGAATAAAATAAATGTAAAATACAATAAATAAAGTCTTTTCAAATGGTGATAGTGTATTATCGTTTTATAAAGTTTATTCATCAAATATTCTTATAAATCAGAGCGAAGAAAGACTCAAACTCCAAGTTTGCAGGCAAAGAAACCGCTTGCAAACACCTCCTAGCAGAGTGGCGAGCGGAGTGTTCCGGCTTGCGTTCCACGTGGTGCGTAGCGTGCTGACGTGCGTTCCACAACCTTAGTTGATGAATAAACTTTTAAAAACAATAATAAACTATCTGGAGCCTTTCTTTTAACCCCATGTCCTGAGGATCGAGATCGGGTAAGGAGGAACCTAACCTGTATCCCACCAGGATCATCCATAAAGGGGATCCCCAATCCGGCCTGAACTGCCTCCAAGCGCTGTAGGTCCTAGTGCTATACAGCACATAGGACCCAACAATTCTGGTAAGTCATTTATTTTTACCACAAGCCACAGGAAAAGAGGAATCCACGTCACGAAAGTCACAAACTTTTATTTACTGAGCACGAAAGAACTTTGCACCTGATCACCATTTGAAAAGACTTTATTTATTGTATTTTACATTTATTTTATTCACATATATTGATCACCACCGGAAAATACTTATTTATCTATTTATCAATTTCTTGGAACTTTTTATTAATTTTCATATGTTTAATTGATTTGTATTTTCACTTATACTGTAAAGATAAGTTTTCAACATTGTTCACATACATTAAGTTAATTGTTTTTTTGCGGCAAGCGCTGTATATAGCCTAGGCTATTTTTCTATCAAAAGGGATGAATGCTAAGGATGAAGACTGGTTGACAATGTGTAATGGATGAAGATTGGTGGACACAGTCAAGATGTAAACGATGAAGATTGGTAGATACAATCAAGGTGTCAAGGATGAAGATTGGTAGATACAGTCAAGGTGTAAATGGTAAAGATTAGTAGACACAGTCAATGTGTAAAGGTTAAAGATCAGTAGATATAGTTAGGCTCGCCATACACGGTGCAAATTTCTTTACTGTAACCACAAGAAATTTGCACGATTCCCCTATCAACACAGACAGTGTTGACAGGGGAACCAGCAATTGTCTTTTCCCAGCAGAGGGAGGCTGGGGAAGCTGTCCCCACTGGGAGAAGGCAGTGAATACCGTTAGTGGCTAGCGATAACCGTAAGTGAATCCAGCAGGCTGGTTGCAACCAAGTTGATCAATTGATCAACTGGGTACATTCAGCCTGCCCGATAATGGTTTGAATCTCGACCGGTTCCTGCTGAACCGTCTGAGATTTGAACCGTGTATGGCTAGCCTTAAGGTATAAAGGATGAAGATTAGTAGATATAGCCAATGTGCAAAGGATGAGAATTGGTAGATGCAATCAAGAGGTAAATGATAAAAATTATTAGATATGGTCAAAGTGTAAAGGATGAAGATTGGCAGATACAGTTAATGTGTAAAGGATGAAGATTAGCAGATACAGTCAATGTATAAAGTAGGAAGATTAGTAGATACAGCCAATGTGTAAAGGATGAAGTTTGGTAGATACAATCAAGGTGTAAAGGAGAAATAATAATAGATACAGTCAAGGTGTAAAGGATGAAGTTTAGTAGATACAGCCAATGTGTAAAGGAGAAAGGATAATAGATACAGTCAAGGTGTAAAGGATGAAGATTAGTAGATTCAAGAAATGCGTAAAGGATGGAGATTGGTAGATAAAGTCAATGTGTAAAGGATGAAAATTGGTACATACAGTCAAGGTGTAGGATAAAAATTATTAGATACAGTCAAAGTGTAAAGGATGAAGATTTGTAGATACAGTCAATGTGTAAAAGATTAGTATTTGTGGATACAGTCGATGAATGCCACTGAAGCAGGAAACAGTATATTTCTCTATATGCTTTCTTGATGGACTATTACTGATTTTTAGAGCTGTACAGAAAAGATTTTGCTTGTATACATAACATTCCAATCTTTAGAAAAAATATGACCAAAGACTTTCCAGATCCTGGGGCAGTTGTACTCTTTGCATCCCCAGTAATTGTAACCTGGCAGACATGTAATATAAGCAGAATCAATGCAAAATATGTGCTTGTATAGTCTTAGTGAAGCTTATATTTGGGAATTTAGTATGTAAATGGTATTTGACCTATGGAAGTAGTACATTGTCTGTACATTCTAAATTTCCTGTACTATTGAACTAGAAACCAAGTTATAAATCTACAGCACATGGCAGGAAGCCGTTTTTCTCAGCAGGGTAAACTAAACATTTTTGGAGGTATATGGGATGTTTGCACTGGTAGTTAAGAAAAAAGGAAGCAAATGCGTAAAATCCGGTATCAGATTGACCAGAGGAAGGTGAAGCCAATACCATCAAAATATAACATGCCATTTATAAAAAAGCCAGCAGTTTTTTTTTTTACTGATTAATGTTTTCAACAAACTACTGTAAATTGTGGGGCCAATAGGAATATGAGTCTTTTGCAACAATTTTTCAATCATGTAAAAAGCAAATTTCTGTTCTCTTTGAATATTTAATCATGTACAGGTGCTTTTCATATGATTGGACAGTTAAAGAAAATATTCACACAATTTTTTAAGTGAAAGCTCTCAACTTCTTTTATTAAATTGGCCGCAGTATGTTTATTATTTTTAAAGACTCCAGGCACAATCTAACAAAAACTTTATATACAATATACAGTGCCTCACAAAAGTGAGTACACCCCTCACATTTTTGTAAATATTTTATTATATCTTTTCATGTGACAACACTGAAGAAATGACACTTTGCTACAATGTAAAGTAGTGAGTGTACAGCTTGTATAACAGTGTAAATTTGCTGTCCCCTCAAAATAACTCAACACACAGCCATTAATGTCTAAACCACCGGCAACAAAAGTGAGTACACCCCTAAGTAAAAATGTCCAAATTGGGCCCAAAGTTTCAATATTTTGTGTGGCCACCAATATTTTCCAGCACTGCCTTATCCCCCTTGGGCATGGAGTTCACCAGAGCTTCACAGGTTGCCACTGGAGTCCTCTTCCATTCCTCCATGATGACATCACGGAGCTGCTGGATGTTAGAGACCTTGCCCTCCTCCACCTTCCATTTAAGGGATGCCCCAGAGATGCTCAGTAGGGTTTAGGTCTGGAGACATGCTTGGCCAGACCATCACCTTTACCCTCAGCTTCTTTAGCAAGGCAGTGGCCGTCTTTGAGGTGTGTTTGGGGTCGTTATCATGTTGGAATACTCACTACTTTACATTGTAGCAAAGTGTCATTTCTTCAGTGTTGTCACATGAAAAGATATAATAAAATATTTACAAAAATATGAGGGGTGTACTCATTTTTATGAGATACTGTATACGAATGCAAACTATTTTACAAAACTTTACTTATATATGTTAATGTGTAATACTTTGACATTCAATTGATGGCTGTAGACCTCAGATGGTGTTCGGGCATGGTGACAATTCAGCCATTAGAAGAGGTCAATCTGGCCAATTTCCTTCTGTCTGCCGTTACTTGATCTGGCGGAAATCAGCCATATTGTGTGACCATCATCCAATGTCTATGTATGAACAACTTTTACATCTGACCATGCTTGTCACTACTTTAGCTGTCAGCTGGATGAGAAGGTCACTAAGCAACTTTCCCATTCAAGCAGTGACCAAACTGAAAATCAAGCATTTCCTTCTTAGTCTGCACATTTGTGCTTTTTAGTCTGCATATTTGTGCTTTAAATTCACCATTGTTATCGGTATCTGGTCCTGTTTTATAGTCATGGACGTGGCTGGCAATGCTTCTGTAGGACAGCAATGATTACAGGTCAGATTATTGTTCATATAGGAGCAATGACCTATGTTGATATGTATATACTGTTAAAGCTTTGATTACTTTAAAGAGGAAGTAAAATCAGAATTTTTAATTGTACCTACAGGTTAGCCTATAATAAGGCTTACCTGAAGGTACTGCGAATATCTCCTAATCTTGCACAGTTTAGGAGATATTCATACAGCATGCAGCCGATGACATAGTAGGGGCATGCGCTCTGAAGGTCTGGCTTACCGTGCTGGACCTTCAGAGCCTGTGCTATAAACAGCTGCTCCTGCATGCATGCATGGGGGTGGCGTCATCGTGGCTCTGGCCACTAACAGCACCAGAGCCCACAAACCCAGAAGAAACACTGGGGAAAATGTCAGCTGTCTCAGCAGTGTTCGGGCACCGCTGGAGGGCTTCGTTCTAAGGTATGTATTTCAAAATGAGATAGTATGCGATGCATACTAGCTCAGTTTGCCTTTGTCTTACAGGTTTATTTTTTCTTGGGGGTTTACAACCTCTTTAATGTTTCTCAGAATTTGTTACTAGCATGCATACAATGAGGTAAGGGACATAGAGCCACTTACTCTGAGTAAAGGTGTTGTAAGAGATTTGTAAGCATGCTGAAGAATCTTCTTGTCTTATCCAATGGGTACTATTTTTAATAGGAGCAACTGGAGCTCATAAACTGTTTTGTCCTAATTTTCTACAGGATCATCCCATCCCGTCTATCACTAGCATTAGGTTAATGATTTCATTTAACAAGCAACCAATTTTTGAAAGATTTCGTGGATTATATAGATAGTAATCTTAAAGTATTAGTAAACCCACAACAGTAAAATCTGTCTGTGTATGCAGAAAAGCATACTTGTTATACTCACTGTGGAACCTAAGGGGTTAATCCTCTGCATTGTGTAAAAAGGCTGCTTGACCTTGTATGCACATATACTGCTCTTCTTCCTCTGACTCGAAACAGGTCCTGATAAGACAAAGCCTTTGGAGTCAGGCTGCACATGCTCAGTTTTTGGTGTGTATTGCTAGAGAGTTTTTTTTTTCTTGGGAGAGTGCATGTGATCAGCACAGGGCCAATCAGCACTGTCCAGACAGAGAGTCAGGGGTCCTGCATCCTTATAGGACAGCCAGTGCAGTATGAAAAATTCTCCAACAAGCTTCACCAGGAACTGATAGAAATCACAAGACTGCTATATACTATTGATGAGAAAAGCTATTTATCAGTTTATTGACTAAAATAATTGCTTTTTTCAATGTTTTGTGTACTGTGGGAGACCAGATATAGTGAATGCAGAGTCTTGGGTTTAGTGGCACTTTAACATCTTTTACTGATGACACAAGAGTCAGGGGAAACAAAGGCTTTGGTGATAGCATTGTTGCTAATACATTGAATGCAATACAACTGAAAAAATATAGCTAAAGAAGAGCTTAAAGCGGAGTTCCACCCAAAAGTGGAACTTCCGCTTTAGGTGGTCCTAACCCCCTGACATGCCACATTTGGCATGTCATTTTTTGGGGGGGGGAGCGGGTACCTAGTTTTGACAGGTACCCGCTCCCACTTCCGCTCGGAGTGCCGCGGCGCCCTGAGCGGAAGTTCTCCTCTCCCCCTCCCTCCCTGCAATCTTCTGGGACATGTCAAAGGTTCCAGAAGATTGCCGGCCAATCACGGCGCGTAGCGCAACTCGCGCATGCGCAGTGCGTACCCGGCTGTGAAGCCGCAAACTGTCACAGCCGGGTGCCCACAGCAGTGATGCCGGCGCCGAGGGAGAGGATCGAGGCTTCGGGCGGCCGCATCGCTGGACCGTTGGACAGGTGAGTGAAATGGCTGGAACTCCGCTTTAAGATTACTAACTAATAATGTTTTTTTTTTTTTGCTTATTACTGTATATAAAATCTTTATTTTATAAGTAAACTTTTAACACAATGAGCACCCATGGCAGTAATGTCACATAGAATTATATGTTTTTGAAGAAAGGGCACAACAGAAGCTGTTTTCCTTGGGACTCTCTTTCTCTGACTTAATTGAACAATCTGAACAGAGCAGGAAGAAAGAGTTTTGAGAATGAGTCACCCTAAAGCCCCGTACACACGTACCGATGGTCGGCTTACAAATGTTCCTCTTTTCTCCCCGGGATGTCGGTGTCTGCTGAAAAGTGCAAAGACAGCACAAGGACAGCACAAGAATTTTGTCCGCCGACTGCAGAAGTGATGTCATGTAATGGTTAACTTTCCCTGTGTTTTCTATTTTCTGAGCATGCCCAGTCTTGCAAATCTGCGGTCTGTCGGCCGAATTGTGTACTGACAGGCGAACAATCGTCCGTTCTGGTGTCGGCATACAAATATTTTCATGTTTGCACGAAAGACTTTTGTCCGCGGATTGTGCGCAGACATCTGTCGGAGGCACCATACTAACACGCGTACAATCGGCAGATCCTTCGTCCACCGACGTTTGTATGCCGACGATCGGTACGTGTGTACGGGCCTTTATACTTCAGTTTTGAGCAAGCATTTTAAATAGTTTGGCATTTTTCAACAGAATAGCTAATAATAGACAGATAAACATGTTGGATCTCTTTCACACAGACCTGGTCTGCTCCGTTCAGGGGGGATGCATTCACTCAGAGCTGAATAGGACAGATGTCAGTGTTTTGGCATCCATGCCCATTCAGCGTGTGTCCACATTCTGACAGCAGACATAAGTTGAGGTGATGGCTCTGTGGGCACTAGATGTTATCAGGCTACCTCCAATTCCACACATTTAGGTCTCGAAAAATTGAAAAAGAAGCATGTCTTTTTCCATTTTGCTCTACCTTCTGTCTAAAAATGCAAAAATAAAATATTCCTAGGTGTTTATTCATATTTATCCTTAACCTGTTTCCACAGGTGGGTTTTAACACTGAGAGGCCGCATAAATGCAGCCCTATGTAAAGACTTGTCTGTGCTGAGAGTGCGTGCGCTCCCAGCACAGACACCAGTGGGAACAGGAAAGCTCCCGATACATACTTGCAATCAGGAGCTTTCTGATCATG
Organism: Pelophylax lessonae; assembly: GCF_965119305.1. Lineage (NCBI taxonomy): Eukaryota > Metazoa > Chordata > Amphibia > Anura > Ranidae > Pelophylax > Pelophylax lessonae. The sequence continues at coordinate 528,019,210 of NC_138768.1, forward strand.
TGACTGCTGTGGCAGCCAGTTATAGCAGTCACATGAGCCCAATGCCCGCCTCCGCCTCCCAACATTAAGAAGCTCTTAAAGGTCCCGGTGGTGGCGGGAAGGGGTTAAATACTTTTGCATTTTTATTTTTAGTTCGGAACATAATAAATATGGCTATATATATTTTTTGTCCCAAAGAACATCTACAGTACAAGGGGATAGCTGTTGCCTATGACAAAAGTAGATTTTAATATCAATTTAGGAAGGGTTTTTTTTTACAGTAAGGATGGTAAAGTTAAACGGGGAAAATCCAAAGGTAAACTTAGAGTGGAGTGAAAATAAAAATAAATAAACTGTGCTAACTAAAAGCTGGTTAAAGCAGCTAGCACACTAAACAGACATGTGTTGGTAAGCAAATAGTAAAAAATACTGTGCAGCGCTAAAAAATATATACTCAATAAAAGCGTATATAACAGGAAAAATAAGTGAATAAAAAGCAAAAAGTCCCAAGTAAAATAACACAAATAATCCAAGGTGAAGAAAGTAATCCAAGAAGGACATCAGATCCCAACACCAACAGGAGAGGTAATGGTTATGCGCTCACCGGAACATGTGGACCCCATTTATCTTATGATAAAAGGGTCAGAAAGGCTCATGTATATCCTGCGATTCTGTAACACCGTGTATTCAAGTTTTGCAGTCAGGACTTTGCCTTATGCAGCCAGGACTATGTCATAGATTGCCTGACTTGTATACCTGCATTCACTGCTTTTTGATCCCGGATGTTTGTAAGTGTAATCTTTTTTATTCATTAAAATCGTTTAAAGCGGAATAACACTATGTTTGTTTTGTCTGGGATTGTCATTTCCATGTGATCTGGAGAGAAAGAGGAGACCCGTCTCACTTTGACCCCTTGACTGCAAAACTTGAATACCCGGTGTTACAGTTTGAAGAATCGCAGGATATACATGAGCCTTTCTGACCCTTTTATCATAAGATAAGTGGGGTCCACATGTTCCGGTGAGCGTATAACCATTACCTCTCCTGTTGGTGTTGAGATCTGATGTCCTTCTTGGATTACTTTCCTTACCTTGGATTATTTGTGTTATTTCACTTGGGACTTTTTGCTTTTTATTCACTTATTTTTCCGGTTATATATGCTTTTATTGAGTATATATTTTTTAGTGCTGCACAGTATTTTTTACTATAAACTTACACTGGAGATTACTCCCACAATTCAATGGATTAAATGGGCATATTTGTCTAGAAGAACATTAAAAAGCAGTTTTACTTACTGTATTCCTTTGTCCCTTTGGCAGTTGGTGTTCTCTTCTCTTTGAGGCTTGGAGTTGTGGGTGGGCCCTTGTTGCCTCATTTACAATGCAGGACTGCTGGTCTGACAATGTATGTGATGACGTCAGAATGCTAGAGACCCAGAGGGAGAAGAGAAGTGTTTTTTGGGGGAACCAGTCACACAGAGAGGAGGAAACCTGCAGGAGTGAAGGAAAAGGCATGTAGAACTACATTTAACCCCTGGGGGGGGACCCCACTGCCAGGGTAACTTTGGATTTTTCTTGGAGTTCAGCTTTATTATTGATGGAGCAATTGACTAAACGATTTTCCTACAACTATTGATATACTGTACCATTCAAATTAATAAAAGATAACATAGGAATATATTTATCCAGGGAATTGATTCGACTGCCTTTGTGGGGTCGTGTATTTATCTCCCCATATGGAAACAGCTCCCCAGGGATAATAATTGGTTGCGGTTGTGAAAGAGTGAACTTGATGGACATGTCTTTTTCATCCTAATTAAGTTGGCTTGGAAAAGCCAACTTACTGATATTGTATTTAAACTTATTATTATTCTTCTTCTTCTTATTATTTTTCTTAGCGGTAAATTTTTGGACACTATCTCCTCCTAGACCGTTCAAGCTACATACTCCAAACTCGGCACAGACCTTCATACTGTTCTGACTCGGTGTGCTATATCTTTTCAGACTGGTTTGAGTTACGGTTTTCCTAAAAATTAAAATTAAAAACCCAAAAAATGCCCCTAGACTTTCATTGACAGGATGTTCAGATGACCCAAGCTACAAATCCCATTAGACTCAATCAAGCTTTGATGCTAATCAATGTAAACTCATTCAAACTCATCTAATCTATCTATCAATCGATCTTCAAACCTTTTCGATCGATCGATTGATCTTCAAACCTTTTCGATCGATCGATCTTCAAACCTTTTCGATCGCAAGCCTTTTCGATCGATCGATCTTCAAACCTTTTCGATCGATCGATCTTCAAACCTTTTCGATCGATTGATCTTCAAACCTTTTCGATCGATCGATCTTCACACCTTTTCGATCGATCGATCGATCTTCAAACCTTTTCGATCGATCGATCTTCAAACCTTTTCTATCGATCGATTGATCTTCAAACCTTTTCTATCGATCGATCGATCTTCAAACCTTTTCTATCGATAGATCGATTAATCTTCAAACCTTTTCGATCGATCGATCTTCAAACCTTTTCGATCGATCGATCTTCAAACCTTTTCAATCGATTGATCTTCAAACCTTTTCGATCGATCGATCTTCACACCTTTTCCATCGATCGATCGATCTTCAAACCTTTTCGATCGATCGATCTTCAAACCTTTTCTATCGATCGATTGATCTTCAAACCTTTTCTATCGATCGATCGATCTTCAAACCTTTTCTATCGATAGATCGATTAATCTTCAAACCTTTTCGATCGATCGATCTTCAAACCTTTTCGATTGATCGATCTTCAAACCTTATCGATCGATCGATCTTCAAACCTTTTCGATCAATCGATTGATCTTCAAACCTTTATGATCGATCGGTCTTCAAACCTTTTCGATCGATCGATCGATCGATCTTCAAACATTTTCGATCGATCGATCTTCAAACATTTTCGATCGATCGATCTTCAAACATTTTTGATCGATCGATCTTCAAACATTTTTGATCGATCGATCGATCTTCAAAAAATTTTGATCGATCGATCGATCGATCTTCAAACATTTTTGATCGATCGATTGATCTTCAAACCTTTTCGATCAATCGATCTTCAAACCTTTTCGATCGATCGATCGATCTTCAAACCTTTTCTATCGATCGATCGATCGATCTTCAAACCTTTTCTATCGATCGATCGATCTTCAAACCTTTTCTATCGATCGATCTTCAAACCTTTTCTATCAATCGATCTTCAAACCTTTTCGATCGATCGATCTTCAAACCTTTTTGATCGATCGATCTTCAAACCTTTTTGATCGATCGATCTTCAAACCTTTTCGATCGATCGATCGGTCTTCGAACCTTTTCGATCGATCGATCGGTCTTCAAACCTTTTCGATCGATCTTCAAACCTTTTTGATCGATCGATCTTCAAACCTTTTCGATCGATCGATCTTCAAACCTTTTCGATCGATCGGTCGATCTTCAAACCTTTTTGATCGATCGATCTTCAAACCTTTTTGATCTATCGATCTTCAAACCTTTTCAATCGATCGATCGATCTTCAAACCTTTTCGATCGATCGATCTTCAAACCTTTTCGATCGATCGGTCTTCAAACCTTTTCGATCGATCGATCTTCAAACCTTTTCGATCGATCGATCTTCAAACCTTTTCGATCGATCGATCTTCAAACCTTTTCGATCGATCGGTCGATCTTCAAACCTTTTCGATCGATCGATCTTCAAACCTTTTTGATCGATCGATCTTCAAACCTTTTCAATCGATCGATCGATCTTCAAACCTTTTCGATCAATCGATCTTCAAACCTTTTCGATCGATCGATCTTCAAACCTTTTCGATCGATCTTCAAACCTTTTCTATCGATCGATCTTCAAACCTTTTCTTTCTATCGATCGATCTTCAAACCTTTTCTATCTATCGATCGATCTTCAAACCTTTTCAATCGATCGATCTTCAAACCTTTTCGATCGATCGATCTTCAAACCTTTTCTATCGATCGATCGATCTTCAAACCTTTTCAAACCTTTTCGATCGATCGATCAATCTTCAAACCTTTTTGATTGATCGATCTTCAAACCTTTTCAATCGATCGATCGATCTTCAAACCTTTTCTATCGAAGGATCGATCTTCAAACCTTTTCTATCGAACGATCGATCTTCAAACCTTTTCTATCTATAGATCGATCTTCAAACCTTTTCTTTCTATCGATCGATCTTCAAACCTTTTCTATCGATCGATCGATCTAAACTTTTCAAACTTTCTGGTCAGGCTTTTTCAAGCCAACTTAAAGTTTGTCTCGACAAACTTTTTTTTTCTAGTTAAATATGCAACTGTTTCTGTTTGAGTCGGTGGAGTGCAAAACAGAATGGCTTTGAGACTAAGCAATTTAACAGCCCATGCAAAAAGTTTAGAAGCAAACATACAAATTAATGTTCACAAAACTTCCCACAATATGTGAAACTCTTCAAGGTGACATACTGAAACCTATTAGGTGATGAAAGACACAACTTGATGTGTGGAGCAGACATTTTTGTCTGTCAACACTTTATGCTTCAGGGACATGCCACCTTTTCTTTAGAAAAAAAAATACATTCACAAATTTAGGTCAGCAAGGTCTGCATTTCTTACGCACTAGAACATTTAAGCTTTTTTTTGGATTTTTTTCTGTTCTTTGACAAAAGACTGGTAAATGCTTAGTTTTTAGACAACCACAAATAAGAGGTAAATTTATTTTAACTCACATTGCCAAAAGGCATAACTGTCCTGTCTATAAGACTACTACAGACTGAACATCACTTTCACAGTCATTTAACTATATGCAATACAGTCTGCATCCTAAAACAATACCTATTGCCCACTACAAAAAAGACACCCTTTACACATTGCCCTCCATAACCCCACTAATGGTCAATAAAGGTTTTGTTTTAAATGCAGACTGTATTGTACATGGTAACATACTAGAGAAACTGGTATTGAATCTATTGTAGTCTGATAGACAAGCCATTTATGCATGCAATGCTTTTTGGCATTATTAGTTTATTTGTACTGGCAGGCTTCAGCTTGGAGAAGTATCCCAAACCATATGTATCTGTAGCGAATAAACATATAACTCAAACTCAAACTACCCAAAACAGAGTTCATAATATTTCCTCCCCCACGTGCCCCTTCCCCTAACTTCTCTATCAAGATCGATGGCTCAACTAGCAACCCGTTCCCGCATGCCAAGGTTCTAGGTGTAATTCTGGATTCTGAACTATCCTTTCAGCCCCACATCCAATCAATGACCAATGCCTGCAGCCTCAATCTCCGCAACATCTCTAAAATATGCCCCTTCCTAACCAATGAAACAACCAAGCTCCTAGTCCACTTACTGGTCATCTCTTGCCTCGACTACTACAAATCCCTCCTCACTGGATTACCTTTACATAGGCTATACCCCCTTCAGTCCATCATGAATGCTGCTGCCAGGCTCATCCACCTTACCAACCACTCATTGTCTGCTACTTCTCTCTTTTAATCCCTCCTCTGGCTTCCACTCACCCAACAAATTAAATTCAAAATACTAACAACAACTTACAAAGTCATCCACAACTCTGCCCCCAGCTAAATCACTAACCTAGTCTCAAAATATCAACCTAATCTTTCTCTTTGTTCCTCTTAAGACCTCCTGCTCTCTAGCTCTCTTGTCACCTCCTCCCATACTTTTGCCTCCAGGACTCCTCCAGAGCCTCTCCCATCCTCTGGAACTTCCTACCCCAACCTGTCCGACTATCTCCTACTCTGTCCACTTTTAGACTATCCCTGAAAACCCTTCTCTTCAGAGAGGTCTACTCTGCCCCCACCTAACAACTGTATTCCAACTTTCTCCATCAGCTCATCCCCAACATGACCTTTTGTATCTCTTGACCCTCCCTCTTAAATTGTAAGCTCTAACGAGCAGGGCCCTTATGTTGTAAGGTGCTGTGTAAACTGTGCAATTTAAATCCTGTATAGTAATAATATCTTACTCAAAGCTAAATTCTAAGCAGATACCCTGAACAAGAGGGCTTGAGTATAAAAGAATGAAAAAGCAGTACAAGGAGTCAATAAATTCATGTGCTGAAAAGAAGCAAGCTGATAGGAAAATAAATCAGTGACAGAGAGACGAGTTTATCACTATCCAGGACAACCTAGACTCAGAAGAAATGGTTTGAATGATGCTGGCCATTAGACTGAGGGATTATCTAGTGGCAGAAAAAAAGGACTGTGGAAGAAATCCCTGCATAAAAGCTGAATATTACAGAATATTACATCCTAGTTTTGTTATTTTAGCTTTCAGTGGGCTTCTTATTTTGTTATTTTTGGCTGAAGTTCTGCTTTAAATGATACCTTGTTTGTAGTAACTTCAAAACCAGATTTTGGTTATTATCATTCCATCCTACAAAAGAGAAGTGAAGAAAACACACATACCTTCATACTGGATCAACAAAGTGAGCAGGTGTTTTTTTTTCTTTGCTAATACCAAAATATGGTATTTGCCAGGTGTTGTTAAAAATGTAGAACACCAGAGCTCCCTCATTTCTGTCTCGTGCACATTTAGCATGGCATGCTTGGTATGCCATTTCTATTCAGATCAGGGAGCATGGAATTTTTATTCTTCTCTAGCAGCTCTGATCATCACATTCCTTTTAGATAGTAGGGGAGGGAATGGCAAATATGTTCTCACCTCTACACCAACGGCTGCAGGAGATGTCCAAGTTATCTATTTATCTCTTTGGGACCTTAACGATTTTTTGTACTGAGATAAAAATAAATTAGAAAAGAAAAATTTTCCAAAAAAGGAGCTTATATCTTTCAAACAAAATGCCGCTCAAATATAAACCACCACAAACAACAGCTCCTAACTGTCCCTCCTTTGGATAGACTAACCCTTAGAGCCGGTTCACACTACTCCGACTCAAAGTCGCCCCGACTTTGGGCGACTTTGAAGTCGCCCAGGCAACACGACTTCATCGCGGCTTGCAAACGACTTCTCATAATAGAAGTCAATGGAAGTCTTGAGTCGCTCTGATTATAATGGTTCCTTTGCACAGCATGGAGAGCTACTTGTCAGGCGACCAAGTCGCCTGACAAGTCGGAGTAGTGGGAACTGGCTCTTACTTCCCAAATGTCCTTACTCTAGCTTTGATTTAGAGAGCTGTATAAATAAACAAACTATTTATAGCCCAACTCTGGGCTCCCCACTGAAGCTCTTTTAGGCAAGCCACAGATAGGTTGAATCTCTGACGGTTCAGCAGGAACCAGCCGAGATTCAAACCATGTATGGGCAGGCTGAATGTGCCCAAGTTGATTGATCGATGGGTACAACCAGCCTGCCCAATTTTGCATGCAATTATTGCTAGCAGCTGTTATAGCCATTAGCAATAATCACTGTTCCCCCCCCCCCCACCCCAAAGCACCGTGTCCCATGTTGAATGGAACAAGGGCCTCTTCCCCACAAGCCTGGGCTGTAGTTGTGGGGGTCTGCGGTAATCTGCTTATCAGAATCTGGAAGCCCCCTTTAACAATGAGGCCCCCAGATCCCACCCCCCTCTACGTGAATGAGTATGGAGTACATTGTGCCCCTACTCATTCACCAAAAAAAGTGCTAAAAAGAAAAAAAAATACACACACAGTTTTTAAAAATTCCTTTATTAAAAATAAAAAATCAGTGTCTCCCGATATAGATCCATCATCTATCACAATGCCCACCACCGTCACCGAACCCGAAAAAAAAATAAAAAACCACTGCGTTTGTGATGAAGGCTAACCGCCGAATACTTGCCCCCTTGGGACATCACTGACCCAAAATATACCAGTTGGTGACGTCATATGTTTGCGGTGCCACCAGGTGACTTCGCCAGATGGCCCTGCTTCTTACGTATATAAGAACTGTCAAACAGCAGTGCCGGTAGTTAGTGGGTAGCCTTTGTTGCGGGTGGAGCGATTTTTTTTTTTTCTTTTTGGGTTCCAGCAGGCTTAATGATTAATGATGAATCTACCTACATTGGGGGACATTGCTTTTTTATTTTTAATAAAGGAATTGTCAAAAACTGTGTTTTAATTTCTTTTGGACACTTTTTTGGTGAATGGGTAAGGGTACTATGTACCCCATACTCATTCACATGGGGGGGGGGGCGGGATCTGGAGGCCCCCTTGTTAAAAGAGGGCTTTCACATTCTGATAAGCCCAGGGATGTTGGGAAGAGGCCATTGTTCCCGTCAACATGGGGACAAGGTGCTTTCGTGTGTGGGGGGGGGGGGGGGCAGGGCCATCATTTTTTAAACATTTTGTATTGCCGGTAATGGTATTGTATTGCTGGCAATTAGATTTTTTTTTTCTTTATAAATATCAGTTTTGCTGCAGCAGGTTCTTTACATGGTACAGATATGCCACTTTACAGGCAGACTAAGGGGACCCCCCAGGTACTATACTTAAAGTAATTTTTCATTTTTTTTGTTTCCCTTGAGGCATTTTAAAATAACTTTTTTAAAACCTTTTTCTGCATTGAAACATATCCCCTAGGGCAGTATCCAGGCCCCCATACCCTTTTTATGGTCATTAACTTGCATATAAGCTTTCCAAATGGGGACTTTTGATTCTTCAAGTTCTGGTCCCATAGACTTTAATAGAGTTCACAGCTCGGGTCCAAATTTTTCACATGTTCGGGAGTTCTGGTGTGAACCAAACAGGGGGGGGTGTTTGGCCCAACTCTACAAAACACCTCCCTCTCCCCTCTTCTCTATAATATGGAGGGGAGATGTTCTGCATTTCATAGAGGTAAACTGGATAGGGCTGATAACACTGCTTGCATTACTGACAGCATCAACAGGTGCATGTGTATAATAAAATATTTCTAATGGGATATACAAAGCCTAGTACACGCGAGCCGAATGTCAGGCGGCATGGGCCGGGTTCAATAGAAACCGGCCAACATTCGGCCCATTTGTACTAGAGTGGGTTCGACGGGAGCCGGCCGGCATCTACCAAAGGGGCATGACCGAAAAAGGTCAGAATGGTTCCCGATCAGTGCTCTCAGCCATCCGCTGAGAGCGCTGACCGTAGTTTTCTGGCGGGGGTGTCCCCCCTGTCAGAACACAATAAAATATCAAGGGAGTTCGCTGTACCAACGTCAGATATATAGACAAATATAGATATTGCTGAATAAAATATGATCTTTGGGCGAAAGGACCATAAACATGGTCAAAAGAGAAATTGCAGTTGCCCTATCTAGATACATCCCTATCAAACCAATATGCCACTAGCCATTCTGGGCTGGTCCATCTAGATCTAAAGGCAAATATGTTGTGCATGTCTGTGATCACATTGGATAGTGATCTCTGATTTCTATAACCACTGTACACTTCTGTAGTCGTTGTGTCTGGCAGATAATTATCTCTTAGCAGACAACAAAAAAGAAGTGTTTAAACTTATATATTGAGCCATTTCACTTTCCAACTGGACTTGGGTGATGTCATATTCTTAGTGCATGCTTGGAACTTACGCATACATTCTCTTATCCTGTTGGACTTTGAGGTGCCGTGATGGTATCTCTTTGAATGGATGCTTTGAGCTTTCTACATAAAAAGCTTAAAATGTTTATTTGGCAAACAAAGGCTGTTCCCATAATCAAACCATAATGACAGAAGATTTTTTATTACATGATGTCATGTTTTTTTTTAGATTCTTTCAACCTGAGCTGGCTGTGGATATGCAAATCACTTGTTAATTTAATGGAAAATCAGTAGTTGCCTCTGTTGGTTAGTTGGAAATGCTATAGACATTAAAGTGGAAAGCTTCATAATAAACAACTGTTTTGTTCATCCTTTGTGAAGGAGGTGTGGGGGACGCAGGGAAGACTCATAAGACTCTGGCATATCTTGCGGAAAAGGATAGTAACTGGATAAGCTTTTTCAATACGTTCCATCAATTCACTTAACTGCCAGTGGCTACTGGCACCCCATCATCTTCTGATCCCTAATGTCTATGTGCACCTTTAAGGCCCATACACATGATGAGAATATCAGATGAATGGTCGTTTGTATTTTTTTGCATGCTAGACTTATATCGAAAATGAAAAGGTTACTCAACTTACAAAAATTCTCGTACGACAGAATACAACTTCGCAAGTGATGTAATGTATTGTACTGTATTGTATAGCAATGCACTCTTTCGTTTCCGAGCATGCGCAGTCTTGTTCTTTCGATTTTTTTCGGACTAAAATTGGTATTGGATGAGAACATTTTTTGTGTTTGTCCCTTGGGATAATTTTGGACAAATTGTTGTGATCAGCTCTCGAAAGCTGTGTATTGATGATCAGATCATTATAGGATCGCTTCGAAAGTGGTATTTTTTGTACGATTTTCTGATCATGTGTACTAGGCTTTCAATTTTTATTGTCCGGTGGGGACACGAAAAGGAGTTTATTGCAGTGTCTCCTATTTCCATTGTATGAGATAAATCTTACTGCAACCTGAATATTTATTTAGGTATTCAGTGTAAATGACAACAGCTGCTGCTAGTAATTAAAGTGATTCTGTTTAACCACTTAAGCCCCGGAAGATTTTACCCCCTTCCTGACCAGGGCCTATTTTGCGATTCGGCACTGCATGATTTTAACGGACAATTGCACGGACGTGCGACGCTGTACCCAAACGAATTTGACGTCCTTTTTTTCCCACAAACAGAGCTTTCTTTTGGTGGTATTTGATCACCTGTGCGATTTTTTGATCATGCGCTATAAACAAAAAAAGAGCGACAATTTTGCAAAAATAACAATATTTTTCAAATTTTTTTTATATGAAATCCCCCCCCCCCCAAAAAAAATGTAAAAATCAAAATTTTTTAACAATTTAGGCCAATTTGTTTTCTGCTACATATGTTTGGTAAAAAAAAAGTATTTTGATTGGTTTGCGCAAAAGTTATTGTGTTTACTAACTAAGGGAAAGATTTTTGTCATTTTTATTGTTTTTTTTTTTAACGAGTAATGGCGGCGATCTGCAATTTATTTTGCGGGACTGCGACATTGCGGCGGACACATCGGACCCTTGACTGCCATTTTTGACACTTTTGGGGGTACCAGTGACATTACTACAGTAATCAGTGCTATACATATGCACTGTTACTGTAAAAACTACACTGGGAGGGAAGGGGTTAACTTTATTGGAGAGGGAGGGGTGAAGTGTGTCCCTAGGGGCATGTTTCTTACTGTGATTGGATGTGGCTTTGTGTGTAACAGCACAGATCAACGGTCCTACATAGCAGGACCGAGTGATCTGTGCTTTTACACAGGGGAGAATGACAGGCGGCTTTGTTTACATTAGTCGCCTGCCTTTCTCCCTCTCCACCCGACGATCGTGAGTGCCCGGCGGACATCGGGTCCGCCGGTCACATGCGCCGGCTTCTTTGGGTACGAGCGGGGGCGGGAGCGCGCCTCCAGCGGAGCGCGCTCGCCTCCTATTTGCTCCCAGGCTAGTGACGTACCGGTACGTCACTTTGCCTGGGATGGGCTGATCGCCGCCCTATATAGTCGGGCGGCGGTCGGCAAGTGGTTAAAAAAAAATAAAAAATTCCAAGCAAATATTGAGTTGGGCACCTAGAGACCTTGTCACTACGGTTGAATCCCTGGTCATTCTAATCAGCAAAGCTTTAATACTTCTTGGTACTGTCAAAGTGTTTTGCATCTCTGGCACCCAATACATTACCATTGGCTGAATACTATAATGGACTGTCTCACTGACCCATAGAAATGTTCATAAGGCATGATGATAAAGCTTTGACACTATGATAAAGTTTTGCTCACCAAAATTGCTCAGGTTTGGGCAAAGAAATTGGTGTGGTGGATACTCTTGCAAGTATGTTCAGGTACCTCTAGGTGCCTACACTTTAAATCTTGCAGATTATTATTTATTTATTTTTTTAAAACCAGAGAGCTTCTTTGTGACTAGAAATTCTAAAAAAAAAAAAAAAGCCTGTTTAAAAAAAAAAATACCAAAGTATGTTTATACGGGACTGTATGTGTTCAACATGCAATGACATACATAAAATATATATTTTACATCATCCAAATATTACAAAATATAGAAAGAACTGATTAGAACATAAAAGTTTTCTGTGAAAGTTCCTAAACAACATGCTGCTCTTCACAATATTAAATGTGATTCACCTGGTGTCTAATAATAACCTTCAAATAATATTAAACAACTCCTTCCCATTGTTTGACCACCCTCTATACTCCTCTTTGGCTCAGGCCCGGAGGTCGCTTTCTCTACACATCGCTGGTTCAACTACTTCAGAAGCAAAATTGTTGAAAGCTAGGTTATTTAATTATCTGGGGAATGGGGACAAGAACGGGAGTCTTCTTGCCAATCTGGTAGCTGATCCTAAATATCAAACAATAGTTCCCTTTATTCAAACTGCTGGGGGGAGGTCACCTCTGACCCCTCCACTATTCTACAAGAATTTAGGTACTATTACACATCACTGCATTGATCGCCAGCTCCTCCTACATCTGTAGACATCCCCACCATTCTACAACAACTGTCCTTGCCAACCTTGACGGTGGAAGACGTTGCGCTATGATGGAGGCGATCAGGGATTTTTAGCGGGACTGCGACATTGTGGTGGACAGATCAGACCCCTGACATTTTTTGACACTTTTGGGGGGGACCAGTGGCATTACTACAGTAATCAGTATGCACTGTTACTGTAATAATGACACTGGCAGGGAAGGGGTTAACCCAGGGGCAATCAAAGAGTTAAATGTGAGCCTAGGGGGTGTTTTCTAACTTTGAGGGGGATGGGCTTATGGAATCAAAACGGAGAACTGTGTTCCTAAAGAGGAGGAACACAGGAGCTCTGTAATAATTCCTGAGAGAACAACGGTCTGCTGTGTTTACAACAGCAGACCACCGTTCTCTCTCTACGGGGAGTGATCGCAGGTGCCTGGCGGCAATCGCAGCTGCTGGGCTGCGAATCAGCTTCCCCGCTTGCGAATGGGGGCGTGCACACCCCCAGGATCACTCCTGCGAACCGCCGTACAAGTACGGCGATTCGCGGGAACCTGCCAACCTGCCGCCATATATCGACGGCGGCTGGTCGGCAAGTGGTTAATGAAGATCCTCCCGTTCTTGATAAATGTCGACCAAACTGGCTTAATGCCAGGTAAATCAACAGATGTCAACATTCGCAGAGTTTTTACTCATTTACAGATCCCCTCTGTAGACCAGGGTTCCAGGGTATTGGTGGCACTGGACTTAGAAAAGGTGTTCAGTTCCATCACCTGACACTGGAGGAGGTGCTCAATGCTTATGGCTTTGGCCCCATTTTTTGCAAATGGCTTAAGTTATTATACCAAAGGCTGGGGGCCCAAATCAAACTTTCCTCTCCCTTCCCTATTGAATAGGAGACTTGACAAGAATGCCCCCTTTCCCCAGCCCTGTTTCCCCTTATGGTGGAACTCATTACTGCAGCCATCCGGTTCTCTGATACTGTCAGGGGGGTGCGGGTCAGATTCATGAAGGAAAAGTTGTCCCTTTATGCCGACAATATTATTCTTTTTCTCCGGGATCCTGGGCCTTCCCTCCGGGCAGCATTTTACTTGTTATCGCATTTTGCTGTTGTCACTGGGTTAAAGGTGAACTGGGATAAATCTCTGATTCATCCAGTGGATCCTGATGCTGTACAGGCAGCTGATACATCACTCCCACTAAGGTGGGTGGATAAGATCAAGTACCTTGTAGTGTATATCCAGAGATGTATAGTAACTAAGTAGAACTACTTCACTACTGTACTTAAGTACCGAAAGGCGGTATCTGTACTTTCCTAGAGTAGACTTTTTTTCTCCTACTTCCACTTTTACTTCACTACATTTTTTCAATGATTTCAATACTTCTACTCCGATATTTTTTTTTTTTGTGCTGCATAGTTACTCGTTACAATTATAAAAATTACCACTGCCAGAACAGTAGATGGCAGGTTTCATGAAGCTTAAAAAAATATGTATAATGTCATGTGTACTTTTGACTTTTTACTTCTTTCTTTAATAACTTTAACTTTAATAACCTTAACTTTAACTTTAATAAACTTTTGACTTCTTTCTTTAATAACTACATAACACAGTACTTGTACTTTTACTTTCAGTACTTGAGTAGCAAATTATTTTTAAAAACTACTGGTACTTTTACTTTCAGTACTTGAGTAGCAACATTTTTTAAAAAAAACTACTTGCAATACTTAAGTACAAAAAATGTTGAACACTTTAGTACTTCTACTCAAGTCACTTTTTGATCGAGCACCTTCCCTTCTACTCAAGTCACTTTTTGATCGAGCACTTGTACTTTTACTTAAGTATGGGTTTCAAGTACTTTATACAACTCTGTGTATATCTCACTTTTGTAAACGTAATCTCTCCCCCTCCACAGGTTTTTCTCTGGAAGTTGCTTTAGTGGGCTCCTATGAAGCGCTGCAGAACGCTCTATTTCAGAGTGTCAAAGCCCTGCATCCCCACATGACTTCCATGAGGACAGTAATTAGAGCAGGTGACCCATCCCAGTGGGAAATCGATCCAGACAATATTCTCCAAACACCCCATTATGGCTGAACTCCCTCTTTACTAGATTTTTTAACATTCCCGACACCTCTTTGTGGGCTGCATAAGGTAACCCCTAGTTGACCCATATGGAGATGGCGTACTACAGACATTCGGTCAGCTTAAAAACCAATTTGCGTTACCCAATTCCTACCTTTTCTGTCTCTATAAGAGTCACTTCATATATATGATCTCCCAGTGTATTATCAGTAGAGTATGTGATCAAGGAACAAATTATAGGCTTCTCATAGTGTAGACCAGGTTATTATCAAAATCAATACATTAAAAATAAATGCCCTCACATATAAAACATGCTTTAAACACTATGAATTTAATCCAACATCTTCAAACTCCCTGTATGGATTAGGTCAAATTGACTTCATCAGAGGCATGCCTGATGATGTAAAGTTTATGCATATCAAAGCATGGTGAACACTCATATGCAAGTTGTAGTATCTGTATTTTTATTTGTCTAGACTGCAGCTTTTAGTATTGTTATATTTGGGTAACACTATATATTTTGTTAGAGCAGTAGTTATCATTTAGATAAGTGTGGTTGTTTTTTTACATAATAAATAGCTATACATATGCCTACAACTAGAGTTAGGACTATAGAAAACAGGGTGCCTTGACGGGGCCTGTAGCTTACACATGTATTTGCAA
Source organism: Pelophylax lessonae (assembly GCF_965119305.1). NCBI lineage: Eukaryota > Metazoa > Chordata > Amphibia > Anura > Ranidae > Pelophylax > Pelophylax lessonae. The sequence continues at coordinate 528,034,468 of NC_138768.1, forward strand.
ATGTGTGCAGACTAAACCCCTCTTCTTAACGCACATTGTTAGACAGGTCAATTTGGTTGGTCGCTGCTAGTTGGTTGATAAGTTTGAGCTTGGCAATCTCTTTGTATTTGTATGATATACGTCACCCTTCCAGGGCTCCTTGCTGAAATTACCAGTTATAGGTGGGGGCATCTGCGGCCTGTTCTATATACAGGTGAAACTCGAAAAAATTAGAATATTGTGCAAAAATGTATTTATTTCAGTAATGCAACTTGAAAGGGGAAACTAATATATGAGATAGACACATTACATGCAAAGCAAGATAGTTCAAGCCGTGATTTGTCATAATTGTTTATGGCTTACAGCTCATGAAACCCAAAATCCACGATCTCAGTAAATTAGAATAGTACATGCAATCAATAAAACAAGAAGTGTACATAGAACAATATCAGACCTCTGAAAAGTATAAGCATGCATATGCACTCAGTACTTGGTTTGGGCCCTTTTGCAGCAATTACTGCCTCAATGCGGCGTGGCATGAAAGCTATCAGCCTGTGGCACTGCTGAGGTGTTATGGAAGACCAGGATGCTTCAATAGCGGCCTTCAGCTCTTCTGCATTGTTCGGTCACATGTCTCTCATCTGTCTCTTGGCAATGCCCTATAGATTCTCTATCGGGTTCAGGCCTGGCGAGTTTGCTGGCCAATCAAGCCCAGTAATTCCATGGTCATGTGACCAGGTATTGGTAGTTTTGGCAGTGTGGGCAGGTGCCAAGTCCTGCTGGGAAATGAAATCAGAATCTCCATAAAGTTGGTCAGCAGAGGGAAGCATGAAGTGCTCTAGAATTTCCTGCTAGAGGGCTGCGTTGACTTTGGACCTGATAAAACACAGTGGTCCACCACTCTTTGTTTTGCCGGCTGCAGTAGGGGGCAGTGTGCTGTGCAATTCAGCTCATCATGTGGCTCCCCTTTTTTTTCTTTTGAATAAACTTTATGGTACGTGTACAAAACCTATACTTCATTCACTACAATGGAGGGCAGTGCGCTGCCTAATATTGCAGTGTGATTTAGTATGATGGGCTGCGATAAAATGTAGCTTTTCTGCATTTTACCGCAGCACAAAAATGCATGCAGTGTGAATGGGACACATAGCAAACAATTGTTTTCCTGTGTGTCACTGCGGTGGCAGATGTTTTACAATGCCGTAAAATGTCTGTCACTGCATATAGTGTGAATTAGCCCTAAAACTTAACATGCAACTAAAGAAGGTGGTACACATGCCACAGTTGCGATGCTTTGGGGTTAATTTACTAAAGGCAACTAGACTGTGCACTTTGCAAAGTGCAATTGTTTCAGAGCTTAGTAAATGAGATACAACTTCACTTTGCAAAGAATACCCAATTACATGGAAGGAAAATAAAAAAATAACAAACAGCACTTTTGCTTGCACATGATTGGATGATGGAAGTCAGCAGAGCTTCTACTTATTTACTAAGCTCTGGAGCAACTGCACTTTGCAAAGTGCACAGTCTATTTGCCTTTAGTAAATTAACCCCTTTGTGTCAGCAAAAAAAAACAGGCATTCAGAAGGTGGAAGGATCCTGAATGCTTTCAAGATGTTGCTTGGCTGCCTTCATAAAATTGATCCACTGCAAATCACTTTTCATAGAAGGCTGCAGTGTGAACCAAGCCTCACAGAAGCAGGTAAGAGCCCAAATGATCTAGGCCTCAAACTCAAAGGCCCTTTTTGTTGCAAGTATGGAATTTAATGGCAGGAGATGCAAAAATGCAAATGGCAGTATTCAATTATACACATCCAATCACTGGCTAAATCTAGCCGCCTCAACCTCTGTAACATTTTGGAAATTTTCACCTTCTTAACGAACAACACCACCAAACAACTAATTCACTCCCTTTTCATCTCTCACCTTGACTATTGCAACTTCATTTTCACTAGTCTACCTCTACACAGGCTATCCCCACTTTAGTCTATCATGAATGTTGCTGCTAGACTCATCTACCTTACTAACCGTCCCCCTCTCTGCCGATCTCTCCACTGGTTTCCACTAGCCCACTGTAAAAAATGCAAAATACTAACTTCAACGTATAAAGCCATCAACAACTCTACCCTCATCTTCATCACCAATCTAATCTTGAAATATCACCAAAACCATCCTCTCCATTACTCTCAAGACCTCCTGTTCTAGCTCCCTTGCCTCCTACTCCCACACTTACCTGCAGGACTTTTGCAGAGCCTCTCCCATCCCCTTGAACTCCCTACCCCAATCTGTCCGGTTAATATCTGTCCGGCTAATTATTGATCTTCATCTGTTTAGAGAAGCCTACCCTGCCTCTACCTAAAAACTGTACTTTGACCACCTCCAACAGCCTGTCCCTCACAGCTATTATCTTTTGTACCACTTTCCCCTTCCCTTTAGACTGTAAGCTCACCGAGCAGAGCCCTCTTAATCCTCCTGTATTGAATTGTATTGTAATTGTACTGTTTCCCTTTATATTAGATTATATGCTCTTCTGAGCAGGGCCCTCTAAACCCTCTTGTATTTTATTGTATTTTAACTGTATTGTCTCCCCTCTTATATTGTAAAGTGCTGTGTAAACTGTTGAAACAAAGAGTTCCTGCGAGCTACCTCTCAATGTTAGATTTTTAAAATGCCGCAAACACCTCACTTCTCATTAAAGTGTAAACTGTTGGTGCTATATAAATTCTGTATAATAATATTAACCGCTTGCCAAACGCCGCAAGTACATATACTGCGGCGGTCAGCCCCGGCCAGGCAAAGTGACGTATCGGTACGTCACTAGCCTGTAAGCCAATAGGGGGCGAGCGCGCCGCCGGAGGCGCGCTCCCGCCCCCTCTCGTTCACGGACACCACCGCGCGAGTGACCGCCCGACCCGATGTCCGCCGGGCACTCGCGATCGTCCGCTGTGAAGGGAGAAAGGCAGACGGCTAATGTAAACAAAGCCGCCTGTCATTCTTCCCTGTGTAACAGCAGAGATCTAACGGTCCTGCTATGTAAGACCGTCGATCTCTGCTGTTACATGCAAAGCCATATCCCTGCACAGTTAGAAACACGGCCCTAGGGACACACTTAACCCCTCCTTCTCCAATAAAGTTAACACCTTCCCTGCCAGTGTCATTTTTACAGTAACAGTGCATATGTATAGCACTGATTACTGTAGTAATGTCACTGGTACCCCCAAAAGTGTCAAAAATGTCAGTCAAGGGTCCGATCTGTCCGCCGCAATGTCGCAGTCCCGCAAAAAAAATCGCAGCTAGTCGCCATTACTCGTTAAAAAAAACAACAAAAATGACAAAAATCTTTCTCTTAGTAAACGCAATAACTTTTGCGCAAACCAATCAAAATATGCTTATTGTGATTTTTTTTACCAAACATATGTAGCAGAAAACAAATTGGCCAAAAATGTTAAAAAATTTAGATTTTTACTTTTTTTGGGGGGGGAATTTCATATAAAAAAATGTGAAAAATATTGTTATTTTTGCAAAATTGTCTCTCTCTTTTTGTTTATAGCGCATGATCAAAAAATTGCGCAGGTGATCAAATACCACCAAAGGAAAGCTCTGTTTATGGGAAAAAAAGGACGTCTAATTTGTTTAGGTACAGTGTCGCACGACCGCGCAATTGTCCGTTAAAATCACACAGTGCCGAATCGCAAAATAGGGCCTGGTCAGGAAGGGGGTAAAATCTTCCGGGGCTTAAGTAGTTAATAATAATAATAATAATATAAATAATATTGTAAAGTGCAGCACAAACTGTTGGTACTATATAAATACTCTATATAATAATAATTCAAAGAAAACATAAAATGTATTTGCCTTGATACTTTGTGTTCATCGACATTCAGATTCGGCTACGATTGAAAAACATTTTCCTGCAAAAGTAGTCTCATTTAAATTCAGATATTTATTGTCAGACTAAAAGACATTTTATGTCTGCCCCAATTACATATTTATATACCATACTATCATCTCCATTTCCAACTCCTACATATACTCTGTAGTAATGTTTTCCAAAATGTCAAAAATCATAAAAGTGCTCCCAGGTTTGGACATGTCTGGACTTGCCCATCAGGTATTTGATGAAATACTTTGAAATACAGCACTTAGAATAAATATATTCATTTTTTTAAAATAACTATTTCCATTTTGGTATTTGGAGAAAAAAAAAAAAACAATAATGTATTACGGGAGGGAACAGGAACCATTGTAGCATGTCAAAAAGACAGATCGTGTTAAACTAAGCAGATACACATTTGTTAACCCTAACCCAAACGAATTACAATTTTTTCAGCTCAGTGAGATTCCCACTTTCGGCTCGTACAGTATGTTTTGTCTTTGTCATCATAAAGCCGGTCACAGATGGTATACAAAAACAAGTCACAATGCTATTTTTCTAACAGGAACAAGTTCCAACATGAAAACTGACTCTCCATCATTTCCGCCCTCCTCCCAAAACAAAACTTTATTTAGCTAAGGATCTACGGCCTGAATTGCTAAAATGCCCATGTTTACCAAACACCTGGGGTGTTTGCTTACAAATGCAGGCAATCATTTGAGATGCTCCCCCCGTTGTTTTAAATCCCCTCCTTTGTAACTCAGCGCGATTAAAATCCTGCAGAGAGCAAGAAAAGGAAGAAAGGAATAAAAGAGAAGACAGAAGGAGAAAGAAAAACTTCTCAGCATGGGCTCTGGAGTGCTATCATGTGCCATTGGTTTTGCCTACTATGTATTGCCCAGTACAGGAATCTGTTTGTGTACGATTGCCTCAAAGTAGGAAATATTGGCCTTTAGTTACAGTTTAGAGAATCCTAATCTTTTTTTTTTGTAATCAGGTTAACCAGTTTCTACAGGGAGCTCCTGCAGTTCAATTCACAATTAAATAGTTAGAGCTAATGATATAATGTGATTCTTTATCCTTCGAGAGAAAAATTCAACAAACAATGGGGTATCTGTCTAGCAAATGCTTTGAATTTAAGCTGGCCTTAAACTAGTAGATTTACAATTCTGACAATATATTTGCTGACCTAATGCCTAAAGTCTAGGTAGAACTTAAAAAAAAATTAAAATCAGAACAAGGGTTGTTATTTACATTTATTTTCTCTTGTGTTGGTGCCATCTGTTATAATTTTTCTCAAATGTACGACTTTCAAAGAATGAATGTGGTTTTCATTTGGGGAAGTCCATTTGTTCCAAAATCCAAAGTTGAATGCAAAAACTTTTTTTTAATACTTTCAAACAACATTTATTAAAGTTTACGTTTACGTTAGAAAAACAGCGCAACAGACAGTACTTACATTTAGCCCCCGTTCACATGCAGGCGACGCTACTTCGCACCGCGACCTCCGAGGTCGCGTTGCGAGCAGCGCGCCGCGACCTCGGAGCGGCCGCCACGGACTTCATAACATTGAAGTCTATGGCGGTCGCTTCCTGGTCGCCCCAAAGAAGCTCCGGACCCTTTTTCTAAGTCGGAGCGACTTGTGTCGCTCCTATTAGAACAGGTCCGCAGCTTCCCTATGGGAGGCGACCAGGTCGCCTCACAGGTCGCCTTAGTGTGAACGGGGGCTTAATGCGAAGTGCCCATTGTGTTGGTGCCAGCTGTCATAGTGGGAATCCAAAGACCTCTGTACCCTAATAATATGAGTGATGGACATGTGACAGGCACTAATCAAAATTGTCGGCTATGCCTGCTCTTTCCACCCCCTCCTCCATCCATGGAAACTGTACTACAGCTTTCGTAAATGAAAAGTGTTCTATGAATGGAGGATGGATAAATTAAAGGTCTACCTCCTCCATTTAAAGATCACTTTTTATTGATGCAAGCTTTAGTAAAGCTTCTCTGATTGGAAGAGTGGTGGGTGAAAATGGTGGGCATATTTGGACCTCTAGTTGAGTGCCTGTCATGGGTCCAGCATTGGTATTAACCTCTGCATCCCAAAATCAACATTATTTGTTCTAGCCTTTGATCAGGAAGCTTTGTATGTGCTCATATTTTCTTGACATTTTATGGAGCCTATACTCTCCTCTAAAGTCAATGGCAATGTAGAACTCATCTAAAAGGGTCATCTATTCCCCTCTTTGCAAACATGTAACATGATTAGCCAACAAGGTTGCTTTCTTGCTGCAGAATCTGACTGAACCGCACTCCATTTTTTCCTGAACTGAAAGATATTTACACTCCATAGCCACTAAGTGTCCATTCACATTGATCCGACTTGTCAGGCGACTTGTCAGCCTGACAAGTCGCGGTCCTCCCGCTCCCACTGTGTAGTACAGGAGCCGTTCTAATAGGAGCGACACAAGTGGGTCCTGTACTACTTCGGGGCGACCTGGAGGCGACTTGCATTGACTTCCATTATGTGAAGTCTGTGTAAGTTGCGCCAAAGTCGCGCTGCACGCGACTTCCCAGGTCGCCCCCTAAGTCGGAGCGACCTAATGTTAACGGAGCCTTATGCAGAAATGCTTAATGTATAGATATCCAAGTTGCAGGCTATACAACCACTGGTTCAATAGAAGAATCTTTTATTACAGAGGAGCCTACTATTTGTTGTGTGAAAGATGACTCAGTATAGTTTGGGTGCTTCATATTCTCAACCATTGCAAATTTGTGGCAGTACTGTGCCCCTTTCTTCTGAATCATTTATAATCCAGTCTTTATAGATACATCTTCATTTCTCCTTCACAATAAACCTGTCCCCATCCTGCCCAATATCCTTCAATTGCAAAATGTAATGAGCTGGAAAGAAAATTTGTCTCCCAAGCAATGGCTTCATTCAATCAGATGCAGCCATTGTTTGGGTATGTTGACAGCCGCTGGTGGTGGTTGTCAGATAATAATATTTGACCACAGGGGCATTCGTTCATTCATGCTGTTAATGGGAATGGGGGAATCTGTTAAATTTTTTTCCTGAACAAAAAAGAACTATCATTGTGTGGCCAGGTCAACTAGACATGACTACTTTCTAACGCTATCACTCACTATTAAATTAAGATCAATCCCTTATGAAGCTGCTTTCTGCCATGACTATTCCTTAACCGGTTGCCGACCGCCGCAAGTAAATATACTGCGGCGGTCAGCCCTGGCCAGGCAAAGTGACATACCGGTACGTCAGTAGCCTGGGAGCCAATAGCGGGCGCGCGCGCGCCGCCGGAGGTGCGCTCCCGCCTCGGCTCATTCACTGACACCTCCGTGTGTGTTACCATCGGGTCCGCCGGTCACTCGCGATCGTCCGCTGTGAAGGGAGAAAGGCAGGCGGCTAGTGTAAACAAAGCCGCCTGTCATTCTTCCCTGTGTAAAAGCACTGATCACTCGGTCCTGCTATGTAGGACCGTTGATCTGTGCTGTTACACACACAGCCACATCCCTGCACAGTAAGAAGCACGCCCCTAGGGACACACATAGTCACTGCATCTCTAATAAAGTTAACCCCTTCCCTGCCAGTGTCATTTTTACAGTAACAGTGCATATGTATAGCACTGATTACTGTAGTAATGTCACTGGTACCCCCAAAAGTGTCAAAAATGTCAGTCAAGGGTCCGATCTTTTTTTTTACATTTTTTTGGGGAATTTCATATAAAAAAATTAGAAAAATATTGTTATTTTTGCAAAATTGTCGCTCTTTTTTTGATTATAGCACATGATCAAAAAATCGCACAGGTGATCAAATACCACCAAAAGAAAGCTCTGTTTGTGGGAAAAAAAGGACGTCAAATTCGTTTAGGTACAGCGTCGCACGCCCAAGAAATTGTGCGTTAAAGTCACGCAGTGCCGAATCGCAAAATACCCCCTGGTCAGAAAGGGGGTAAAATCTTCCAGGGCTTAAGTGGTTAACATAAAAAAGCCCAAGCATTTTGTAGGATTTGTTTTTTTGTTTTAAATTTTCCTCCTTTAATTTGCTGATTATTTAGGGTTTCGGTGTGTACCCCTAGGTGCTCCTTGGGGCGCCACTTTGGCATTCAGAGCTTTTAATTAAACTGCTGACCACCCTTCTGGAAACTGCAAACCAGTAGTTATATTGTTGCAACAACTGACACCTACCAACAGCAGGCATGTGCACCAGCCCTCCACTCCTACAGCCAGGCAAGGTGGCATCAAGAGCTCATGGCTATTTACTTGACTGCTATGCATGTTCCTGCTGCAGTTCTGCAACCGATGAATTGGGAAAAGGTGAATTGCACCTCATAATTAGGGAAAAGTGATAGGTCTATACTTTGAAAGAGGTTCCAGTTAGGTAAAGTCTACTTTTATCACAAGAATGTATATTAAATGCATTAAATATCCAAACAGCAGCATGTTTAGGCAATACTCCTTCCTTATGCAAATGTGTCACCTGCTTAAATTGTTTACAAAGTAATTAATTATTTACCAAGTATGATTCAATCAACATAATACTAGTTAAAGCCTTTATATGAGAGATTCAATTAACTGTTTGTAAACACATGGCCCTGTTTGCATTTCAAACAGCAAACTAGCCACTTGTATATTTGAAATGGAGATTTCACAATGCTTGAATGAGTGTCTGGCATGTGCTGGTTTTAGATAGCGTGGTACCTGGACAGAAAATAATTTGGGGTTGATTTACTAAAGGAACAGAAATTGATCACTACATTTCCTTTTGAAAGTGTATATACACCTTTTAAAATAAAGTAAAGCCGTCTTTACTACAATCTTCAATGACATCTAAGCATGTATACTATATATGTATTTTTAAATTCCCTTGCACATTATTGGATTTTCAAAGTGAACAAAACTTTTTTATTTTTACTAAGTTAAAGCGGAGTTTCGGCCACAAAATCCACATAATTAATTTTGTGGCCATCCGCTTGCTTTTCATCACCTGAAAAGGAATTGGATAGTTAGGATTTTTTTTTCTTAATTACCTTGTTATTGTAGAAAAATATACTCACCTTTTTTCCACTTCCTCCCTCTGTGGCCTCGGCCCGCGCCGTCACTTCCGGTTTGCAATGATTCCTGGGAGCTGAACGTCATCGCTCCCAGGAATCAATGCAACGGCACCGGCCCAGCTCGTCACTTCCGGTGCGCCACCGCATTCCCTGCTAAACAGCTTCTGGGCATGCCCATGCATCGCCGCACCGGAAGTGACAAGAGGGGCCGGTGCAGGCGCATTCTGGGAGAAGAGGACACGGAAGAGGACGCAGAAAAGGATCGCGCTGGCTTCAGCTGCCCACATCAGAGATGGCAACGCTGGAGAAGAAATGTTAAAAGTGAGTATTTTCTTCTTGCAGGTAAGTGCGAACCGGGACAGATCAGAGGCTATCCATTGTGGAATGTACTAGCCCTGACTGTCCCGGGGGTATTTTCATTGAAAATATTTTTATGTGGCCGGAACTCCACTTTAAATGAATATTTATTTTTCTAAGTGAATAGTGTCTATGCCGTTAGCAAATTTACTTGAATAGTGCTGGGTTTCCACAGAGAATGGTATTTCAACAATATTTTGTTGCAATTTGCTGAAAGGGGGAGGAGGAGTAATGATGGCGGGAAGTAGTAAAAGTGAATGAAAGGTTAAGATTGGAGAGTAGGGTAGAATTATGATTTAAAGTATATATACAGCCAAAACATTTTTAACAATTTTTGGATAGTGTAAAGGATGCCATTTTTATCCCATCATGGAGATTTCCCTTCACTTCCTGTACTGTAGTGACAGGAAACATTTCCAAAGTGAGAGGAATTTTCTAGACAGTTGTCACCAGAATAAGTGTTTCTATTGCCAGATATCTCCTTTAATCCTGTTCTCACGACAGCTCAAAATTTTGGATTTTCATGAACTTTTTGTACTGGTGATAACTGTCACCAGAGCAAATTAACCACTTAAGCCCCGGAGGATTTGGCTGCTCAAAAACCAGTGCCTATTTTGCGACTCGGCACTGCATGACTTTAATGGACAATTGGCGACGCTGTACCCAAATTAAATTGACATCCTTTTTTTCCCACAAACAGAGCTTTCTTTTGGTGGTATTTGATCACCTGTGTGATTTTTACTTTTTGTGCTATAAACAAAAAAAGAGCGACAATTTTGAAAAAATAACAATATTTTTCACATTTTTTTATATTAAACCCCCCCCCCCCCCCAAAAAAAAATGTAAAAATCAAAATGTTTTAACATTTTAGGCCAATTTGTTTTCTGTTACATATTTTTTGTGAAAAAAATCACAATAAGCGTATTTTGATTGGTTTGTGCAAAAGTTATTGCGTTTACTAACTACGGGAAAGATTTATGTCATTTTTATTGGTTTTTTTTTTAACTAGCAATGGCGGCGATCTGCGATTTTTTTTGCGGGACTGCGACTTTGCGGCGGACAGATCGGACCTTTGACTGACATTTTTGACACTTTTGCCAGTGACATTACTACAGTAATCAGTGCTATATATATGCACTGGTACAGTAAAAGTGACCCTGGCAGGGAAGGGGTTAACTTTATTAGAGATCCAGGGGTTAAGTGTGTCTCTAGGGGCGTGCTTATAACTGTCAAGCGGCGTGGCTTTTGATGTAACCACAGAGACATACGATCCTACATAGCAGGATCGTATGATCTCTGCAGTTACACCAGGGAGAATGACAGGCGGCTTTGTTTACATTAGCCGTCTGCCTTTCTCCCTCTCCAGCGGGAGATCGCGAGTGACCGGAGGACATCGGAGCCGCCGGTAACTCGCGCGGTGATGGCAGTGAACGAGCGGGGGCGGGAGCGTGCCCTCTGCGGCGCACGCTCGCCCCCTATTGGCTCGTGGGCGAGTGACATACCGATATGTCACTTTGCCCAGGAGGGGCTGACTGCCGCAGTATATGTACTTGCAGCGGTCGGCAAGTGGTTAAGAGTGTGAATTTCCATAGGAAGGCCACAGAAAAAAAAAAATAAATAAATAAAACAAAAACAGATGCTAAGCAAATAAAGAGCATACATTTCTATATCAGGGACACAGTCAGCATAAAAACTAAAACTAAAATAGATGCTGATGTAGCAACTTCCTAGGTAGGTGCTAGGATAGTTAGATAGCTGTTAAGTTGTCGCTTATATCGCTTCTCGGCCTTTTGGCTAAGATGAAGTGTAGTATCTGTTCTTATCAGTGATCTAGTGGAGGTTCTGTGCTGTCATTCTGACCTGGCTAAGGTTGGAGTGGTGGCTATGAATCTCTGCTAGCGTGATGGGGGCTTGGAAGGTTAGTACCGGCTGGAAAAAAACCGGGGTGCCCACAGGCAGCTGGGGCACAGGTGTAATTCCCCCAGGAAAGATGGAAGACCCCATTACCTCCTGGTTTGAACATTCTAGCTTTTCTGGCTATGGGCTGGGAAGACAGAAGGTCCACGGAGTGGTCGCCCTAGGGGTGTTCTTAGTATCACTTGGGTGTGTTATCCCACTGTGTGAACAGAACACATGGGCACAGTCACCAAATTTTCTTTCCTTTTGCATTGTGCCTCTATGGGTTGGGCCTTTTGGATTAAGTCCGGGGCAATTTTTGTCTACCAGGCATCAGGGCCCAGCCAGTGCATTATTGCACAGCCACCTATTTCATTTATTTATTTTTCTCCCACGTTTGTCACCTTTCACTGTTGTGTGTGTTTTTTTCACTGGATAAAGGGTGTGAGTCCTTGGGCTTACCCTGATGTCTAGGGGGATGATGTGTGGCCCTCAGGCCCTTCCTCCCTCGCATCTGGGGGTCTCTCTTCTGGAGAGCACCCCTGACAAAATATTTGATGGTCGACTTCGACTGACCTTGAAGAACAGGGTCTGCCAGGCCTTCTGGCTAGGCAGACCATGTAAACCTATGTCCCTGTCAGGAGCCTTGTACCCCTGGGGTGAAGGTAGAGGTTCTACTACTTTGGGGGGGGTGGACTAAAAGCAAACCCCTAAGTGCACTTTTTAGTGTGTGTTTTACATGCAAGTTTTTTGTCCACGTATGTGTTTTTTCCTTCTAGGTTTTGCACCACCACGGACTTAAAAAAAAAAAAAAAAAAGTTGTAATTGGCAAATTTACTGACACTCTCTGCTATCCAATCCGATCCTGTCCGTGAAATCCAGATGGATGGAAACCCTATTTTCCATCCGTCTGGAGGACCGGATCAGATGAAAACGGACAGGCGGAGGAGGAGGAGAGCGGGGATCTGACAGCTCCGTTCCATCACACAGGAAGAGATGGAGAAGGACCTGTTATCCGCCTGCTCAGCAGGGATTGGCGGATCGATCCCCGCAGAGCAAAATTGAATCCGCCGGGCAGAAAGTCTGTGTGAAAGAACCCTAAGGGACTTTTTCAAAGGTTGGTGTTTTTATGTACTATTGTACTAAAGTACTATGTACTTTTGTTTGAATAAGTAGCAAGTGGTTACTTTGTACCCTGTACTCATTCAAATAGGAGGAGGGCCAGATATCTGGAGGTCCCCTTGTTCTGAAGGGAACTTCCAGATTCCAAAAAGTGGCCACCTGAGACTCTCACATCCCTTTCGGAGGACATGTTTTGGGAATGGGGTTCTTGTCCCCACCAACATGCGGGAATGTTAACCTGAGGTCATTCCTGGCCAGAAAGCCTGCAAGCCTGGAAAAGGGTGTTGCATGTTGCATGCTGTGTTTTCTTTTCCTTTAAGGGACAGTATGCTTTTAAAAAGCAATTTGTAATGTCAATAGTAAAAAACAAGAAACAAATAAGAAAAACAATTGCCCAGTTAGGTGGGAAAGCTAATAACATTGCTTGGGATTTCAAAGAGTTGAGTGCACAGGAAGTTACAAATACAAGCACACAATGTTTCTGGATGAACAGGTCTCCTACATAATGAAGGACAATAGAAATGGCTGTTTAAAAGCACATGCATATGCTAATATAGCCGTTACACAATCACATCTTCCATTCTGCTTGAATGATATCTGAAAGATGACTATTAGGTGAGAAATTTGATAGCAGCCAGTATACACAGCAGCTCATAGAAAACAGTCTAAAGTATTCTTTGTAGACAGCCTGTATGCATATGAGCATTTTAACACAGCATTAAACTTTTGCAGTAATACCAGTACATTATGCCTAACTCACCTAACCTTACTCTGTAAGCCTAGGTTTGTATACTGTTAGGGGTCTATGCAGGGCTTTTTTTCTCAGAGAATAGGTGCAGGAACTCCTCCCTTCTGAGTCCCCCTTAACTCCACCCCCTACCCACCTCCGAGCACCGTTCCTTGGTTCCATTCCTTACCCACCTCCCAGTACCACCCTTTTTAGAGAATATAGAACCAAGTATCATTTTGTGGTGCTAAGTATTTTGTATGGAATTTAATCATGTTAACAAGAAAGGCAATAAAATAGATATAGCAACAATGGACACCCCAATAGTTCCAGCCCAGCATCAGTAGACTCCCAATAGCCAGCATCAATAGACCCTTCAGCAGTCAGCAGCATTAGATCCCTCTATCAATAGTAGATCTCTCTCAGCAACGATCGACCCACTGCAACATAAAATCCACCACCAGCAACAATAGATCACCCACCAATAACAATAGACCTCCCCAGCAACAAATCAAACTCCCTGCAAAAATTGATCCACTCCAGCAACAATAGATTCCTTAACAGCCAGCAAGAAAGACCGCTCCCTCAATGGTAAATCCCTCCAAGCAACAAATGACCCCCCCAGCATCTTAAGAGTCACCCTGGCAACAATAGATCCCACACGAGCAACAGACGACCTTCCCAGAAACAATAGACCTCCTTCCTACTCAAAAAAAGATAGCCTCCAGCAACAATAGATCCCCCAGCAGCCAGCATCAATAGACCCTCCAGCACACCCAAGCACCCCTTGCCATTACATACATTCAGTTCAGGAGGTGCCGCAACTGCGTTCCCCCACGTTCCCGCTGAAAAAAAGCCCTGGCTCAATGTATAAAAAATTTGCAAATGTCTCAGCATTCACACCAAAGTCAAGAATAATACCCATAATGTTTGTAATATGTGTGACATGTCCGTTTCCATTGTTGCCTTTTGCAGGGTGACCATAACATTCTGCAACATTCGGTCTTAAGAGAAATAAGCTTTAGGAACATTCGACCAATAGAGAAACAGGGACATTCACAAAGGAATTTTTTTTTATAGCTAGTCTCATTAGTGTCTGTGGTAAGGCTTCTAGTTACACATCACGCGGATTGAGAAGTGCTTTTACCACAAATCGACATAGCCCTACGTCGGCTGCAATAAGTGGCTGTACCGGGGTGATGCCTACACCTAGAGGCATCATCCCTGTACCATTTTTTAGAGCCGGCGGTCGGTTTTTAGGCGGCAACTGCCGATGTGGCTCGATAGCCACTCGATTGTTACTCCAGCAAAAGGGATGGGAACCCCCCCCCCCTCCTGCCGCCTTCCGCGGCTCTGCCCGAGTCTCCCGTCTCACTGGGAGACCCGAGCAACCCAGCCGGCGCATCCGCCGGCTTGTTGGAGTCCCAATCAAAACCGGATGCAGCTTTGATCGGGTCTCCGATGACGTAACCTGGAAGCAGCGTCCATGACATCACGTCCGGGTTACTAGGCTGCTAAAGGCGCCGAATTTTAAAAGTGACTGTATTCAAAAATGCCGTTTTCGGCATTTTGAATACATTGAAGTGCAGTGGAGGGGTCTGGGGTCTTTTAGACCCCCGATCCCTCCATTAAGAGTACCTGTCACTGCCTATTGCTGTCACAAGGGATGTTCATATTGCTTGTGACAGCAATAAAAGCGATCACATTTATTTATTTATTTTTTTAAAAACCTGTGTTAAAATTAAAAGAATAAATAAAATAAATAGGAAAAAAAAATGTTAACCGTCCCCGTTGCCATGATCTCGCGCATGAAAGAAAACATATACGGAAGTCACGCCCGCAAATGAAATCGCTGTTCAAATCACACAGGTGAGGTATCGCCGCGATCGCCAGTGCGAGAGCAAAAATTTAAAAAATTTTAACATTTTTTTTTTAAGTGTCGCCTATGGAGATTTTTATTGACCATAGTTTGTCGCCATTGTGCGGGTGTGCGCAATTTTTAACCATAACATGTTGGGTATCTATTTACTCGGCGTGACATCATCTTTCACAATATACAAAAAAAATGGCAAACTTTAATGTTTAGTTTTTTTAAATGCAGTGAAATGTAATTTTTCCAAACAAATGGCGTTTGAAAGACCACTGCGCAAATACCGCGTGACAAAAAATATGGCAATGACCATTATTTTATTCTCCAGAGTCTTTGCTAAAAAAATATATATATTTGGGGGTTCTAAGTAATTTTCTAGCAAAAAATACTGATTTTAACTTGTAAACAACATGTGTCAGAAATGGGCTTGGTCCTTAAGTGGTTAAAAAGAAAGTCCTTTTAGCTTTATTTAACAAACACAAATACCTATGATAGCAACAACCAATTAAAATTTAACTTTAGCTTTTCTGTGACAACCTGTACAAGTAGATTGGCTGTGATTTTCACTAAGCAAATAGCCTTGACATTCCAATTTGCTACTTAATAATGTGCACATAGCTACAGTACTTAAAGTAACTCTAACATTGGAGACACATCCTTTAACTACCCAAAGGCAAATTTAGTAACTTTTACACAAGCATTTACATTTTACAGGGAACAGGTGTTATATATTGCATTTTATCAGCAAAAGATAAACTGTTGGATATTATTAGGTTACATATAGAGAACAGATAGTAAGCGACATTAACCAGCTGGCTCAGCTTACTATTCTGTTTCTGAACATGCTGTTTTAAAGCGGTAGTAAACCACCGGCTTTTTTTTTTTTTTAAACCCGCAAGACAAAGTTATAATGTGCTAGTATTCATCGCATACTAGCACCATATGTGAGAATTACCCTAAAACAAAGCTCTCTAGCAGTGAGCTGTCACCGCTGATCTTCACCCTGGTCTTCCTTCTGGGTTGGCGGCTCTGGTCCTTTGATTGGACAAGCTGCAATGACATCAGCATACAGGGCCCTGAAGGAATGGCACGGTATGCCATTCTTTTAGAGCGCATGCACTGGTGACGTCACCGGTGGCTTCACAAGTAAATATCTCCTAAACAGTGTATATTTGGGAGATATTTACTGTACCTGTAGGTGAGCCTTACTATAGGCTTACCTATAGGTAAAAATCTTCCATGGGAGTTTACGCCCACTTTAAAGTGGTTCTAAAATCAAATTATTTATGGTTTTTTTTTTAACCCTAATGCATTCCTTGCATTAAGGTAAAAAATGTTTAGGTAAACGTATCGCCGCCCTCACTCGATCCAGTGATGTGCCCATCTGCAGCAGGTATCTCCACTTGCTTCCTGCTTCTGGTCTCACAGGCTCTTCTAAGGCATTGAGAGTCATTGATAGGACCAAGCCGCGCTGTCTGTGTCTATAGACATAGGAAGCACAGCTCGGGATTGAGTCCGCAAGTGTGCCACTGTAGGAAGCAGCTTCCTATCGTGACACACAGAGAAGAAGAAGAGCCAGGAGCACCTGCAGGGGACCCGAAAAGAAGAGGTTTGGGGACGCTCTGTGCAATTTCAGTGCACAGAGCCGGTAAGTGTAAACCTGTTTGTTAATGAAAAAAAAAAAAAACTTTCTGTTTAGAATAATTTTAATTGAATAGTGGAAAAAAGACGACAAAATAAAATGAGGTGATGTCACTAAACAAGTAAACAAAAGTAGCTGGTAAAGTGTACATGAACTGTTATATCTGCCTAGGAATTTGTAATTCTGTACAGCCAGTCTTTCACACTTTTGCTACCCCTGCCAGGAGGGTGACATCAGTAATCCCTGTTGAAGTTTCCTATATCTCCAGCTTCATTCATGAACTATGACTTAAAATTGTGATGACGGTGATTTATTGCCCAGTGGGTCAGCAGTTGAGAGAGGAAGCTGCAAATCTAAAACAGG
The DNA here is from genome assembly GCF_965119305.1 of Pelophylax lessonae. Taxonomy (NCBI): domain Eukaryota; kingdom Metazoa; phylum Chordata; class Amphibia; order Anura; family Ranidae; genus Pelophylax; species Pelophylax lessonae. Next base: position 528,051,364 of record NC_138768.1, read on the forward strand.
AAATAATGGTGTTATCTACATGGCTTTGCAATATGCAGAGGTATGAGTAGCAGCAATTGATGAATGCAAATCATTTGGCAAGTAAAATTTACAAAACATTAAAAAGCTTGTTACTCTTTTGTCATATGCTTTAATTACCTAAATAAAGCACCTTTTTGTGAAAAAAAATAAAAAATAAAAAGCAAAACAATAAAAATAATATTCATGAATATATTATTATTAATAATAATAATAATATACAGGTATATATAATATATATATATATTGCTAAAAAAAATGAAAGGAACACTTTGAAAACACATCAGATCTTAATGAGGAAAGATATCATGCTGGATATCAATATTGATTTGGACTCGGTAATGTGTTAGGAACAAAAGGATGCCACATTGTTTGGTGGAAATTAAAATGATCAACCTACAGAGAGCTGACTTCAAAGCCCCCCCGAAAATCATAGTGAAAAAATGATGCAGAAAGCTAGTCTATTTTGCTGAAATTTCATTGCAGCAACTCAAAATGGTACTTAGTAGTTTGTATGGCCCCCATGTGCTTGTATGCATGCCTGACAACGTTGGGGTATGCTCCTAATGAGACAACGGATGGTCTCCTTGGGTATTTCCTCCCAGATCTAGACCAGGGCATCACTGAGCTCCTGAACAGACTAAGGTGCAACTTGGCGGGGTCGGCTGGACCAAAACATAATGTCCCAGAGGTGTTCTATTAAATTTAGGTCAGGCGAGCATGGAGGCCATTCAATGGTATTAATTCCTTCATTCTCCAGGGTGGCTGCATACTCTCGCCACATGAGGCCAGGCATTGTCATGCACCAGGAAAAACCCAGGACTCACTGCACCAGCGAAGGGTCTAACAAATGGGTGCAAAGATTTCATCCCAATACCTAATGGCAGTCAGGGTGTCATTGTCTAGCTGGTAGAGGTCTGTGTGGTCTGTGTGGATATGCCTCCCCAGACCATCACTGACCCACCACCAAACAGGTCATGCTGAACAATGTTACAGGCAGCCTAACATTCTCCATGGCTTCTCCAGACCCTTTCACATTTGTCACATGTGCTCAGGGTGAACCTGCTCTCATCTGTAAAAGCACAGGGTGCCAGTGGCAGACCTGCCAACTCTGTGGTTCAATGGCAAATTCCAATCGAGCTTCACGGTTACGGACAGTGAGCATCGGGCTCAATAGAGGATGTTGGGCCCTCAGGCCACCCTCATAAAGTCTGTTTCTGATTGTTTGATAAGAAAATTTCACACCAGTGGCCTGCTGGAGGTCATTTTGTAGGGCTCTGGCAGTGCTCATCCTGTTCCTCCTTGCACAAAGGAGCAGATATCGGTCCTGCTGATTTATTAAGGACCTTCTTTGGCCATGTCCAGCTCTCCTGGAGTAACTCCCCCCACCTCTGCTCCAACGACTGTGAGAATACTTGAATAGTGCCTGCATCTGATTGGCTGCAAATGCTGTTCAGCCAACAAAAGTAAATTCTTCTGACTGGGGCACCCATGGTTAGTATATCTCTACTAATTCAGCCCGAATTGACTGAAATGTGGGGAATCTATATGGCAATCTTTATTCACAGAACAAGAAGCAAGTGGGTCCTGCATTTTAATCCAGCAAGGCAGAAAACAAACACAGTTCAATGCAGGAGGGTTTTTACAAGAAGTCCCTAGCATAAACAAGCAAAACATCTGCTCACCTGAGCCACTAACTAACCTTATATCAGTTTCTGACTAACTGGGTGCTATCTAATGGCTTTCCCAAAACAAACAGGCAGCATTTTTTAGCATTCTATCTAAATTCAGATTTTTCACCCAGCAGGCTCCCACAGCAGAAAGAGCAAGAGAGAGTCCTGAATGTCAGTAAGCTCACTTATATAAAGGTCCATGGACAGCTGGGGTCAATAATAAGGTCTAAGTTATGGAACTAGGAATGGAGGCTTTATCCCAATCAAGACCATACAATGGCTCCATGGCAGGACATATTAGACACCAATCCTAAGATATACTTAAGATATACTATGCTTCACTATATACAGTGCCTTGAAAAAGTATTCATACATACCCCTTGACATTTTTCACATTTTGTCATGTTACAACAAAAACATAAAAATATATTTTATTGGGATTTTATGTGATTGACCAACACAAAGTGGCACATAATTGTGAAGTAGAAGAAAAAGGATAAATGGTTTTCAAATTTTTTTAAAAAAGTAAATATCTGAAAAGTGTGGCGTGCATTTGTATTCAGCCAGTTAATACTTTCTGGAAAGACCTTTTGCTGCAATTGCAGCTGCAAGTCTTTTTGGGTATGTCTCCACCAGCTTTGCACATCTAGAGAGTGAAATTATTGCCCATTCTTCTTTGCAAAATAGCTCAAGCTCTGTCAGATTGGATGGAGAGCATTTGTGAACAGCAATTTTCAAGTCTTTTCACAGATTCTCAATTGGATTTAGGTCTGGGCTTTGACTGGGCCATTCTAATACATGAATATGCTTTGATCTAAACCCTTCCATTGTAGCTCTGGCTGTATGTTTAGGGTCGTTGTCCAGCTGGAAGGTGAACCTCCGCCCTAGTCTCAAGTCTTTTGCAGACTCTAACAGGTTTTCTTCTATGATTGCCCTGTATTTGACTCCACCCATCTTCCCATCAACTCTGACCAGCTTTCCTGTCCCTGCTGAAGAAAAGAATCCCCGAAATGATGCTGCCACCACCATGTTTCACAACAGGGATGGTGTGTTCAGGGGGGTGTGCAGCGTTAGATTTCTGCCATACATAGGGTTTTGCTTTTTGGCAAAAAAGTTCAATTTTGGTGTCATCTGACCAGAGCACCTTCTTCCATGTTTGCTGTGTCCCCCCACATGGCTTCTTGCAAACGGCAAACGGGACTTCTTATGGCTTTCTTTCAACAATGGCTTTCTTCTTGCCACTCTTCCATAAAGGCCAGATTGGTGGAGTACACGACTAATAGTTGTCCTGTGGACAGATTCTGCCATCTGAGCTGATCTCTGCAGCTCCTCCAGAGTTACCATGGGCCTCTTGGTTGCTTCTCTGATTAATGCTCTCCTTGCCCCACCTGTCAGTTTAGGTGGACGGCTATGTCTTGGTAGGTTTGTAGTTGTGCCATATTCTTTCCATTTTGGATGATGGATTGAACAGTGCTCTGTGTGATGTTCAAAGCTTGGGATATTTTTTTATAACCCAACCCTGCTTTAAACCTTATCTCTGACCTGTCTGGTGTGTTCCTTGGCTTTCCTGATGCTGTTTGTTCACTAAGGTTTACTAACAAACCTCTGAGGGCTTCACAGAACAGCTGTATTTATACTGAGATGAAATTACACACAAGTGGACTCTATTTACTAATTATGTGACCTCTAAAGACAATTGGTTCCACTAGATTTTAGTTATGGGTATCAGAGTAAAGGAAGCTTAATACAAATGAACATGACACTTTTCAGATATTTATTTATAAAAAAATTTGAAAACCATTTATCATTTTCCTTCCACTTCACAATTGTATGTATTGCAAAACCTGCTTGAAGCAGGTCAAATGCAGATCATAAGGAGGTCAGCTGAAGGTAAAATTCACCTGTCAATGAATTCTAAATGTTTTTAGAAGCATCTCAGACTGATATAAAACTGATGCCATTGACACAAGACCAAAGCCCGTCAACAAAGGCTCATTTTTCCTTTGATATCCTTAGCGCGGATTCATTCAGATATCTAAAGGAGGTATGCCTATAACCACCTGGGACCATACAAAGTGGTTGAATGAGGCTGGCCATCTTGAAGTGTTAAAAAAAATTTAAATATGGGACAGCTCAGATACTAGCTCCTGCTTTCTGTCTTTTCTGTGTTACCTGTATCTGGTTCAGGGCTTTCCTTATGTAAACTTTTTTGGAATTCAAAGCAGAACTTTATCCATAACAGTTTAATACCAAATAATGTTCTCTAACAAAAGAGCATACATTCAATAGTAATAATTATGCTACCAAATTTAGTGTGTGCTATAAATTGCCTTCAGCATTGCTCCTATTTCTTCTTGCTGGAGGCCGCCATTTTGTTGAAGCCCAGAGCAGTCACTTCCATACTTGAACTTACTGCTCTCCCCCTCTTTTTGGTCTCAAAAATGATATGTCACTTTCTTGAATTTAAAATTTGTACATTTCCAGCCTTCATTTTATGTCTTGGCTCAGACAGTGAGGAAGGCTGATAGAAGCTTTTTTGTGTCTTCTTTCTCTCTCCCTGGAAGAAATATTGGAGTCTGCAATTGCACTGCAAGAATGAATAGCTCCATTTTTGTGGGGAAAAAAATCAGCAAAGACAAACAATACACCATATACAATTGTGACACAAATCATATTGTAATTGAATGTTATTAAAAATGACCTTTCCTTTTCAATCTGCAGCTGTTGTAATTTTCTGCAAATGCAAAGCAATAAGGCTACCTGGAGGCATTCTGTACACCGAATGTGTACTGATGACCACACCCCAGAAACATAATTTCCTGCTTGTGTGATTGGCTCACCAATTTTCCTTAGTTTTCTACACTAAGGTACAAGTCAGATTTATGGCATCCCCTGCAACAAAAATGTAATTTTTTGTGAGATGCTCCCAATACACGTCTAAAGGGATGCAGGCCCAGCAGTTTCCTTTGTTAGAGTCCTGCAGCATCCACAACTGATAGATAATTATGAAACCTCTCCCATTAGGCTCACTCAGCATAGAGGAACAAACAGTGATTTCTTCAGAATAACAAAAGGTAGGAATCTGCAACAAAGTTTGTTAAAATCCCTCCAATGTACAGAAATCCCCCGAGGGGAATATTTTTTTCTCAATAAAAGTGGGGTTACGCTTTAATTCATTTTCTTCAGTTGGATTTTTTTTTATTTTACTTACTGTATTGCACTGTTTGCTAAATCTGATCTAAAAACATAGATGTTTTAACGATTTGCGGCTTTGACTTGGTGATGCTAAATGCTCTTATTACTAATAATGGGAAAACATCTTGCCCAGGTCATTGAATACTGTGCATTCTGTTTACCTCAAACAATAGCATCCATAAAGCCCTGAAATGTCTATACTTCAGTCTGATACCTGATGTAGTCAATGTTTTCTGAATAACATAATAATAAAAAAAAAAAAATAACTCAATACACTTAAGTCTGATGCTTGATATCAACTTGATATGTAACTTTCATTTTTTCAGTGGGCTGGTATATACTTTCTTGTCTTCTGCTAATTTAAGCAGGTGTCTTGCTGAGGTTTGCTTATGGAAGAAAGTTGCAGCAGGCCCGTGACAGTGCAGGTAACGGCAGTCTGGCAGTTATAGGCGTGTTAGGACAATGTTGATTAAAGGCTGTCTGAAGAATGTTGAACTACCACAAACTGCTGAGAATCAGGACTGAAGACTATTCCCAGCAAAGTGCACAGAATACAAGGTTTATTTTCCATTCCCTTTAGGGCTATTCTATATAGAAAATAAAACAAGCATGGCACATAAATAACATGTGATGGGCCATGAAACCACAGAACAGTCCTTTTGAATGATCCGTAAAACAACTGCATCAAAACCCATGCAGCAGCAACTATTATTTTAGATATAACTGTCATTTTAGTATGAACAACAAGGATTGTGCATTACTGTGGGGTGGTACCACGAGTGCATATGACATAATAATTTGTGCCACATCCCATCTCTAAAGTTACAGAAAGAGATAGAGAAACATGGACTTTATAGGCACTAGTAATTAAAAAAAAATCACATATTTTTTTTTTTACACAAAGAATAAAAAAACACATAAATACAGGGTAAAAAGCACAAAAACAGAAAGCACCATGTACCCCGACCGCATGTGTACAACCCAGGAAAGCCTCAAAACAAAAGGGTCTCCCAATGGTTGGCAGTGTGGATCAGGTTGGCCAGGGGATAGGAAGTAGGTTCTTGCTCGACATGTTCCATGACGTGTCGCTTCTTCAGGAGCTTATCAGAACATTCACAGGATATCCGTAGTGGTGTATAGCAGAAATACGTCCTTAATGGTTTCCTTAATGATGCAAATGAACCAGTTTGGCTTGGAGATCATTCAATTTGGGTGATAAGTAAAATACCAGCAACTCACTATGTCAGTGTAGGATAGTACCATTCATAAGTGTCACATTTCAAAGAAGGTGACAAGTGTGAGGGCAATAATGTTCTCCATCGTAGAATGATAGCAAAATTGTAGTGGCAATCAGGCAATAACCTGTAGGAGAGTGTGGGTATAGTAGATTAGCAAAAAACAAAAAAAATCTCGCTCCTGAGTCATGTATAGATGCTCCTGAGAGTTGTTGTGTGTTAGGTAATTCCTGCTGTTAACACGTCGCGAAACATGTCGAGCTATAACCTACTTCCTATCCCCTGGCCAACCTGATTCACAGTGCCAATTTTTGGGAGATCCTTTTGTTTTGAGGTCTTCCTGGGTTGTACACATGCGGTTGGGGTAGAGTTGTTGTGTGTTAGGTAATTCCTGCTGTTAACACGTCACGAAACATGTCGAGCTAGAACCTACTTCCTATCCCCTGGCCAACCTGATCCACAGTGCCAACTTTTGGGAGACCCTTTTGTTTTGAGGTCTTTCTGGGTTGTACACATGCGGTTGGGGTACATGGTGGTTTCTGTTTTTGTGCTTATCCTTTATGTTATCTTATGTGTTTTTTTATTCTTAGTATTTTCTTTATACTAAAATCACAAATGTTATTCATACAAAGTGCTAAGATTGGTGAGGAGTTATGATTAATGTCAGATTTTTTTTTCTCTCCTCACTTATTGTCCTGATTATCAATGTCTCCGAGAAGGAATCTAAGGGAACAGGGAGAGAGAGCAAAAGTTTTAAAAGAGACACTTCTCTTGTGACAACTGTCAAAGAGGGTATATTGTTAACAATGGAAAGATATCCTCTCACTTCCTGTTGAGTCTGCAGGAAGTGAGGGGGAATTTCCTATAAGAGATACAGATGACATAAAAAAAAAAACTGACAGGTTTTAACCCTTCTCTACTCTATCCAAAATTGAAAAACACATTTTTGGTTTTAGATATATTTAAATGATTACATTGAAACATCTACAGCAACGTTATTGAAGACACAATCTATACATTATTGTTAACCACTTGATGACCGCCCACCGCAGATTTACTGCGGCAGGCATCCGCTCCTGGGCAAACCGACGTAGTACTACATCGCTCCCTCAGAAGACTCTAGGGGGTGAGCCACCACCGCCCCCGCTCGTCAGCCGGGGAGCCAGTGCATGTGACAGGCGGCTCCGATGGCCGCCGACCACTTGCGATCTCCCCCCGCTGACAGAGAAGGACGGACGGCTGATGTAAACACAGCCGTCTGTCATTCTCACTGATCTCACAGATCGAGGGGTCCGATCTGTCCGCCGCAATGTTGCAGTCACGCAAAAAATTGCAGATCGCTGCCATTACTAATAAATGAAAAAAAAAAACAATAAAAATGACGTAAATCTTTCCCGTAGTTAGTAAACGCAATAACTTTCAAACCAATCAAAATACGCTTAATGTGATTTTCTTTTACCAAAAATATGTAGCAGAAAACAAATTGGCATTAAATGGTAAAAAATTTAGATTTTTACATTTTTTTTGAGAATTTCATATAAAAGAATGTGAAAAATATTGTTATTTTTTCAAAATTGTCGCTCTTTTTTTGTTTATAGCGCAAAAAATAAAAATCGCAGAGGTGATCAAATACCACCAAAAGGGTGAGGAAGTGATTGGCGCTACCTAATGAGGTGTTCGGGAAATCTGATTGTTTAAATATTATTGCGTCACTCCTAAAAATAAATGATAAATAAATCACTCGTAATTGGTATGGCGTGTGTATGTGTATTCGATATAAATATGCGTGGTAGAAAGTAGATTCAAATTCTGTAGACAAGTTCTGTGATAATCATAAAAGATAAAAAAATATATGGTGTATATAAGATACAAACACTAAAAATAAAAATATAAGTGTCAATCTGCACGTTAGTGTGAAGGAATATATAAATGAATAAATATGTGCAGACCCAAAGTGGACGTGTGCAGGTTTAGTGCAATAAATGGTCGGTGTGTTGCGCAATGTGTGTGAAGCAACAAATGTGCGCACAATCAACAATAAGTCTGTATTGTGCAAGTAATAAATAACGTGAATATAAAAATTATTGTGCAAAAATGTATGCAGGTAGCGATAGAATCTACCTTATCAATAAGTAATTGATAAGTGAGTGATATGGTAGGAGTGGAACATTAATTACAATAGATGGATAAATATACTCTATAAAATACCAATAATGAGTAAAAATACCATCACAATCAATAAATATAAATAAATATAGATGGTAAATATAGCTGCCAATAAATAGATACAACAGTGCAAATGTGAAAGAGAAAGAACTGTGCAAATTCAGCAAAAAAACGTGGATATCACTGTAGAACGCCACAAGAAATCAGTCCAAATATCATGCACTCAGAGCTGATGAAAAAAGTCCTATAATTATGTAGTCCATATAAAGTGGCTATGGTGCTCTTTTCTCTATGCCCGGAGTGCAGTGAGTGGGCGGAAGGTAAAGTGCTCCCCTAATCCTGGGGTCTTGCGCTTACCAGATTCCCGTACCCCTGCAGGGGTAACTAGCGGGTCGATATTGGGGATCGCTCCCATACACCGGCAACCTGGTCCCTCTTAATGTACTTCCTCCTTGTACTCGATCTCACTCTGCCATAGGGTATATAATATCAGCTCAGTAAGGAAAAACATCCAGTACAGTCCCCGGGTATAAAGAAAAGGGAAAAGGAGCCTCCGATAGTGTAATATCGTTAAAATTTCTTTATTCCAATAAAAAAGACATGTACTCACATAAGCTAAGAACCTGTAGTACGTCCATCTGGCATAGGAGCCGCAACCTTCTCTTTCGCGGTGCACACCTGGGAGTAGCTTGCGTGCCAGCCGCCGGATGTGCGTTCCGAGCCTCGGGATCGTTAGACGGAAGTGATGTGGTCACGCTCTTGACGCGTTTCGTCACCCTGACGTCATCTGGAGTAGCGTCGACCACGTCCATTCCGTCTGCTTAAATATTGTGTGGTTACCAGGCAACCCGGCCGGGGGATGTCCGATTAATTCTCATTCGGCCAATGGGGCAATGATGTGTCATATGTTACTGGGCAGAAGTGATCCATTTAATCGTTATTGGGCAAACGCTTTTATTCAGCCAATTGAAAAAGGGGAAGTTTAATGTCATATGTTACTAGGCAGTATTCATTTGGAAAAAGGAACTCAATACGAAGTGTAGGAGAACCGGGTGATCGAGGTTTCCCAGTCACTCGGTCCTAATTAGACTGTGTTATTAATGGCTATATCTATGTACCCCAGTGTAAGTCATCATAAAGCCGGCACATATATCTAATCTGGGGAGGAAAGGGGGGGGTTTATTTACAAAAAATTCTTAATATGGGGGGCACATACATGCCTTTTCTTACTACTGACATAGGCAAATATATGTGTGGGGTAGATAGGAATTATTTTTAGTTGGGCATAATACTATTTCTGCATAAAAAGAAGAAGGGGCTAAACGCTTATAATAGTCAGGTAGTCAATAAAATTTTTTCCACATGAAGGGGCTTGTCTATATATTGATCTAGTAGCAGATAGAAACATAATAAAAAATTAAAAATATATAAAATATAAAATTGTTATATATAAGGGTAGGCTATTACTTAAGGTGGTCCATATAAAATCTCATAGTGATATCTAAAAAGGGCACTCATTTTATGCATATTTAAAATGCAGATAAAATCTTTTGGAACCCGGTGGTCTGGTAGGAACTCAACATTTGGTATATTAATTTACACATCATAAGGAAATAATATATTTTGCATTTTTTACTTATACTGTAACAGTATCCGTAACATATATAAAGTAGTAAATCAACTTTACACCTCATGTCCTGATTAGTTATGTATCTTAAATAGAATAGATGTATCGATCGGTGTGTATAAGTAGACTTTTACCATGTGGGGTATGTGAGCAGTATATGTGTGCCTATGGTATGCCACAGGCTACCCTAAATATTCCCTGGGTTAATTCTAAAGTGCTGGGAGAAGTGTGTATTGGTCTGGGCCCTGAAATGATATCTATTAAGTCTTGGGCCCGTATACATTAATATGCATGTGTTATATCTGAGCGTTGTTGTTATTCTCATTATGGAAATGGCCATAATATGCGGATAGATGAGAAGAATAGAGGAATATTGGCCCGTCCTATCCCACTGAAAATAGTGTGGGGCTAATTTCGGAGTAATCCTATCCAAATTATGTGGAATTAGAAATATGGTAAGTTTTGACTGTTTCTAGTGATAGGGCGACCGGAATCCTATATTAAAACAAATGGTCCAATTCATGGGAGGTTTAGGGCCTAGATCTGATATTGATGTATGTATTTATCTAAAATAACTTAAAAAATAAATTAGTAATCGGAAATAAAACAATTAAGATCTATATCGAGATTCAACCCTCCAGGCTGGAGTGATTCTAATTGAAAAATCCATTTCGTTTCGTTTTTGGAAATTTTCCTTGTTTTATTCTCTCCCCTCCAATGTGCTTTTATGGTGTCTATGCCATAGAACAGTAAACCTTTTGGGTTCTTGTTGTGTGTTTCAAGGAAGTGTTTTGATAGACCATGCTTAGGAAAGCCATTTTTGATGTTTTTTATGTGCTCTCTTATGCGCACGTACAGTGGCCTGGTGGTTCTGCCCACGTACTGTTTGTGGCAAGGGCACTCGATGACGTAAGTAACGTGGGTGCTGGAGCACGTAATCAATTCATTAATTTTAAATTTCCGTTTGTTGGAAAAAGATCTAAATTCGGCCATCTTCCTAGGTTGTAATGTGTTATTTCTACATGCAAGGCAATTCCGACATCTTATGAACCCTTTTAGATCTGGGAAGATTTTAATTTGCTTTGGTGGGTCCACCACATTGTGGACCAGCCTGTTTCTAAGTAAAATATTCGCTAAAGTCCTATCAGATTTTAAAATGGGCCAGTATTTGTTAAAAAAATTTTCCATTTGTCTGTGTTGTTTGTTAAAACCGGTAATAAAAGCCAAATCAAATTCGTTATTTTTGTTTTTAGGTTTTTCCTTCAATAGTTCTTCTCTCCGCATATTTTTAACCTTGTCCTTTGTAGCTTCTAATGTTTTCCTATCATATCCTTTTTCCATAAACTTCTCTGTAAGTACATTTGCTTGTATGTCGTATTCCTCTATTCTGCCACAGTTTCTTCTCAGCCTCATATATTGACCCTTTGGTATGTTTTGTTTCCACTTAGGATGGTGACAACTTGATGTGGGAATATACCCGTTTTTATCTGTTGGTTTAAAAAAGGTGCGTGTGGTCAGTTTCCCGTTGTCTTTAAAAATTTGTAAATCTAGAAAATCAACTTGTGTTGGATCCTGATGGCCTGTGAATTTGATACCATACTTATTGTTATTTAGTTCGTTGATAAAAACTTCTAGTGCATCCTGTGGTCCCTTCCATACCATAAAAATGTGATCTATATATCTGCGGTAAAAACTCAGGTGGGGTCTGTGCGTAGTATAAATAAGTTCCTCCTCTAATAGGTTCATAAATAAATTAGCTACGCTAGGGGCGTATCTTGCCCCCATCGCAACGCCCCTAGTTTGGACATAAAAATTATTTGAGTGCCAAAAGTAATTATTGGACATAGCCAATTGCAATTCCTCTAAAATATAATTTATCTGTATTTGTTTAAGATTGGAGTCCATGTGTAGTGCTCTTTTTTACCCCTTTAAGTCCATCGTTTTGCTTGATGCTAGTGTACAGTGAATTCGCGTCCACTGTCACTAAAAAGCACTGTTCGTCCACTTCAAGATTTTGTAACTCCCTAATAAGTTGTGCACTGTCTTTTAGGTAGGATTTCCCCTTTGGTACCAATGGTTGGAGGTATTGGTCCAGGTACTCTCCCAATCTGGAAAAAAGGGAGTCTACTCCACTAATGATGGGTCTGCCCGGGGGTTTCTCCAATCTCTTATGGATCTTCGGGAGATAATACATCACCGGTGTCTTGGATGAGGATGGGAGTAAGTACCTCGCTTCCTTTTCCGTTAAAATTCCTAAGTCCTTACCCTTCTCTATATATCCTTTTAGCTTTTTCTTATATTCTCTCCTGGGATTTGTTCTCAGTTTCTGGTAAGTATCCGGCGTTGTTATCAAATTGTTCATTTCTTCTTCATAGTCCTCCTTATTCAGGATTACTAGGCCTCCCCCTTTGTCCGCGGGGCGGATAACCACATGTTTATTCTCCTCCAATTTCTTAATGGTTTTCCAGATCCTTTTATTATCTTTACTTTCTATCTTTAGATTTTTAACTTCATATTCCACCATTTTTCTAAAAGCATTCGTGCATTCGTTATTGGGTACTTTGGGGTTAAAAGTAGATCTGTTTCTGAGATTTGTCTGTTTAAAATGTGAATTGGTTATTTGGCTTTGTGTCCCCTTCAAACTAAAAAAAATCTTTATGTTCAACTTCCTGATAAATTTTTGTACATCTATATAAGTCTCAAATTTGTCAATGTTTTTCTGAGGTGCATACTTAAGGCCGAGGTCTAAAATTTCAAGTTCTTCTTTACTAAAAACAAATTTGCTCAGATTAAAAATGCCCTTCCCTAAAACTCGCGCCTTCTTTTTCTTTCTGCCCCCACGTTTGCCCCTTGTGCGTTTCCTCCGCGCCAATCCCTGTTCCCGAAATTCTGCCTCCCAAAATCTTGGTTCATTCCCCCTCTCTGAAAGTTCTGTCCGAAGTTGTTGCTGTGGTCTTGTCGCCACCGATTCCCCATGTATCCTGGTCCGACATTGTTGTCGTAGTCCTGTCTCCACCGATTCTCTGTGTATCCTGGGTATCTGGTCCCTCCTGATCCTCCTGGGCGGTGCTGCCACCATTGTTGTCTCGGGGGTCTTCCTCTGTTGTTCCTCTGAAAAAAATTGTGTCCTCTATCATTCCAGCCATCCTCTCTTGGGGTAAAATTCCTTCTATTCCCCAGTGGTGAGAACCTATTATAGGTTGGGAGTCGATAGTATGGGGATACGTACTCCCGGTTCTGGAATCTGGTGTCCCTCAGGTCCCTCGGGGTTTCATATCCAGTATTGTGATTACTCATGTTTCTGGGGCCCCTTGGGGTTCTGGGGGGTCTAGGTGGGGGATCCTCTTGGTTTCTGTCTTGTCTGGGGGCATTTGGTCTTGGTTCTCTACTAGGCCTAGCAGGCCTGAATTCCAATTCCTGAGGTATTCTAGGAAAGGGTGTGGCCGGTGTCCTGGTCATGGGTGTGATCGGTTCTTCTTCTTGTTCTTCTTCTTCTTCATCTGGAGTAGTTTCCCTTGATAGATATGCTGGTACTGAATCTGGTATTTCCATTGCTTCTTCTCCTAAGGATGCTTGCCATTTGTAAACCTTGTTGTTTTTGTAGTCCAGTGTATCCCTACTGAACTTCTTCTCTTTCTTTTTTTGTACTTCTATATCGTATTTGGTAATGTTAGTGTGTAGTTCTCTTTCCTTTGCTTTATAATCGTTGGTATCCGCAAAAGGGGTCAGGAGAGTTTTCAGATTGGTAATCCTCTCCTCTATCTCTCTCAATTTAAATTTTCTCCGACCGATAATTTGTTTTAGTAGTTCAGTCTCACACCTGTTAAAAAAATTGTACCATTCATCCATTAATCCCTCATCTGTGAGGGCATCATTGGGGTGGACTTCCCATCTCAGTCTCCGTGGGGTCATTCTTTCTTTACTGTACATCTCAAAGGTTGAGATGTCCCACCAGACCCTAAGTTGTTTTTCCATATCATGTTTGAGTTGTTTAAAAAGATCATTAAGGTCTTGGTTAGTGGAGACTCTCTCATGGTTGAAGATTTCTTCAATATTGATTTCCCTTTTACCTATGTAACTAAAGATATCCATAGCTGCAGAAAGTACACTCAAAAAGAGTGTGAATGTAAAAAATGGTAAAAGAAATCCGCGCTTAGGATAAAGGGTGTATGGAGATTATGTAAAAAACACCACACTTGGCTGCTGCCCACTTCAAAAAATGCGACCCTAAAAGGGAAGCATCAAGTATATGAATAGGGTGAGGAAGTGATTGGCGCTACCTAATGAGGTGTTCGGGAAATCTGATTGTTTAAATATTATTGCGTCACTCCTAAAAATAAATGATAAATAAATCACTCGTAATTGGTATGGCGTGTGTATGTGTATTCGATATAAATATGCGTGGTAGAAAGTAGATTCAAATTCTGTAGACAAGTTCTGTGATAATCATAAAAGATAAAAAATATATGGTATATATAAGATACAAACACTAAAAATAAAAATATAAGTGTCAATCTGCACGTTAGTGTGAAGGAATATATAAATGAATAAATATGTGCAGACCCAAAGTGGACGTGTGCAGGTTTAGTGGAATAAATGGTCGGTGTGTTGCGCAATGTGTGTGAAGCAACAAATTTGCGCACAATCAACAATAAGTCTGTATTGTGCAAGTAATAAATAACGTGAATATAAAAATTATTGTGCAAAAATGTATGCAGGTAGCGATAGAATCTACCTTATCAATAAGTAATTGATAAGTGAGTGATATGGTAGGAGTGGAACATTAATTACAATAGATGGATAAATATACTCTATAAAATACCAATAATGAGTAAAAAATGGGAATACCGTCACAATCAATAAATATAAATAAATATAGATGGTAAATATAGCTGCCAATAAATAGGTACAACAGTGCAAATGTGAAAGAGAAAGAACTGTGCAAATTCAGCAAAAAAACGTGGATATCACTGTAGAACGCCACAAGAAATCAGTCCAAATATCATGCAATCAGAGCTGATGAAAAAAGTCCTATAATTATGTAGTCCATATAAAGTGGCTATGGTGCTCTTTTCTCTATGCCCGGAGTGCAGTGAGTGGGCAGAAGGTAAAGTGCTCCCCTCTTCCTCACCCTATTCATATACTTGATGCTTCCCTTTTAGGGTCGCATTTTTTGAAGTGGGCAGCAGCCAAGTGTGGTGTGGTCTCCATACACCCTTTATCCTAAGCGCGGATTTCTTTTACCATTTTTTACATTCACACTCTCTTTTGAGTGTACTTTCTGCAGCTATGGATATCTTTAGTTACATAGGTAAAAGGGAAATCAATATTGAAGAAATCTTCAACCATGAGAGAGTCTCTACTAACCAAGACCTTAATGATCTTTTTAAACAACTCAAACATGATATGGAAAAACAACTTAGGGTCTGGTGGGACATCTCAACCTTAGAGATGTACAGTAAAGAAAGAATGACCCCACGGAGACTGAGATGGGAAGTCCACCCCAATGATGCCCTCACAGATGAGGGATTAATGGATGAATGGTACAATTTTTTTAACAGGTGTGAGACTGAACTACTAAAACAAATTATCGGTCGGAGAAAATTTAAATTGAGAGAGATAGAGGAGAGGATTACCAATCTGAAAACTCTCCTGACCCCTTTTGCGGATACCAACGATTATAAAGCAAAGGAAAGAGAACTACACACTAACATTACCAAATACGATATAGAAGTACAAAAAAAGAAACAGAAGAAGTTCAGTAGGGATACACTGGACTACAAAAACAACAAGGTTTACAAATGGCAAGCATCCTTAGGAGAAGAAGCAATGGAAATACCAGATTCAGTACCAGCATATCTATCAAGGGAAACTACTCCAGATGAAGAAGAAGAAGAACAAGAAGAAGAACCGATCACACCCATGACCAGGACACCGGCCACACCCTTTCCTAGAACACCTCAGGAATTGGAATTCAGGCCTGCTAGGCCTAGTAGAGAACCAAGACCAAATGCCCCCAGACAAGACAGAAACCAAGAGGATCCCCCACCTAGACCCCCCAGAACCCCAAGGGGCCCCAGAAACATGAGTAATCACAATACTGGATATGAAACCCTGAGGGACCTGAGGGACACCAGATTCCAGAACCGGGAGTACGTATCCCCATACTATCGACTCCCAACCTATAATAGGTTCTCACCACTGGGGAATAGAAGGAATTTTACCCCAAGAGAGGATGGCTGGAATGATAGAGGACACAATTTTTTTCAGAGGAACAACAGAGGAAGACCCCCGAGACAACAATGGTGGCAGCACCGCCCAGGAGGATCAGGAGGGACCAGATACCCAGGATACACAGAGAATCGGTGGAGACAGGACTACGACAACAATTTCGGACCAGGATACATGGGGAATTGGTGGCGACAAGACCACAGCAACAACTTCGGACAGAACTTTCAGAGAGGGGGAATGAACCAAGATTTTGGGAGGCAGAATTTCGGGAACAGGGATTGGTGCGGAGGAAACGCACAAGGGGCGAACGTGGGGGCAGAAAGAAAAAGAAGGCGCGAGTTTTAGGGAAGGGCATTTTTAATCTGAGCAAAGTTGTTTTTAGTAAAAAAGAACTTGAAATTTTAGACCTCGGCCTTAAGTATGCACCTCAGAAAAACATTGACAAATTTGAGACTTATATAGATGTACAAAAATTTATCAGGAAGTTGAACATAAAGAAATTATTTAGTTTGAAGGGGACACAAAGCCAAATAACCAATTCACATTTTAAACAGACAAATCTCAGAAACAGATCTACTTTTAACCCCAAAGTACCCAATAACGAATGCACGAATGCTTTTAGAAAAATGGTGGAATATGAAGTTAAAAATCTAAAGATAGAAATTAAAGATAATAAAAGGATCTGGAAAACCATTAAGAAATTGGAGGAGAATAAACATGTGGTCATCCGCCCCGCAGACAAAGGGGGAGGCCTAGTAATCCTGAATAAGGAGGACTATGAAGAAGAAATGAACAATTTGATAACAACGCCGGATACTTACCAGAAACTGAGAACAAATCCCAGGAGAGAATATAAGAAAAAACTAAAAGGATATATAGAGAAGGGTAAGGACTTAGGAATTTTAACGGAAAAGGAAGCGAGGTACTTACTCCCATCCTCATCCAAGACACCGGTGATGTATTATCTCCCGCAGATCCATAAGAGATTGGAGAAACCCCCGGGCAGACCCATCATTAGTGGAGTAGACTCCCTTTTTTCCAGATTGGGAGAGTACCTGGACCAATACCTCCAACCATTGGTACCAAAGGGGAAATCCTACCTAAAAGACAGTGCACAACTTATTAGGGAGTTACAAAATCTTGAAGTGGACGAACAGTGCTTTTTAGTGACAGTGGACGCGAATTCACTGTACACTAGCATCAAGCAAAAAGATGGACTAAAAGGGGTAAAAAGAGCACTACACATGGACTCCAATCTTAAACAAATACAGATAAATTATATTTTAGAGGAATTGCAATTGGCTATGTCCAATAATTACTTTTGGCACTCAAATAATTTTTATGTCCAAACTAGGGGCGTTGCGATGGGGGCAAGATACACCCCTAGCGTAGCTAATTTATTTATGAACCTATTAGAGGAGGAACTTATTTATACTACGCACAGACCCCACCTGAGTTTTTACCGCAGATATATAGACGACATTTTTATGGTATGGAAGGGACCACAGGATGCACTAGAAGTTTTTATCAAAGAACTAAATAACAATAAGTATGGTATCAAATTCACAGGCCATCAGGATCCAACACAAGTTGATTTTCTAGATTTACAAATTTTTAAAGACAACGGGAAACTGACCACACGCACCTTTTTTAAACCAACTGATAAAAACGGGTATATTCCCACATCAAGTTGTCACCATCCTAAGTGGAAACAAAACATACCAAAGGGTCAATATATGATGCTGAGAATAAACTGTGGCAGAATAGAGGAATACGACATACAAGCAAATGTACTTACAGAGAAGTTTATGGAAAAAGGATATGATAGGAAAACATTAGAAGCTACAAAGGACAAGGTTAAAAATATGCGGAGAGAAGAACTATTGAAGAAAAAACCTAAAAACAAAAATAACTAATTTGATTTGGCTTTTATTACCGGTTTTAACAAACAACACAGACAAATGGAAAAATTTTTTAACAAATACTGGCCCATTTTAAAATCTGATAGGACTTTAGCGAATATTTTACTTAGAAACAGGCTGGTCCACAATGTGGTGGACCCACCAAAGCAAATTAAAATCTTCTCAGATCTAAAAGGGTTCATAAGATGTGGGAATTGCCTTGCATGTAGAAATAACACATTACAACCTAGGAAGATGACCGAATTTAGATCTTTTTCCAACAAACGGAAATGTAAAATTAACGAATTGATTACGTGCTCCAGCACCCACGTTACTTACGTCATCGAGTGCCCTTGCCACAAACAGTACGTGGGCAGAACCACCAGGCCACTGTACGTGCGCATAAGAGAGCACATAAAAAACATCAAAAATGGCTTTCCTAAGTATGGTCTATCAAGACACTTCCTTGAAACACACAACAATAACCCAAAAGGTTTACTGTTCTATGGCATAGACAACATAAAAGCACATTGGAGGGGAGAGAATAAAACAAGGAAAATTTCCAAAAACGAAACGAAATGGATTTTTCAATTAGAATCACTCCAGCCTGGAGGGTTGAATCTCGATATAGATCTTAATTGTTTTATTTCCGATTACTAATTTATTTTTTAAGTTATTTTAGATAAATACATACATCTATATCAGATCTAGGCCCTAAACCTCCCATGAATAGGACCATTTGTTTTAATATAGGATTCCGGTCGCCCTATCACTAGAAACAGTCAAAACTTACCATATTTCTAATTCCACATAGTAACATATGACATTAAACTTCCCCTTTTTCAATTGGCTGAATAAAAGCGTTTGCCCAATAACGATTAAATGGATCACTTCTGCCCAGTAACATATGACACATCATTGCCCCATTGGCCGAATTAGAATTGATCGGACATCCCCCGGCCGGGTTGCCTGGTAACCACACAATATTTAAGCAGACGGAATGGACGTGGTCGACGCTACTCCAGATGACGTCAGTGTGACGAAACGCGCCGAGAGCGTGACCACATCACTTCCGTCTAACGATCCCGAGGCTCGGAACACACATCCGGCGGCTGACACGCAAGTTACTCCCAGGTGTGCACCGCGAGAGAGGAGGTTGCGGCTCCTATGCCAGACGGACGTACTACAGGTTCTTAGCTTATGTGAGTACATGTCTTTTTTATTGGAATAAAGAAATTTTAACGATATTACACTATCGGAGGCTCCTTTTCCCTTTTCTTTATACCCGGGGACTGTACTGGATGTTTTTCCTTACTGAGCTGATATTATATACCCTATGGCGGAGTGAGATCGAGTACAAGGAGGAAGTACATTAAGAGGGACCAGGTTGCCGGTGTATGGGAGCGATCCCCAATATCGACCCGCTAGTTACCCCTGCAGGGGTACGGGAATCTGGTAAGCGCAAGACCCCAGGATTAGGGGAGCACTTTACCTTCCTCCCACTCACTGCACTCCGGGCATAGAGAAAAGAGCACCATAGCCACTTTATATGGACTACATAATTATAGGACTTTTTTCATCAGCTCTGATTGCATGATATTTGGACTGATTTCTTGTGGCGTTCTACAGTGATATCCACGTTTTTTTGCTGAATTTGCACAGTTCTTTCTCTTTCACATTTGCACTGTTGTACCTATTTATTGGCAGCTATATTTACCATCTATATTTATTTATATTTATTGATTGTGATGGTATTCCCATTTTTTACTCATTATTGGTATTTTATAGAGTATATTTATCCATCTATTGTAATTAATGTTCCACTCCTACCATATCACTCACTTATCAATTACTTATTGATAAGGTAGATTCTATCGCTACCTGCATACATTTTTGCACAATAATTTTTATATTCACGTTATTTATTACTTGCACAATACAGACTTATTGTTGATTGTGCGCACATTTGTTGCTTCACACACATTGCGCAACACACCGACCATTTATTGCACTAAACCTGCACACGTCCACTTTGGGTCTGCACATATTTATTCATTTATATATTCCTTCACACTAACGTGCAGATTGACACTTATATTTTTATTTTTAGTGTTTGTATCTTATATACACCATATATTTTTTTATCTTTTATGATTATCACAGAACTTGTCTACAGAATTTGAATCTACTTTCTACCACGCATATTTATATCGAATACACATACACACGCCATACCAATTACGAGTGATTTATTTATCATTTAGTTTTAGGAGTGATGCAATAATATTTAAACAATCAGATTTCCCGAACACCTCATTAGGTAGCGCCAATCACTTCCTCACCCTATTCGTATACTTGATGCTTCCCTTTTAGGGTCGCATTTTTTGAAGTGGGCAGCAGCCAAATGTGGTGTTTTTTACATAATCTCCATACACCCTTTATCCTAAGCGCGGATTTCTTTTACCATTTTTTAAATACCACCAAAAGAAAGCTCTATTTGTGGAAAAAAAAGGACGTCAATTTTGTTTGTGTACAGCGTCGTATGACCGCGCAATTGTCCATTAAAATCACGCAGTGCCGAATCGCAAAATAGGGCCTGGTCTTTGAGCAGCCAAATCCTCTGGGGCTAAAGTGGTTAAAGAAGGTCTCCAGGAAAAAAAATATGCGGGCAAACAAGGAGTTGAGTTTAATGAGGCGTTTGCCATCTCCTGTAGCTCTCATATTGGTTCCCCTGCTTCATTGTGAACACAGGAGGTTGCTCCTTTAACACGGGCATCATTCAGGGAACACTTTGCATTTTCTCAATGAATGTAAAGCATTCTCTGATTAGACGAGATGGAGAGGTGAGGGAGTGATGTCATGATCTACACCTTGTTCAATCATCTGCTCTGCATGGGACCCAGAAGCTACCACTAATCACTGTAGTAGTGGTGTCTACTACAGTGATCTCCTGCTTCCAGTGGGAATCCCACATGTAAAAATTGCCATACCCCGGATTCAACTTTAAGCCTGCCAACTCAAAGATTTGTCTCAAAGTGATAGTGATGCGAAAAGCAGCCTTGTATGTAGGGAAAGACTAAGGAATATCCATTATTGGCTTAAAGAGTGGTTTCTGCAGAACCGCTGGAACCAAGTTGAGATCCCACAGAGACACTGGAAGAACAATATGAGCGACAGTCTGTACAAAGGCCTACGAGTGAGAGACAAGTGGTCTCTGAGAAAGAACTGCCAAAGCTGAGATGGGACCCTAGCCCATGAACGCAAGAGTGCAGGACCGCAGGCAAGAGCTCCAGTTGTTGGAGAACAGCAGGGCCCATCAGAATAGAACCAGGAGACATAGTTACATAGTTAGTGAGGTTGAAAAAAGACATCAGTCCATCCAGTTCAACCTATGATGTGTGTGCGTGTTTGCTGTTAACCATACATTGTATACCCCTGTATGTTGTGGTCTTTAAGGTGCCCATCTAATCGTTTTTTGAAACTATCGATGCTCCCTGCTGATACGACTGTTTGCGGAAGAGAATTCCACATCCTTACTGCTCTGACAGTGAAGAACCCCCCAACATGTTTTTGTGGAAGACATTCCGCATCCAGCAGTCATTGTCCTCTCAGTGAGAATACCCCCCTAAGGAGTCTTTAGGAGATAGAGTTACCCTGTATGGGTAGTCCGCAGCCCTGGACCTGTAAACACTATGTCGCTAACTCAGCACATTACACCAAGAGTGCGTATTTGATTACCTAAGGCAGGGTCCAGTGCCCAAAAGGCACTTTACATGGCAGGTCCTCATAACACAGTGGAGTCCTGGCACAGCCTACAGGGATAAGCTGAGGATTAGGCATTCTAAAAGCTGCAAAATTGAGCTCCAGTGGCTATGCAGCCACTGTAAAACTTGCTAGAGGAAAAAAAAGTAAAACGAGGATTACTTGTTTTCTATAATTAGGAAAACAGGGGGAGCTCATAAAAACAAAAAATGTGGTGTTAATTCGATTGACAGACTGCATCATTTGTGTCATTTTTGATTTTGACAGTAGTTCCACTTTAATCATTTGTGAGATTTAAGATATTTTACTAATACATATATTTCCCACAGGCTTTGCATAATTACTTTTCTATAGGAAAAATTATAGATAAGTTTTATTTGAAGCGTCACTCCACTTTTGTTGAGAAAAAAACATTCCCCTCTGGGTGATCTCTGTACATTGCAAGGATTATAACAAACGTTGTTGCAGATTCCTACCTTTTATTATTCTGAAGAAATCATTGTTTGTTCCTCTGTGCTGAGTGGGTCAAATGGGAGTGGTTTCATAATTATCTACCAGCTGTGGCAGCTGCAGAACACTAATGAAGAAATCTGCTGGGCCTGCATCCCTTTAGGCTCCATTCACATATAGGCATTTCGGATCCCGGGCAGAATTGCCGCGATTCTGTCCACGATCCTGAACCATCGCAAGTCATGGGATGGCCGTGCGATTCCCGCGACTTGCAATCGCACCTCAAATGCGGCGCGATTTTTCTGCGATTGTCGCCCAAACAAAATCCTGGGACGTCTGTCGCCCAAAAGAAGTTCTTGTACTGGGGATGCCAGAAATCTGACTTGTATCTTAGGCAGACTTTTGGGAAAATCAGTGAGCCAATCACACAAGCAAGGCAAGAAAGGGAGAAGGCGCCTCTAAGTGCACTTAGAAGCCTTCTCCCTTTCTTGCCTTGTCAGTTGGAGTCGCTTCTACTTTCTACAGAAGAGCTGCACCAGTGTCAGCGTGGCACCCCCTGCATGATCCTGGAAGCCTATCTACACCCCCCCCCACCTCCCCTTTCTTCATGGAGGATTGATCTTCCTAACAGAAGCGCCCTATGTTCCATGTACAGTACTGTACACACAAGCATGAAATTATGTTTCTGGGGTGTGGTCAGTACACATTCTTTGTACAGAACAGCTCCAGGTTGCCATATTGCATTATATTTTCAGAAAATTACAACAGCTGCAGATTGAAAAGGAAAGGTAATTTTTAATAGCATTCAATTACAATGTGTCGCATTGTATGCATTGTTTTTTTTTTATTTGCTGATTTCTTTCCCCACAAAAGAGGAGTAACCCTTTAAAGCTTCATTTCTGCAAAAAAAAAAAAAAGTTACAATTTTATGTAACTTGTGTCTGTGTTTTGCTATTTATTTTATCTGACCTGTTTAGAGCTAAAGGAATTTGGCATTTCCTTTGGGTTTTTTGTGCATTGTTTGCATACAAAAAGTGACATTTTGTTGGAGTCCAATGCATACAAATAGACGTCGGCCATATTTGTATGCATTGTACTTCAACAAAATGGTCGCCGTATATTGAACATCTGCATCCACCAGGCTCTTTCCTCTGATGAAGTCATGTGGCGCATGATGTAACATGTAGGGCGGAGCCTGAGGGATCGCAGACAGGAAGTACTGTCAAACCAGGAAGCAAAAAACCTCAGTGAATGCTATGAGTATTTTTACTTCATGTAAGCGTAATTTACTTAAAAATAAAGTGCTACTGTACAGTTTTACACTATTGGGGACATCTCTTATCTCAACATGGCACGGAAGTCATTTAACATTGCATTGGTAAGGCGCTCTTAAAGAGACCAGCACCCAACCCTCCAGGAGGAATATCTGTCAGGATACGTGTACCCAAGTGAGCGGGAGTCCACATTACAAGCATACAGAGGACCCCTTCACTGGATATTGGATGGATATATCAAGCTGAAAATGATTATACATGCTCTGTAATTCATATCACTAAAGTGAGGGCACTGAGAGCACAGTGGTGAACAGAAAGTGGTTTTAGAAGCACTTGAAGATTCTTCAACAAGGATTCAACATTTATTTGATCAACTGTCACATCTTTATTATTATATGAACTGGCACAGTTGAATATGTGATAAACATTAAAGCTAAACTCCAACTTTTTTTTTCACTAGACCTGAATAGAATGATCCGTCCCAGCATAGATCATACCTCTGTACCATGTTGCTCTGTTGTCTGCAGATCTGATATTCTGGTAGTTGTGGCTTTGTACCATGTGACATTCTGTATAGTCTAATGTAGACGGAATGCCTTCCATAGCCACTTCTTGCTCCATCTCTAGCCTAGAACACAACTCTCTGTAATCTGAGACTGTGCAAATGATGTAACTTCCTTCAGAGCTCTGATGGTGGGTGGGATAGAATACATCCTAATTAGCATTTAGTCCTGCCCAATCACACCTACAGGAAGAGTGCAAACTTCCCAAGTCCCTCCTTACAGATCACAGCATTATTCAAAAGCCCACGTTTTCTAAGCGCACGGAAAAGTATACATTATAAGCGGGTTGCTATGCATTCAGAAATGTGCAGATGTAAACAAATGGTAATGCAAGCACAACTCGCATTAGCGCGTGTTTTGGAGAAACTTGGCATTGTGTGCATTTTCTTGTGGGTTGCTGTACATTCAGAAATGCACAGATGCAAATTAATGGTAATGCAGGTGTGCCATGCTTTTCTCTAGTGGATTGCTGTGCATTTGGAAATGCGCAGATGTGAACGAATGGTAACGCAAATGCAATGTGCGTTGCCGTTTGATTTCTAAACACATGGCAAAGCATATTTTCCTTTGCTGGTTGCTGTGCGTCTGGCGGCTGGTGCTCCATCGGTCGGGGGGGCGGCAGACGGACCTGTCCACGGACCCCCCCCGTCACTCCAGAGTCCAGTCCACACCATATCACCCCCCCCCCCGGGCGCCAGTTCACTTACCTTGTTCCTCCAGACTGACAGGCAGTGATGGCTTCCCCCTCAGTCTCCTCCATGTCCCCTCTCAACGGCCATCTCCTCCCTCCTCCTCCCCCAATAGGATGCCTTCTCCTTTGGCCAATTGGGAAACACGTCTCAGGACCTGCTTCCTGATTGGCCAGGAGGAGAATCAGTGTGGCAATGGCAAATATTCATTCACTATTGTGACACAACTGGGTGGGCTAAGGGCCCCGAGCCCACCCTTTTTTAAAGCCTATTAGAGCCTCTGATTCTAATCACGTGCTTAAAAAAAAAAAAAAACCCTCATTGGAATCCATGCATCTTGCACCCTGCATGTAGATTAGGGGCCGGAATCATGGATAGGGGGGGTGCCCCTGCGCCCCTAATGGACGGGCCATCACTGGTTGTTACCATATATTCACATCTGGGCTTTGCTTTGTGTTTTCAAAATGCGTCACAAAGTGCGTGTTTTTGTTGACAGACATGCATTGCTATGTGTTTTTTGAAGCGCACAACAAAGTGCTTGTTTTCTGTGCTGGTTGCATTTGGAAACATCACATACAATGCTGAGCATTTTCGAAACACACTGCAAAGCATACATTTTTTGTATTTCGGGTTGCCGTGCATTTGGAAACTGGCAGATGCAAATGAATGGTAACGCAAATGTGATTTTGTTTTCGAAACACACGGCAAAGCATGAATTTTTTTTCAGGTTGTCATGCGCTCACAAATGTGCAGATGAGAATGCTAATGAGAGAGCAAAATGCATTGCCGCGCATTTTAGAAATGCACACCAAAGCGTGTGTTTTCTGTGAGGGTTGTCATGCATTCAGCTTGTTCCCGCTTCACTGCAGAGAGGATTGGAGTGTGGGTGGGGATAACCTAATTCCATTCCTCTCCCAATCACCAATCACATGAAAGCCCAGAAACACCCACATTAATCCTTAGACCCACCCACATCAACTCCCACAGCTGCTCCAAGTGACTACCATAGCTTGCCCTAAAACTACAGAGGCTTAGAGCAGGGGTGGGGAACCTTTTTTCTGCCAAGGGCCATTTGGGTAGTTATAAAATCATTCAGGGGCCGTACAAAATTATCAACTTAAAAATGTGCCTGTTATATTTGGTCAAACATTTAATTAACTCACCCCTAATGTGATGGCTGCAACTGCTTCTCTTTGGTGAGGTGTGTGATGTTAGCTGGTATTGATGATGTTGCTACTCGCAACTGGTTTTCCAGGTTTGCGTCGGTCAGTCTGGAGCGCAGTCAACGCTTTGTGGTGGTAAATTTTGAAAGGAACTGCTGGCTGGTACTGCTGGTGGGTACATCTGGCTGGTACTGCTGGTGGGTACATCTGGCTGGTACTGCTGGTGGGTACAGCTGGCTGGTACTGCTGTGGGTACAGCTGGCTGGTACTGCTGTGGGTACAGCTGGCTCAGGCTGGTACTGCTGTGGGTACTGCTGGCTCAGGCTGGTACTGTGCTGTAGGTACTGCTGGCTGGTACTGCTGTGGGTACTGCTGGCTCAGGCTGGTCCTGCTGGCTGGTACTGTGCTGTGGGTACTGATGGCTAGTACTGCTGGCTCAGACTGGTACTACTGGCTAGTACTGCTGGCTGGTATTGCTGTGGGTACTGCTGGCTGGTTCTGCTGTGGGTACTGCTGGCTCTGGCTGGTACTGCTATGGGTACTGCTGGTTCTGCTGTGGGTACTGCTGGCTCTGGCTGGTACTGCTGGTTCTGGCTGGTACCGCTGTGGGTACTGCTGGTTCTGCTGTGGGTACTGCTGGTTCTGGCTGGTACCGCTGTGGGTACTGCTGGTTCTAGCTGGTACTGCTGGCTCTGGCTGGTACTGCTGGCTCTGGCTGGTACTGCTGTGGGTACTGCTGGTTCTGGCGGGTACTGCTGTGAGTACTGCTGGCTCTGGCTGGTTCTGGCTGGTCCTGGCTGGTACTGCAGTGAGTACTGCTGGCTCTGGCTGGTACTGCTGGCTCTGGCTGGTACTGCTGTGAGTACTGCTGGTACTGCCGGCTCTGGCTGGTACTGCAGGCTCTGGCTGGTACTGCTGTGAGTACTGCTGGTTCTGGATGGTACTGCTGGTTTTGGCTGGTACTGCTGGCTCTGGCTGGTAATGCTGTGAGTACTGCTGGCTCTGGCTGGTACTGCTGGCTCTGGCTGGTACTGCTGTGAGTACTGCTGGTTCTGGATGGTACTGCTGGTTTTGGCTGGTACTTCTGGCTCTGGCTGGTACTGCTGTGAGTATTGCTGGCTCTGGCTGGTGCTACTGGATCTGGCTGGTACTGCTATGTGTGCTTCTGGCGGGAAATGCTGGCTAGCAGCGGTGCCGCGCTGGAGGAAGAGGCAATGTTTCCTGTATTGGTCACAGGCGGAGTGCATTTGATATCACTCCGCCTGTGACTCACTCAGACTGTCAGAACGGAGCCGGAACTATACAGGAAGCATCGGCTTCGTTCTGACAGATCAGCTGAGAGACACAGACTCAGCTGCACGGGGGGCCGGACCAAATTACTTTGAGGGCCGCATACGGCCCCCGGGCCATAGGTTCCCCACCCCTGGCTGAGAGGATCATGGGACATGTAGTATCAGGACTGGCAAAGTTAGGAAACAGGAATTCAGAGAATTTAGAAATTTAGCCAGGAGGAGGAGTGACATCACAGACACAGAAACTTGCTGTATACAGTACAAGAAGTTAAGATACAGAGAAACTGACAGTGGGGTTGTGATTCATTTATATGCACAATGCATCTGTTGTTTTGGGGAGGAAAAGCTGGAGTTCTTTTTTTTTTTTTTATAAATTTGTTTATTGTTTTCAAGTAACAAAAATACAAATACATTTCACACAATAAAGACATTAATTTTCCCAAATTGTATAACTTATCCCCTCCCCAATTAATTCCCTGTTCCTCCCCTCCCTACCCTCCCCTTCTCGTACTAATCGTCTTTCTCTTTTTCTCCACTCCATTAAGAGCCCATTCAGACTAGCGCGACACGACTTTGGGGGGCGACCTGTGAATAATGGAAGTCTATGCAAGTCGCTCAGAGGTCGCCCCAAAGTAGTACAGGACCCTTTTTCTAAGTCAGAGCGACTTGTGTCGCTCCTATTAGAACGGGTCCTGTACTACTCAATGGACCATGACCGAGCGCGACTTGTCAGGCTGACAAGTCGCGCTAGTCTGAATGGGCTCTTAATGTACTCTCTCGTCTTCCTAAACTCCCTCCAATTTTCCCATATATCCTCCCATTCCTCTGTCTCTTTCCCTTCCCATTCCCTTAGGAATTCCAGTGTTCTTATTCTCTCTACTCTTTGAACCCAATCTCCTATAGTTGGTGCTTCCTCTTTCTGCCAAAAATAACAGGATCAGTCCCTTTGCGGCATTCATCAGATTGGGTACCAGTGTTACTTTGTATTGCCTTACTGATTTTTTTTGTACCATGGAATAGACAGTACCAGGGTTCTTCTGGGATCTCTATTTTCGTGATATTTTTAATTTGAACTAGAATTTCCTTCCAGAACTTTTTGATTTTTGGGCATTCCCACCATATATGGGCCATTGTACCCTCGTCTATGCACCCTCTCCAACAATTTTTTGATTTCTCCTTTTGGTAGTTATGAGCTTTATCGGGAGTAATATACCATCTTGCAATGCATTTATAGTTCATTTCAACTGTGTTCACATCTACTGTAGAACTGTAGAGTGGATTAGGCAGTGGCTGAGTGACAGACAACAGAGGGTTGTAGTCAATGGAGAACATTCAGAACAAGGTCATGTTACCAGTGGGGTACCTCAGGGATACTGTACTGGGACCAATTTTGTTTAATATCTTCATAAGTGATATTGCAAAAGGCCTCGATGGTAAGGTTTGTCTTTTTGCTGATGACACAAAGATATGTTGATGTTCCTGGAGGGAAACGCCAAATGGAAAAGGATTTAGGAAAACTAGAAGAATGGTCAGAACTCTGGAAACTGAAATTTAATGTGGATAAGTGCAAGATAATGCACCTGGGGCGTAAAAACCCAAGGGCAGAATATAGAATATTTGACACAGTCCTGACCTCAGTATCTGAGGAAAGGGATTTAGGAGTAATTATTTCAGAAGACTTAAAGGTGGAAAGACAATGTAATAGAGCAGCACGAAATGCCAGCAGAATGCTTGGATGTATAGGGAGAGGTATAAGCAGTAGAAAGAGAGAAGTGCTTATGCCGCTGTACAGAACACTGGTGAGACCTCACTTGGAGTATTGTGCGCAGTACTGGAGGCCATATCTCCAGAAGGATATAGATACTCTAGAGAGAGTTCAGAGAAGAGCTACTAAACTAATACATGGATTGCAGGAAAAAACTTACCAGGAAAGGTTAAAGGACCTTAACATGTATAGCTTGGAAGAAGGAAGAGACAGAGGGGATATGATAGAAACTTTTAAATACATAAAGGGAATCAACTCAGTAAAGGAGGAGAGCATATTTAAAAGGAGAAAAACTACCACAAGAGGACACAGTTTTAAATTAGAGCGGCAAAGGTTTAAAAGTAATATGAGGAAGTATTACTTTACTGAGAGAGTAGTGGATGCATGGAATAACCTTCCTGCAAAAGTGGTAGCTGCAAATACAGTGAAGGAGTTTAAGCATGCATGGGATAGGCATAAGGCTATCCTTCATATAAGATAGGGCCAGGGACTATTCATAGGATTCAGATATATTGGGGAGACTAGATGGGCCAAATGGTTCTTATCTGCCGACACATTCTATGTTTCTATGTAGAACTGTGTATTATTTTTAAACTTTTTTCTAAGTGAAAATCTTTATTCTGGGTTCCCAATTCCCTCTCCCATTTGTCGATGAATGGCGGTCTCGCCGGCCCTGTCATATCAATCAATATTTTATATATGTTTGAGATACTGCTCTTATGTTTATCAGAGGAGCAGATCCGCTCAAAAGGGAGCAGGTCTTCTCCTCTTCTTAATGGTTTTGGCAGAGAGGCCACAAAATGCTTCAGCTGGCAGTAGCGCCATTCATCGATTCTCCAATTTTTTTTTTTCTTTTTTTAGTTCCTCTAATGTGTATATTTGCTCTTTATCCATAATATCCCTCAAACGTGTATCTTCGTTTCCTATCCACTTTCCACCCATCTTTTCTTGTCCTGGTGGAAAAAAGCTAGTGCCTTTTTAAAGGAATTAATGGTGAGTTATATTGCCATTTGTTTCATTTGTGTATTAAATCCCATATTCTGAGTGCTTGAATTGTGATCGTGTGCGTGTTTGAGTTCAATTTTCTGTATTGTGCAGGTATCAATATAATTTTCCTGGAGTTCTTTTTTAAGGATGTTAGTTCAATGTTTATTTTCATTATGTTTTATTTTTAATATTTTTATTGGCGCATTGATATTTGAGCTTCACATCATTAATAATGACCTTGTGTAAACGCCTATCATTGTGTATCCACAATATGCTACACATACTTTTTTTTTTATTGTACTATGCACATTTCATGTATGTTTTAAATTACCATTTTTCACATTCTCTTAAAGTGGACACATGACAGGTCCCAGAAGACTTTAGGACCAGTCACAGAGTGCAGCGCCGCTCGCGCAAGCTGTCACAGCCGGGTGCCCGTAGTGAAGATGCCGGCAAGGGAGGACACAGGGAGAACACGATTGGGGTAAGCACACCGCTGGATCATGGGACAAGTGAGTGGCTGTTTATGAAAAGTAAGCAGCTACAGTTTTTGTATACACTTCAGAGCCTAGAGCTCCACTTTAAGATCTCTGCTTTATAAGGTAATGATTATTTATGAAGAATAACTATTTATGGTTCCTTGGGTATTCAGAAGGTTGAACTTGGCCCAGGTTGCCTATTATTTTGTGTTATTTGGTCTGCAGCATTAGTGTGAACACAGCCTAGAAGTGAAAGTTAAAAACTGAAAAAAAAAAAAGAAACAAAATAGCATGGGGTCCCCTTAAAACTCATACAAGACCCCTATCCAGGCATGCAGCCTGGGTGACCAGGAAAGAGGAGGGCAAAGAGGAGGGCAATGCATGTGCACCCTTCTTCTGGTACTATACCAGGTTACATGCCTTTAAACATTGGGGACACTTTGCAAGGGGTGCTACAAAACCTTCCCCCTTGCAAGGCACCTTGTCCCAATGTTCTTCCCACATCCAATGCCCCAAGAGGATGTGAGGGTTTGTGAGGAAGGCTGTAGGAAAGTTAGAAGCCCCCTTATTATATGGGGGCCCCCTGGAGAATGAGTATTGGGTAAAGTAGTATTCATTACATTACATGAGTATTCATTATTACATGAGTATACATACAGTATATTACAATTACAATAATACATGAGTATTATTGCATGAATGCTCATTCATTAGTGCTCATTTGCAAAAAACGTTAAAGCGAAATAAAGAAACCTAAAAAAAGAATGTAAAAAAAATGTACCCTGATGTAAATTCATTGTCAATCAGATTGTCCAACAATGGAGATACATTGTTAGTCCTGATGACCTACCACCCGACAATGTTTCCTCTCCATCGAATAGGTGACCCCACCACAATCCCATCACTAAATGACAGGTGCCCAGCTCCTAAAATGTAAAAAAAAAAAAACAGGAATCCTGAGTAACATCATTGATCATTCTTGGTCATCACTGGGATTCCCAGGGCTCTTGTTTACTTTACAGCAGTGCCAGTGATTTGTCATTTAGCTTTGGTAGTGTAAAGGGGTAATGCCGCCAGAAGGACATTATTCATATTTTCTTTAAACACTGAGTATTTTTCACAGTGTGGATGTCTTTCCTTACTTTGTTTACTTTTGACAATTGGGGGGGGGGGGGGTACCCCATACTTATTTGATTTCTTCATTTTCCAAAAAATAGGACAAAAATCACATCTTAATTTTTGTGACAAAAATTGCAACTTAAAAAAACTCACAATGCCTCTTACTAAATACCTTAGACCAGGGGTACTCAAATGTAAACGTGAAAGGTCCACTTACAAATTTTCCATTCAGTATTGAGGTCCGGAAAAGTGACCGTCAAATTCCAAATACAGAACGCCAACAACAAAAAAAGGCATTCCCCAAAACTTGCCCCCATCCAATGCAGAGTGATCAGCGTGCGTGCCCCCATTAATGCAGAGCGACCAGGTGCGTGCCCCCATTAATGCAGAGCGACCATGTGCGTGCCCCCATTAATGCAGATTGACCAATGTGCGTGCCCCCATTAATGCAGATTGACCAGTGTGCGTGCCCCCATTAATGCAGAGCGACCATGTGCGTGCCCCCATTAATGCAGAGCGACTACTTTCCAAAAAGGGGTAATTTGGCAGGTATTTGTACTGTGCTGGCATTTTAGGGCTTCAAGAAATTAGATAGGCAGTCATTACATCAGGACTGATCAATTTTCAAACATATACACTATTATTGTTATTATACAGGATTTATATATACAGTTTACTCAGTGCTTTGCAATATAAAGGGGGGCAGTACAATTACAATACATTTCAAGGAGGGAGGTGGTACAAACAGTAATAGCTGCAGGGAATGATCTGATGGAGGTGACTCAAGTACAGTTCTAAGGTAGTGGTGGGGTAGGCTTCCCTGAATAATTGAGTTTTTAAAAACCCCCTAAAGGCAGACAGTGTAGGAGCTGACTGGACATACTGGGACAGGGAGGAGTATTATTCTAGAAGCAGCATTCATAATAGGCTGAAGGGGGGTAGACTGTGTAAAGGTAGGCCAGTGATGAGGGAGTTGCAGTAGTCAAGGCCTGAAATAACTGAGGAGTTAATAAGTTGTTTTGTGGTGTCTTTAGTCAGAAAGGGGAAAATTCTCCAAATGTTGTGGAGGTTAAGGTGGCAAGATTTAGCCAGTGATTGGATGTAGGGGCTGAAGGAGAGGTCAGAGTATAGTATTACACCCAGCACCCGGTGTGGAGGGACCAATGGTTGTGCTGTTGATCTCAATGGTAAAGTCATAGGGTGGGGGGTTGGGAGGAGGAAATATTACAAGCTCAGTTTTAGAAAGATTGAGTTTGAGAAAGTGGTGTCACATCCATACTGGTAAATCGCCCAGTAAATTTGTGATACGTGAGGAGATTGAGGGGATGGGTTGAGAAGTGGAAAGATAGATCTGGGTGTCGTCAACATAGAGGTGGTACTAGAAGCCATGAAAGGTTATCAGTTGGCCCAGGGAAAAGGTATAGAGGGAGCATAGGAGGGGCCCTAGAATGAAGCCTTGGGGTACCCAAACAGAAAGAGGAAGAGGAGATGGTGTTGTATGTGACCTTAAAAGTGCACTGAGATAGTTAGGAGGAGAATAAGGAAAGAGCAGAGTCACTGAGGCCAAGGGAGTGGAGTTTATTGAGGAGGAGTGGGTGGTCAACTGTGTCAAAGACAGCAGAAAGGTGTAAGAGTATAAGTATGTAGTACTGGCCATTGATTATAGCAGTTAGTAGGTCATTGTTGTAGGGCAGTTTCAGTGAAATGTTGTTGGCGGAAGCTAGACTATAGGGGTTCGAGAAGGTTGTTGTCAGTGAGGTAGCAGCTCATATGGTTGTGGGCTTTCATAAAACTTGGAGGCAAACGAGAGCAGGGAGATGGATCTTAAGTTATTCAAACAGATGGGGTCCAGTGAGGGTTTTTTAAGTATGGGGGTAACCAGTGCATGTTTGAGCGGGGAGGTAAAGTTGCCAGAGGAGAGGGAGAAGTTGTTTTGGGGAGGAAAAGCAACAGTTCTTCTTTAACCACTTGCCGACCGCCGCACGACTATCTACGGCGGCGGTCAGCCCCTCACAGGCAAAGTGACGTAGGTCTACGTCGCTCGCCTGTGAGGGTTTAGGGAGCGAGCGCGCGCCGCCGGAGGCGCGCTCCCGCTCCCGCGTGGTCACGGACCCCCCCGCGCGTGTGACCGGCGGACCCGATCGCCGCCGGCCACTCTGCGATCGGCGGGGGAGAGGGAGAAAGTCAGGCAGCTTGTGTAAACAAGCTGCCTGTCATTCTCCTCTCTGTATGAGAGCTGATCACATGGATCTACTATGTAGATCCATTGATCACTCTGCATACAGTTGAAGCCACAGCCAATCACAGTTAGAATCACGCCCCTAGGGACACACACAGCCCCTCCCTCTCAAATAAAGTTAACCCCTTCACTACCAGTGTATTTTTACAGTAACAGTGCATATATATAGCACTGATTACTGTAGAAATGTCACTGGTAACCCCAAAAGTGTCAAAAATGTCAGTCAAGGGTCCGATCTTTCCGCCGCAATGTCGCAGTACCGCAAAAAAAATCGCAGATCGCCGCCATTACGCGTTAAAAAAAAAAACAACAAAAATGACAAAAATCTTTCCCTTTGTTAGTAAACGCAATAACTTTTGCGCAAACCAATCAAAATACGCTTTTTGCGATTTTTTTTACCAAACATAGGTAGCATAAAACAAATTGGCCGAAAATATTAAAAAATTTTGATTTTTACATTTTTTTTTGGGGGAATTTCATATAAAAAAAAGGGAAAAATATTGCTATTTTTGCAAAATTTACGCTCTTTTTTTGTTTATAGCGCGTGATCAAAAAATCGCACAGGTGATCAAATACCACCAAAAGAAAGCTCTGTTTGTGGGAAAAAAAGGACGCCAAATTCGTTTAGGTACAGCGTCGCACGACCGCGCAATTGTCCGTTAAAGTCACGCAGTGCCGAATCGCAAAATCCCCTCTGGTCGTTTAGCAGCCAAATCCTCCGGGGCTTAAGTGGTTAAGGACGTTAGTTCAATGTTTATTTTCATTATATTTTATTTTTATTATTTTTATTGGCGCATTGTTATTTGAGCTTCACATTATTAATAATGAGCTTGTTTAAACTCCTATCACCATGTATCCAAATTATGCTGCACATCCTTTTTTTAAAAAATTGTACTATGCACATGAAGGGGGTGAATGTGTTCAGTACTGAAGTGGTAAACTCTTGCCAGTTAACTTTTGCCAGTTAAATTAATTTTTCCTGAAATTTGCTTAATTTGTCCCGTTACATGAAATCAAGTTCACTGCAGACTTTTTTTTCACAAGCAACTAGACTGAACATTGTTGTGTAAATGGATGATATAGTGATTGCAGGTCACTTGGTGAAACAATAAACAGCCTTCTTGTCACGCTGATGGGTCACTTCCTACCCCAGCTGTTTCCTGTTTATCGTCTTTAGAAGCTCAAGGTTCATTTATATAAATCTAGTCTTTTCATAATGCTGGAATTTTCATAATTATCTCTTCAAATGTCTGAGTGATGTGGAAATAAATCAATTTTTTCACCAAAGTGAGTACCCCCCTCACATTTTTGTAAATGTCTTATTATATCTTTTCATGTGACAACACTGGAGAAATTACACTTTGCTACAATGTAAAGTAGTGAGTGTACAGCTTGTTTAACAGTGTAAATTTGCTGTCCCCTCAACACAGCCATTAATGTCTTAACAGCTGGCAACAAAGTGAGTGCATCCCTAAGTGAAAATGTCCAAATTGGGCCCAAATAGCCATTTCCCCTTCCCGGTGTCATCTAACTCGTTAGTGTTCCAAGGTCTCAGATGGGAATGAGGAGCAGGCGTGTTAAATTTGGTGTTATCGCTCTCACTCTCTCATACTGGTCACTGGAAATTCAACATGGAACCTCATGGTGAAGAACACTCTGAGGATCTGAAAAAAGAATTGTTGCTCTACATAAAGATGGCCTAGGCTATAAGAAGATTGCCAAGACCCTGAAACTAAGCTGCAGCACGGTGGCCAAGACCATACAGCAGTTTAACAGGACAGGTCCCACTCAGAACAGGTCTCACCATGGTCAACCAAAGAAGTTGAGTGCACATGCTCAGTGTCATATCCAGAGGTTGTCTTTGGGAAATAGACGTATCAATGCTGCCAGCATTGCTGCAGAGGTTGAAGGGGTGTGGGGGTCAGCCTGTCAGTGCTCAGACCATATGCCACACACTACATCAATATAGTCTGTATGGCTGTCATCCCAGAAGGAAGCCTCTTCTAAAGATGATGCACAAGAAAGCCTGCAAACAGTTTGCTGAAGACAAGCGTACTAAGGACATGGATTACTCGAACCATGTCCTGTGGTCTGATGAGACCAAGATAAATTGATTTGGTTCAGATGGTGTCAAGTGTGTTTGGTGGCAACCAGGCGAGGAGTACAAAAAAAAGTGTGTCTTGCCTACAGTCAAGCATGGTGGTGGGAGTGTCATGGTCTGGGGCTGCATGAGTGCTGCCAGCACTGGGATGAATAAAATGATACTGTCTAACAATTCTGTAAAAGCAAGGGTTTTAGTTGCACATTATTTGCAATATTGTATACAGTATATAATGTAATGGACAACTAATTGTGGTTTCCAAAAAGCATGTTGGATCGATGCGCTTTTGCTTTCTCAGGATCTAAACCCTCATGCAAACATATGATATGGCTCAAATCCAAATCCATCATGCAAGCATACCATATGGCTCAAATCCACTTCGCTCTTTAGGAGGATCCAGGAGTACACAACATGACAAAGGTTTATACAACATTACTATAGCTGCTTAGAGCAGGTGTTAGCCAAATGTAAGAATACACAACTGTGCATATAGATCAGCTGGGCAGCAAGAAAATACTTGTGAAACATAGGAAAAATCAAAACAACTCAAATTTTAGAAGCTGAAAGGGTCAAAATGGAAAATCTGGTTGAGTCTAAAAGAGATAAGGAAACCAAGAATGAAGAGTTCAACATTGCATATAGCAATTAGGTACAGGTAAGTGAATATTTTAAGGGTTTTAATATGACACTTTTTTTTTTAAATATGTGACAAGGAGGCAATTTATTATCAATAAAAGTAGATAAAGCATGCCGTACCCAATGTCTCAAATATTTAACCTGACAGGCTTCATGTAGTGGCAAAGTATGGTCAAGACAGTTCAACGATCTAGGGTCAACCACAAAAGAGACTTGTGCCACGATCCTAAAACACAAGTCTCTCTGATTTTTTTTTTTAATCCACAAGTACAGAAATAAAAGTAGAATTGCTTACTGACTCATACTGTACATTCATACATTTAAGTAATTCAATTAACTACTGATCCAGTCCTGAGGCCTTAGGGGGGTGGAGATGATGTAATATAACCCTGATATTTGGGGTCTGAGATCAATTTGAATCTGATGTGTGGGTAAAAAAACCTGACACATGAAAAAATACTAAACTACAGCACACGTTTTGATTGGATGCTTGAAAGTTTAACTTGCCCTTATTATATTAATTATATATTACAATTGTACATAGTATTCATAACTGTTAAACAGAATGAATCAAATTTACCGCTTCAACAGAGATCAAAGTATGTTGCCTAACTCAGGAATCCTTTGTGCCCATTATTCCCTGCAATGTGACTCTAATATGTAAAACTTAATAAAGGACACTTGGCTCCTTCATTGGAAGCACACTTACTTCCTTTATTGCTTTTGTACTTATCGCTTCTGTCTAAAATATTGTGTTTCACATGCTTGTGGTTTAGTTGATGGCGTAAGTCTGTTAATGGACTTCTTCACGTATTATGCTTTAATCTGACTGCAAATACAGTGACTGCTTTGAATCAACTGCATTACAATAGGTGCTGTTCATGCAGGGCCGTTGCTAGACTATTCTGCTCCCCAGGAAAGACCAGCTACTTGTGCCCCCCCCCCCCAACAAATAAAAAAAAAAAGTAGAAATTTCCCTATTTCCCTATACTCGCAGCACACTCCATGCATTCCCCATACTCCCCCCTATACTTGCATCCCTCGCAGTGTGTCAAAGGAGGGAGCAGTGTGTCAGGGTGGGGGAGCCATGTGTCAGAGAGGGCGGGTGACCAGTGCTCCATTAATTCAGAGTGACCAGTGCCCCCATCCAATGCAGACTGACCAGTGACCAGTGCCCCCATTATTGCAGAGTGACCAGTGCCCCCATCAATGCAGAGTGACCAATGACCAGTGCCCCCATTAATGCAGAGTGACCAGTGACCAGTGTGCCCCATCAATGCAGAGTGACCAGTGTGCCCCATCAATGCAGAGTGACCAGTGACTAGTGTGTCCCCATCAATGTAGAGTGACCAGTGACTAGTGTGCCCCCATAAATGCAGAGTGGCCAGTGACCAGTGTGCCCCCATCAATGCAAAGTGACCAGTGTGCCCCCATCAATGCAGAGTGACCAGTGACCAGTGTGCCCCCATCAATGCAGAGTGATCAGTGTGCCCCCATCAATAAACATAAAAGTGAAGTCAGCGTCTTAAAATAAAATACTTAATCAGCAGCTTGCAAACAATGTGAATATACAAACATAAAAAACATGTGAAAAAATAGGTTGCAGCGCTAAAACATAAAATTAGTGAACATATTGTGCATATGATCAAAAATAATTACCTTAGTCCACAAAACTACAAAAAAAGTCCACATGGATAATCAGTGTCAGTGTAAACAAGGTCAATCCTCCACCAGTGGTCCTTCACCCAAAAACAGAAATGCGCACTCACCAGACCATGTTGCTGTCTTATTAGGACAGCTAATGCGTTTTTGTATATTATACAGCAAGTCTTGAGGTCTTTTTTCAAATGCCCCCATCAATGCAAAGTGACCAGTGTGCGCCCATCGTTGCAGAGTGACCAGTGTGCGCCCATCGTTGCAGAGTGACCAGTGTGCCCCCATCAATGCAGAGTGACCAGTGTGCCCCCATCAATGCAGAGTGACCAGTGACCAGTGCCCCCATCAATGCAGAGTGACCAGTGCCCCATCAATGCAGAGTGACCAGTGCCCCCATCAATGCAGAGTGACCAGTGACTAGTGTGCCCGCATTAATGCAGAGTGACCAGTGTGCCCCCATCAATGCAGAGTGACAAGTGCCCCATCAATGCAGAGTGACCAGTGTGCCCCCATCAATGCAGAATGACCAGTGTGCCCCCACCAATGCAGAGTGACCAGTAACCAGTGTGCCCCATCAATGCAGAGTGACCAGTGTGCCCCCATCAATGCAGAGTGACCAGTGTGCCCCCCATTAATTCAGAGTGACCAGTGCCCCCATCCAATGCAGACTGACCAGTGACCAGTGTGCCCCCATTATTGCAGAGTGACCAGTGCCCCCATCTATGCAGAGTGACCAGTGATCAGTGCACCCATCAATGCATAGTGACCAGTGACCAGTGTGCCCCCATCAATGCAGAGTGACCAGCGACCAGTGCCCCATCAATGCAGAGTGACCAGTTTGCCCCCATCAATGCAGAGTGACCAGTGACTAGTGTGCCCCCATCAATGCAGAGTGACCAGTGTGCCCCCATCAATTCTGAGTGGCCAGTGGCTAGTGACCAGTGTGCCCCCGTCAATGCAGAGTGACCAGTGACCAGTGACCAGTGTGCCCCCATCAATGCAGAGTGACCAGTGTGCCCCCAACCATGCAGAGTGACCAGTGTGCGCCCATCATTGCAAAGTGACCAGTGACCAGTGTGCCCCCATCAATTCAGAGTGACCAGTGTGCCCCCATCAATGCAGAGTGACCAGTGTGCCCCCATCATTGCAGAGTGACCAGTGCCCCATCAATGCAGAGTGACCAGTGACCAGTGCCCCCATCAATGCAGAGTGACCAGTGACTAGTGTGCTCCCATTAATGCAGAGTGACCAGTGTGCCCCCATCAATGCAGAGTGACCAGTGCCCCATCAATGCAGAGTGACCAGTGACCAGTGCCCCATCAATGCAGAGTGACCAGTGTGTCCCACTCAATGCAGTGTGACCAGTGACCAGTGTGCCCCCATCAATGCAGAGTGACCAGTGTGCCCCCATCAATGCAGAGTGACCAGTGACCAGTGTGCCCCCATCAATGCAGAGTGGCCAGTGACCAGTGCCCCCATCAATACAGAGTGACCAGTGCCCCATCAATGTAGAGTGACCAGTGAGCCCCCATCAATGCAGAGTGACCAGTGACCAGTGCCCCATCAATGCAGAGTGACCAGTGTATGGGGATTAGAGTGCCGCATGATTAAACAGAGCAGGGTTCTTCTGCTTACTCGGAGCGGCTGCTGTAATTTGAAGTCCCACTTCCTGGACCAGCTCCTATGATAGACGTCACCAGTGTGCTGTCTATCATAGGTTGGCGGCGGTCCAGGAGGCGGGACTTCACATTACAGCAGCTACGCCGGGTAACCAGAAGAACCCTGCTCTGTTTAATCATGCAGCGCTCACCCTCGCCCCCTCCCCCCCATTCCCTTCCGAAGGCAGCCCAAGGAGCCTATGGCAAGGAGCAAGGAGCCTGGATGCGCACCCCACCCCAGCTCATGGTGCACCCGCCCAGGATCGGCCCTGCAAAGTGGGGACAAAACCGGGGACTGGTCACCCTACCCTAGGTGCGCCCCTAGGCGGCAGTGCGCCCTAGGCACTTTGAAAACAAATCAGATCTCAGTGAGGAAAAATATCATGCTGGATATCTATACTGATATGGACTGGGTAATGTGTTAGGAACAAAAAAATGCCCCATTGTTAGATGGAAACAAAAATTATTAACCTAGAGAAGGCTGAATTCAAAGACACCCAGAAAATCAAAGAGATAAAATGATCAAGTAGGCTAGTCCATTTTGCTGAAATTTCATTGCAGCAACTCAAAATGGTACTCAGTAGTTTGTATGGCTCCCACGTGCTTGTATGCATGCCTGACAACATCAGGCCATGCTACTAATGAGACGACGGATAGTGTACTGGGGTATTTCTTCCCAGATCTGGACCAGGACATCACTGATCTCCTGAACAGGCTGAGATGAAACCTGGCAGTGTCGGATGGAGTGAAACATAATTTCCTAGAGGTGTTCTATTGGATTTAGGTCAGGCAAGCGT
The DNA here is from genome assembly GCF_965119305.1 of Pelophylax lessonae. Lineage (NCBI taxonomy): Eukaryota > Metazoa > Chordata > Amphibia > Anura > Ranidae > Pelophylax > Pelophylax lessonae. The sequence continues at coordinate 528,092,040 of NC_138768.1, forward strand.
GGGGACCATTCAATGGTATCAATTTCTTCATCCTCCAGGAACTGGCTGCACACTCACCAGGAGGAATCCAGGACCCACTGCACCAGCATAAGGTCTGACAATTGGGCCAAGGATTACATCCTAAAACGTAATGGCAGTCAGGGTGCCATTGTCTAGCCTGTGGAGGTCTGTGTGTCCCTCCATGGATATGCCTCCCCAGACCATCACTGACCCACCACCAAACCAGTCATGCTGAATGATGTTACAGCCAGTATAACGTTCTCCATGGCTTCTCCAGACCCTTTCACGTCTGTCACATGTGCTCAGGATGAACCTGCTCTTATCTGTGAAAAGCACAGGGCGCCAGTGGTGGACCTGCCAATTCTGGTGTACAATGGCAAAGGCCAATAGAGCTCCCCAGTGCTGGGCAGGGAACATAGGGCCCGGCAGGGAACACAGGGCCCACTAGAGGACATCAATCCACCCTCATGAAGTCTGTTTTTGATTGTTTGGTCAGAGACATTTACACCAGTGGACTGCTGGAGATCATTTTGTAGGGCTCTGGCAGTCCTCATCCTGTTCCTCCTTGCACAAAGGAGCAGATACCAGTCCTGCTGACGAGTTAAGGATCTTCTATGGCCCTGTACAGCTCTCCTAGAGTAACTTCCTTTCTCCCAGAATCTTCTCCATGCTCTTGATGCAAATCTTTTGTTAATGGCACATATTGATGTGCCATCCTGGAGGAGTTGGACTGCGTGTACAACCTCTATAGGGTCCAGGTATCACCTCATGTTACCAGTAGTGACACTTACCTTAACTAAATCCAAAACTAATCAAAAACAGACAGAAAAGACGAGTAGAGAAAACAATTGTCAGTGGCCCCCACCTGTGAAACCATTCCTGTTTTAGAGGTTGTCTCATTGTTGCCCATCTAGTGTACATGTTGTTAATTTCATTAATACCAAAGCAGCTGAAACTGATTAAAAAACCCTTTGGTACTTAATTGACCAGATCAATATCCTAAGAGTTTAATTGACTTGATGCTTTACTCTGATTAAAAAGTGTTCCTTAAATTTTTTTTTGAGCAGTGTGCTTTTTTCAAGTTTAAACTTTGCCCAAAATTTTTGTTTTAGTGACACACACTGAAAGAAAACAGTTAAGTAAAATTGGGAAGGGTTTGAACATCTGTTATTATTAGGTTATTATCCTATGAAGAGATATCAACCCATGGAGCAGCTTACAGTTGAAAACCTAGGATCATAGTGAAAGAAAAGTAAGTTACATTGAATAAAACAAAAGGTGCAAGTAAGGCCCCTTTCACATGGGGTTTCTGATCAGGTCTGCCTGTCAGTTTTTCAGGTGAACCTGATCGGACGCTCCATGCCCCCCTATGGAGCAGCGGATATCAGCGGTGATATCTCCGCTGAAAGCTGCGATTATCTAATAAGGCTGGGTTCACACTAATGCAGTGCGGAAGCCACAGCGATTCAAGGCAGTTCACGCTGTACTCTTTGAACCACTGCGGGTGTCAATATATTGATGTAAGTTTTTGACACCCCCAAATCGGTTTTCAGAACGCAGTGCGAACCGTAGAATCGGATTGCATGGGTCTGAACACCCATACAATCCAATACCAGTGCAGACAAAAAAAAGGGTCCTGCATCTTTTTGGTGCGGATCCAGTGCAAATTGAGCCATACATAATGTATGGCTCAATTTGCACCGCACAGAATTTGCATGTCATTTCTACAGGAATCTGGTGTGATTTCTGTACAAAAGACATGCGATGCATTACACTGCATTAGTGTGAACCCAGTCTAAATGTTAAAATATATATAAACCCTTACCTTGTAAAACCACCCATTCCGTTTAAAAATGAAATTCAAGACATTTGTGTATATACTGTAAATAAATCAGCCACATAGAGAGAGGTAAAAATGCAGGAAACGCCTACAACCAAGTCCCACCACTGCGCACAAAATTAGAATAATCCTATCCACTGTTTGAAAGATGTAAAAAAGGGCAAAGACAGATAACGTAGTCCTGGCTCCTGCTAATAAAAGAGGAATTTAGCAAAAGACCAACAACTGAGTTCAGAGATTACAAAAAACCTTATGCTAAACTTCAGCTTTAAACATTAGAGTAAGGCCCCTTTCACAAAGGCGGACCATTTAGATCTGCCTGTCTGTTTTTTAGGCGGATCTGAACGGTCCCCCCATGCATCTCTATGGGGCATCGGATGTCAGCAGAGATATGTCCGCTGACATCCGATCCGATCCGTCAAATCTGGACGGATGGAAACCCTATTTTCCATCCGTCCAGTGGATCGGATGGGATCGGATGAGAACGGACAGACGGTCCATTCCCATCCGATTCCCACATAGAGATGTATGGGGAACTGACAGCTGTGTCTCCGTACACAGCGCAGAGAACAGCTGTCATCCTCCTGCTCAGCGGGGGATCGGCAGATCGATCCCCCGCTGAGATAAACGGAGTCCGCCCGACGGACGGATAGTGTGAAAGAGCCCTTAGGAGCGTGCTATACGTAGAGGCTCTGATGAGGCAGTGCAGCTGACATGTACTGTATAGATATGGCGATTAAAAATTTGTATTGTATTCTGGTATTTTAACAAGATTTTAATTATGCAATAAAGAGTATTTTTTTTACAGTAAATAGAGTTTGGTACATACTCCTTCTAAGGCACATTTAAAATCCTATCTATTTCTGCCATTTCCACTTGGCGGGGCTTGTGGTGAAAGATGGGTATTTTGCCAGAGGAGGATAAGTTTATATGATGGTTCTACCCATATTAAAAAATGCACTTAATTGGATTTGGTCTACAGCTGTCTTAAAGGTTTTCCAATATGCTGGGGAGCTGGTGTGTGGGCTTTCTTATTGGAAGGTGGTGGTCGGAGGGGCTATTGGCATGCTTTGCATAAAATAAACTGGTGAACTGGTTTCATAATAGTGTCTATAACTGACACCACTCTAATACTAAAATACAGCATCTTCTAGAATTCCCTTCTCCAGGGGGGATTATATCTTAAAGGTTTCCTACTGGTAGACTGTGGTGTAGTCAAGTTATTGCTGAATAGCCTTGCATGCCTACCAGATCTCAGCAACCTAGTTCTGATGAGGGAACACAGGTAGGTGTTGTGATTGTGCCAAGGCCATACCATTACTTTAGTATAGCTTCCTTTATAGTTACTCAAAACTACTTCTTTCTTCTGAAGTAGGCTTTTTGCATATAAACTGTATATTAATGGTCAGTGTTACTCTTGTAAAAAGGCATTGCTGTAACAAATATGCATATCTAATTTAAATGGTGCAATAAGCACATATTTTTTTTTTTTTTTTTAGTATAAAATAGTTTAGCAAAAAAACTTTTCCAACTGACACCACATGGTCACCACAATATGGCCTCTGGCTGTACTTTTATCTTTATTTTAAAAATGGTAGAAAAAATATGTGAGTAAGTAAAAAAGAAAACCCAGCTCTGTAATGAGAACTTAAAAGTCTGAAATTAATTTATAAATATTACTTAAAGCGGAGTTCCGGGCACAAAATTCAATTTCTAATAATTACTGCATTGTATTCCTTACTCTCCGCTGAGTCAGAATTGGATATTCCCATAGTTTTTTTTTTTTCACTTACCTGTTTACAGAGGTTTGTATACTCACCTTTCAAAGGACTTCCTCCCTCCTGTGCCTCGGCTCTCCTCGTCACTTCCTGCCGCAATGCGTCCTGGGAGCTCTTCCTCGGCCCTCCCATGATGCACTTTGCAGTCACATGGGCGGCCGACCACTGTTCTCATTTCTTGACTCACAGGCCTACGCCCACTGGAATCAGGAAGAAGGGAAGACATTTCCCCACAACGGACTCGGCAATCCACAACAAAGATGGCGCCGCACATCAGAAATTATATAAAGTAAGATTTTATTCTTGCAAACTCATTATTTCACCATTCTAACCAGGATTAGCGGATGTATCGATGTGTAAGGGTGATTGTTAGGGGGAGATTGAAAAAAAAAAAAACGATTCTGTGCCCGGAACTCCGCTTTAAAGGGAACATTTGATTTGCCAATGAAGAACGAATCAAATATTTTACTTATTGCCTTTGTCCTGCATTCGCAAATTACATATTATGCTTACCTTCCCTTTGTTCCTTTATTGTTCCATTCATTGCAAGATGAAGAAGTTCTCTGTTCTCTGTATATCCCAGATCACAACCAGCTTACTGTAGCTACTGTACATATACACACTTAATGCCCCAGGAATCTTCTTGCCCATTTCCTTTCCAGGACCTAACACAATTGCGGCAGGACTGGTGCAAGATAAGGCTGTCTATAGGCACCTGCAAATCTCAGAAGACACCAAGGAAAAATACCTATTGGCTGGGATACAATTTAGTAGTACAGGAGGTATGCCTGACGTTAAACACAGATATTACCATGGTAATGTAATATATGGTTGTCATCGGTCAAGAGGTTTGGTGATTCCTAAAGAAAACCTGTCATGACTGAAATTTGAAGTAAGCCATTGCTGACCTTCTTCTGAAATGCTAGTTATGTTTCTATAATGTCCATCTATAATGTCCATCTAATAGCTACAGTTTCTTCAGCAGAAGTCATTTTCAGAATACTTGTTCAATGACTTAAAGTAGAATTATAGGCAAAACATATTTTTCCATTTTTGATAGAGCAGGGGAAGGTTATAACCCGTCAGATCTTTTTTTTTGCCATCTGTGTCCCATTGCGGAGATTTCCTTTTACTTCCTATCCCATCTTCAAACTGGATGTAAGAGAAAATCCATGAAAATTAAGGGAATTCCTTGGGGACTCCCAGGTCACCATAACTAGTGTTCTCATTAGAAGACTTCCCCCTTCTAAAGTTTGGGGGTTATTAGGGGGCTCTAGTGTAGGTCCTGCTAGCGAGTACAGTCCACGCCAAATAGTTCAATTTCAGGGCTTGCTGGCTCACTTCTATTAAAGAAAGATCAAACAAAGTTCCAGAAAGGAAATCAAAGTGTTTCCCTCACAGGGAGTTTTCACCATCAGCACCAAACAACCTTAAGCCCCGTACACACGTACCGAATGTCGGCCGAACTATCGGCCGTCTTTTGTCCGGTGCTGTCCTGTCGGCTGAAAAGTGCAAAAGACTGCACACGAATTTTGTCGGCCAACAACAGCCGACTGCAGAAGTGATGTCATGTGATGGTTAACTTTCCGTGTGTTTTTTCTTTTCTGAGCATGCCCAGTCTTGCAAATCTGCTGATTGTCGGCCGAATTCTGTACTGACTGGCGAACAATCGGCCGTTCTGGTGACGGCCAACAAAAATTTTATAGCCTGCACACCCGATTCTGTTCGGCCGAAAAGTCGCTGTCGTTTGTCGGAAGCATCATACTAACAAGCCGGCAATCGGCCGATCGTTTGGCGGCCGAATATTTACGGCCAACAATCGGTACGTGTGTACGAGGCTTTAGATTCCTGGCGTACACATGCATACATACATGGGGTGGGAAGGGGGGCAGAGCAGTCTTGTGACTTCTATCAGTGTCTGTCTAGTTAAAGCTTGTAGGAGGAGTTTTCTTTCACCCATGATTGTCCTATGAGGCTGCAGGACCCCTGACCCTCTGTCTGGACAGTGCTCATTGGCCCTGTGCTGATCACATTCACTCGCAAGAAAAAAAAAATCTCTCTAGCAATACACACCAAACTGAGCATGTGCAGCATGTTCCCTAGTCTCTGTACTATCCAGATATCATTTGGAGACTCTGGAAGAGGGGGAGGATTAGAGGAGACAGGATCAAATAGCCTTTTTACACAATGCAGAGGATTAACCCCTTAGATTCCACAGTGAGTTTAACAAGCGTGCATTACTGCATATACAGACTGATTTTACTGTTGTGGGTTTAGTAATACTTTAACCACCAACACCCAGCTTCTTAGATAGAAGGGTTTACTTTGTTCTCTACTTTATTTTTACTCTCTCTTAACACCTGTTCAACGACCCTGTTTATCTTGGTTTTCCTCCTCTGTAAAAATGTAATAAATAGGTTTATGGGATGTTGTGGAATCCGTTCATTTTCTATACCCGCCTTTACATTACAATCAAATTTATTACTAAGTGTAGTTGGGTGATCCCACATTACTACCCAGGTAGTAAAAGCGTGCAGTAATTGCTTATCTCTGTTTCTCATTAGAAGAGTACCCAACTAAACTTTCTAACTTTCTGATTCCCTTGTGATGACAATGGTGTCCCAGGTTGTAATTTTTTAGCTTCATGTGCTGTTAAACAGTATTTAAGTTATCTGTATTCTCCAACAACCTTGTCCTATGGCAAGGCCGCCATGACAGGTCAAATTGCCCTTATTTTAGTCTGTCCATTAAAGGTCAGATGGCTGTACAGCCAAATGGCATTCCTTAAACCTAGGTTTGCCAACCTAGCAAGCTAATGCCAATATAGAAAGGAGTGGGAAAAAGGTAAGGTCACTGGCTGGCAGGAGGGAAAAGTGAAAAAAAGCCTGATGGAGATTCTCTGACAGCATTTGTCTGCTGCTGTAGATACCTTTGCTTAATCCATTCAAAAACAGCCAGTTCAAGTGATAATATATCTTGCGTAAGGACTTCTTAAATAGCAGTGATTAATATAAGTTGCCCACATTAATGCAAATTGTTGTAAATTAGGATTTAATTGATCATCGTTGATGGCATCTCTATTTCAGTACGTATAATACAATGAATAATACAATTGTAGCACAATTCCTGCTTTGTTCTGCCTATTTTTTATTTTGTTATATTGAATGGTATCAGGCTACTATTGTTCTGATGTATGCTGACATCTAGTGGTAATTTAGCACCACTTCCACTTGTTTAATTATGTGATTTGGTGTTTTCCTTGGTGTTCCCTTCCTGTTTAGTGCTAGTCTTTAAACCCTTAGCTATAGCCTACCTGTTTCTGCCATGATCCCTCAGTAAGTGTTAGTTCTTCAAAGATACAGGGCTTAGAAAAGAAATTGTTTCTTATACTTCAAAAGACTGGAAAAACATCCTCTGTACTGCACTTACTGTATCTGAAGTAAGCCACCTGGGGATGGTGCCAAGTCAGGAGGTGATCATACTGCCTGGACAGACTGGGTCTTTTGAGGTATTTCCATGCATATATTGGCATTTGAAACAAAGCAATTGCATTTCAGTTCTATTTGTTACATAGATGAAAAACGAAAGAAAGCATTCAGGGACACATTAGTATTTTAAAATAGAAACTTGTAAAGCTGTTTACAAGTGCATTTCATGGTAAAACATATTGATTAATAATCTACTACTAGAAAGTCATTAGGAAACAAGTTAATCAACTAGCTTATTATTATTATACATGCTTTATGTAGCACCCAACAGTTTGCTCAGAGCTTAACAACATAAGGGCAGACAGTATAGTTACAATACAATTTAATCCCGAAGGAATCAGAGAACCCTGCTCGTTAGAGCTTACAATCTAAGAGGGAGGGTCAGGTGATATAAAAGGTTATACCTGTGGGGGATAAGCTGATGGTGAAAATAAAAGTACAGTTGTTAGGTGGGGCAAAATAGGCTTCTTTGAAGAGACGAGTATTCAGTGATTGTCTAAAAGCAAACAGAGGAGGAGACAGTCGAACAGATTGGGGTAGGGAGTTCCATAGTATAGGAGAGGCTTAGGAAAAGTCCTGGAGACGAGCATGGGAGGAGGTGATGACGGAGCTATAAGTAAAGGTAATCCCATGAGAAAGGAGTTGCAGTAGCTGAGGTGAGAGATGATCAGGGAGTGAATTAGTGGTGTTATTGGTTAGAAAGGGGCATATTTTGGAAATGTTGCATGGGTTGAGGTAATAAACTTGGGACAGTGATTGGATGTGGGGTTGAAAGGATAGTTCAGAGTCCAGAATTACACCTAGAACTTTGGGAAGGAGACGGGTTAATAGTTGTGTCATCGATCTAGACAGAGAAATCAAGGGAAGAGGCATGTCTAAGTTGTCTATAGACAGATCAAAATTTGGCCAGTTCACCAGGGACCAGCCAAACTTTGATCAGTGTGTGACTGTCTCTGTTTGACAGAAGTCAATTGTTTGCTAGAAAACTTTTGTCAATCAGTGTGTTCTGCCAGTGGTGAGTCCCCCTGTCAGAATACAATGCTTAGAGGAGATTCCTCCATCCACCTTGTTTGTGGATGGAAGAACCTGCTAGTCTTTTTTTCTTTCAGCCTACTGGCTGAACAATAAAAAAACTATCCATTCATGGCTAGCTTTGGTTCATTAATATTTTTTCAAGAGATACAACAAGTAGGTTGGTTGATTCCAATTGAAACAACACATTGGATCATCATCTTATATCCACAATTTGCTTGTACCTCTTTGACACTACTTTTTTATACATGCTCCAAAAACAAGTATTTTATTAACCACTTGCTGACTGCGCACAGTATATTAACTGCGGCAGTCGGCCCCGGCCAGGCAGAGTGACGTAGGTCTACGTCGCTCGCCTGTCACTCCTTCTAGAGCCAATAGCGGGCGAGCGCGCGCCCGCTGAGGCGCGCGCCCGCCTCGGCTCGTTCGCGGAGGAGTGCGGGAGTGTGACTGGCGGACCCGATGTCCGCCGGTCACACTACGATCGCCGGTACAGCGGGAGAAAGACAGAGCGGCTTATGTAAACAAGCCGCCTGTCATTCTCACATGTGTAAAAATGAAGATCAGACGGTTCTACTATGTAGAACCATTGATCTTTTTTTTTACACCAATAGGAATGTCCCACTACAGTTAGAAGCACGCCCCTAGGACGCACTTAACCCCTCCCTGTCCAATAAAGTTAACCCCTTCCCTGCCAGTGTCATTTTTGCAGTAACAGTGCATATATATAGCACTGATTACTGCAGTAATGTCACTGGTACCCCAAAAGTGTCAAAAATGTCAGTCAAGGGTCCGATCTGTCCGCCGCAATGTCGCAGTACCGCAAAAAAAATCGCAAATCGCCGCCATTACTCGTTAAAAAAAAACCACCAAAAATGACAAAAATCTTTCCCTTTGTTAGCAAACGCGATAACTTTTGCGCAAACCAATCAAAATACGCTTTTTGCGATTTTTTTTTACCAAACATAGGTAGCGTAAAACAAATTGGCCGAAAATGTTAAAAAATTTTGATTTTTACATTTTTTTGGGGGGAATTTCAAAAAAAGTGAAAAATATTGTTATTTTTGCAAAAATTACGCTCTTTATTTGTTTATAGCGCATGATCAAAAAATCGCACAGGTGATCAAATACCACCAAAAGAAAGCTCTGTTTGTGGGAAAAAAAGGACGTGAAATTCGTTTAGGTACAGCGTCGCACGACCGCGCAATTGTCCGTTGAAGTCACGCAGTAAAAAATCACAAAAAACCCCCTGGTCTTTTAGCAGGAAAATCCTCCGGTGGTAAAGTGGTTAAGTCTGAAAGTACTGTTTGACTTTCATTAGTCTTTACACTTGCTAAGGCACAAACAAACCCTGCAAACCATACATATACATTCAATTTTTATAACTACTTAATGATCAAAACGAACCACAACCGTTTCCACCAGTCCCCCATGGAAAGGATTCAACCATTTGTTTTTGATTCATTTTCTTACTCATATTGCATTTATTACTACTGTTCAGTATATGTGGAATTATCTCCTTTTACCAGGATATAACTTGCCCCAAAGATGGTGTGTTTGTCTCACAGCTATTTCAAAGTATTTAAGACAGTATAAAGTCTGTTTGAGTGCTTTATATGGTCAGCTTCTTGATTTTATGGTCAAAGCGATGACAAGCAAACCTACTTGTCATGGTTCAGTAAAGTTCAGATAGGAATTAAATTAAATGTGTCTAAAAAGAAGGCATAAAACGTTATATGCCAAAATCATCAGATGATTTCATTTTTTTTTTTTTGTCAGACAAAAAATAATTGATTGCGATAAATATATCTTCTTTTTTCTAGAACGTATACAGTATCATTTTCTACAAATAGAAATATTTAAATGTTAATTTTTTGGCAGTTTAACATTTGTGCATTTTTTTTATTTTTTTTGCATGCATGGTAAAATCTGAGATTTTTACTTTTAAATTATGTAAAACCCCAAGCATGTTGTTTATTTTCTGAAAGAAGAGAGCCTGTATAATCAAAATATGGTGGTTGCAATTTTTTATATTAAATAAATCTTTTTATTAAATATATATTTCCACACAAACACAGTTTAAATCACATTGTTTGTACAACTAGATTCTAAATGTTGCAAGCCTCAAAACTGTGTGTGCCCGAAAAATGGCAAAAAATGATGGTACCCAAAATTATCATTAGGTAGTGCTTTACATCTTATCAGTTTAGAATAATCCATGCAGTAAATGAGGGTCATGGAAATATTGCTCTCACTTTTCACTGCAATATACAGTATCTCACAAAAGTGAGTACACCTCTCACATTTTTGTAAATATTTTATTATACCTTTTCATGTGACAACACTGAAGAAATGAGAATTTGCTACAATGTAAAGTAGTGTACAGCTTGTATAACAGTGTAAATTTGCTGTCCCCTCAAAATAACTCAACACACAGCCATTAATGTCTAAACCACTGGCAACAAAAGTGGGTACACCCTTAAGTAAAATGCCAAAATTGGGCCCAAAGTGTCAATATTTTGTGTTGCCGCCATCATTTTCCAGCATTGCTTTAAACCTCTTCAGCATGGAGTTCACCAGAGCTTCACAGATTTCCACTTGAGTCCTCTTCCACTCCTCCATGACAACATCATGGAGCTGGTAGATTTTAGAGACCTTGAGCTCCTCCACCTTCCGTTTGAGGATGCCCCACAGATGCTCAATATGGTTTAGGCCTGGAGACATGCTTGACCAATCTATCACCTTTACCCTCAGCATCTTTAGCAAGGCAGTGGTCATCTTGGAGGTGTGTTTGGGGTTGTAATCATGTGGAATACTGCCCTGCGGTCCAGTCTCCGAAGGGAGGGGATCATGCTTCAATATGTCACAGTAAATGTTGGCATTCATGGTTCCCTTAATGAACTGTAGCTCCCCAGTGATGGCAGCACTCATGCAGCCCCAGACCATGACACTCCCACCACCATGCTTGACTGTAGGCAAGACACAATTGTCTTTGTACTCCTCACCTGGTTGCCGCCACACTCGCTTGACACCATCTGAACCAAATAGGTTTATATTGGTCTCATCAGACCACAGGACATGGTTCAATTAACCCATGTCCTTAGTCTGCTTGTCTTCAGCAAACTGTTTGCAGGCTTTCTTTAGAAGAGGCTTCCTTCTGGGATGACAACCATGCAGACCAATTTGATGCACTGTGCAGCATATGGCCTGAGCACTGACAGGCTGACCCCCAACCTTTCAACCTCTGCAGCAATGCTGCCAGCACTCATACGTCTGTTTCCCAAAGACAACCTCTGGATATGACAATGTGCACGTGCACTCAACTCCTTTGGTCAACCATGACGTGCCCTGTTCTGAGTGGAACCTGTCCTGTTAAACTGCTGTATGGTCTTGGCCACCATGCTGCAGCTCAGTTTCAGGATCTTGGCAATCTTCTTATAGCCTAGGCCATCTTTATGTAGAGCAACAATTCTCTTTTTCAGATCCTCAGAGAGTTCTTTGTCATGAGGTGCCATGTTGAACTTGCAGTGACCAGTATGAGAGAGTGAGAGTGATAACACCAAATTTAACACACCTGCTTTCCATTCTAACCTGAGACCTTGTAACACTAACAAGTCACATGACACCAGGGAGGAAAAATGGCTAATTGGGCCCAATTTGGACATTTCCCCTTAGGGGTGTACTGACTATTGTTGCCAGCAGTTTAGACATTATTGACTGTGTGTTGAGTTATTTTGAGGGAAAAGCTAATTTACACTGTTCTACAAGCTGTACACTCACTACTTTACATTGTAGCAAAGTGTCATTTCTTCAGTATTGTCACATGAAAAGATATAATGAAAAATATTTACAAAAATGTGATGGGTGTACTCACTTTTGTGAGATACTGTATACCATGTGTGGTACAATTGCTACTTACCTATACTGTACATGCATAGTGTCACAATGTGCACTGTGATGGAGTTGCTTTCATTTGTTTAGAATTATTTTTTACTTTCAATACTTTTTATTGAGGTTTTGTGAACATATAACAAAAGAACAATAGCATACAAGGCATGTGAAAAGAAAGTCTACAGAAGCATTGTAGTTTGGAGCAGTACAAAAGAAATATCAATTACAGGCAAACAAGTCCGACGGGTATAAGAAAAAAAACAAAAATACCCAAACCAAAAGGAACCAACATATATGACTCAAATCCTACTAAAATTGGTTGCCGATCCTCTAGGGGCACCCCAAATGGGCTCAAACTGTGCCCCAGAGAGAAGCGGCTAAAAAGAGCACAAAGCAAACTTGTAAGAGTACAGCCATAGTCCCTTATAAATGTAACAGAAGGTATTCACAGCCCGTCAGACCAGTGTAAAACTAGAGAAAAAACAATACAACATCAAAATGGATAAGCTCAGACCCCCCGAAACCAGGAAGGTAAATATAAAAAAAATAAAAATTGGGCACATGCCTAGTATAAAGACCTTAACGAGGAGCAGGATAGAGGCAGTGAGAGGAAAAAGAGAGAAGAAAAGGAAGAGTCACAGGGAAGGAGGGGATAGGGATGCAGAGGAGGAGCCCATGGTCCGAAACCATGTACCTAGAAGCTGATATCTGATATGAGAGAGTCTGTCAATGCACATCTGTCCTATAGTGTAACATGCAAAAAAGTCGCCCAGGGTTCCCAGATTGACTCAAATTGTTCCCTAGAGTCATTGAGGATACTGTACATCTTTTCCTGGGTCATTATCCAGGAAATTTTACGTTTTGCAGCTAAGGAGACTGTAGGTTGTTTCCAATGTTTAGCTATTGTAATTTTAGCTCCCAGAAATATAAAGGAAATGAGAGTCTGGGTGTGTCTAGGGACCTTGGGGAGACGATGGCCCAGAAGGGCATAGGACGGCGATTGCTCAATCGCAACCCCCGAAACACGTCAAATCAACCGGAATAGTTTATTCCAAAAATCACGAATTTTGGGGCATTCCCAAAAAATGTGTATGTGGCTACCCAGAAGGTCGCAGCCCCTGAAGCAGACCGGAGAGGAGTTAGGGAAAATTGTTGCCAAGCGAGAAGGTACCATGTACCATCGCATCAGTACTTTAACATTAGCCTCCACGAGGCCCACATTGTGGATCCCCCGAAAGGCTCGCGTGGCGCAGGCATGCCATATATCGAGGTCCCAGTCTGCAGTCAGGTCCTGTTCCCATCCCAGCATATAAGAAGTTTTATCTTCAGGAGCTACCAGGGAGGCATAAACGAGGGATATTCCACCCCTGACGTCCTGAATTTTGGAGCACCATTGCTCGTAGGGGGTTACCGAAAGGGGGCACGACGACCCTCTCTGGAGTGTGCGTAAAAAATGTGAGATCTGAGAGAAGCGAAATCTCTCTGCAGGTGGCATTTTTAGTGTAGCTATGTAATGTGAGTAGGAGAGTGGACCCCTTGCATCAAAAAAGTGTCCAATTCTATACAGGCCCTTATCCGTCCACATTTGAAAGCCTTGATGTCAATTCCAGGAGGGAAATCAGGATTGTGAAATATATGTTTAAGAGGACCCCAAGGCGAGGCAATCTTACTGGATTTATGAATAAGGTCGCACAGAGCAAATGAGTGTGAGAGCGTGGGAGCCAGGATAGGGGGACGAGAGGCAGGAGGATTCCAAAGCAGAAAATCCAAAGTATGGAGAGGGACAGCCTGTCTTTCCATGTAATACCAATCAGGTTTTTCGCCTTTAATATATATGATAGAAAATTGCGTCAATTGGGCTGCTAAGTAGTACTTCCAAATGTCCGGGACCCCGAGGCCCCCGTGTTTACGTGATCTAAAAAGTGTAGTTTTGTTGATTCTATGGCCCTTCCCGCCCCAAATAAATCTGATATAGCTCGACTGAAGTGATTTAAGTTGTGTCTTAATAATCGGGATAGGGAGTGCTCTAAATAGATACAAGAGTCGCGGAAGAAGGGTCATCTTGACCGCGTTGATTCTCCCCAACCATGAAATATTATATTTCGACCATTCCTCTAAATCCTTCTTCAACTTGTTAAAAAGCGGAGGGTAGTTGGCTGAGTACAGATCAGATATTGAGGCCGTAATTTGCACTCCCAAATATGGGATGGAGTCAGAGTGCCAGGAAAAAGGGAAGTGATCTTTAAGACGAGAGACCAAGGAAAGTGGAAGGTTGATATTCAGAGCCAGGGATTTGCTCATATTTACTCTCAGGCCCGAGACTGCTCCGAAGTCATGAAGGAGTGATACGATGTTTGGGAGCGAGATTAAGGGGGAGGTGACAAATAGCATAATGTCATCCGCGAATAATGCGCATTTATGTAATGTGTCACCGCATTGAATACCACGTATATCGGGATGGTGACGAATAGCTATAGCCAGGGATTCCAGAGCAATGGCAAAAATGAGGGGTGAGAGAGGACATCCTTGCCGTGTACCCCTGTGAATAGAGAAGGACTCAGAGTAATACCCTTGCAATCGGACTTGGGCTGAGGGGTGGGAATAGAGAGCCCGAAGAATGGCCAAAAAGCAGGGGCCAAAGCCCCATCTCTCCAACGTGGAGAAGAGAAACGGCCAAGAGAGCGAATCAAAGGCCTTGTGCAGGTCTAAAGATAGAAGGAAGCCCTCTTAGGGAGGCGCTCCATCCCAGCCCGAGCGTAGGAGAGTTACCACATCAATCACTCTTCGGATTTGGTCGGTTCCTTGTCGGCCTGGGATGAAGCCAACCTGATCCTTGTGTATATAAGAATGAATGAAGCTGGAAAGGCGAGTGGCCAATATTTTCGTTAGGAACTTGAGGTCGTTAATAATAAGAGAAATGGGCCTGTAATTGCCTACGTCTGAGTGGTCCTTACCCGGTTTCGGTATGACCGATATAAAAGCAGCATTCATGGAGTGGTCCAGAGGTTCCGTCCCTCTAAGGCAGGGGTGGGGAACCTTTTTTCTGTCAAGGGCCATTTGGATATTTATAAAATCATTCGGGGGCCGTACAAAATTATCAACTTAAAAATGTGCCTCTTATATTTGGTCAAACCTTTAACTCACCCCTAATGTGATGGGTGCAACTGCTTCTCTTTGGTGATGTGTGTGATGTTAGCTGGTATTGATGATGTTGCTACTCGCAACTGGTTTTCCAGGTTTGCGTCGGTCAGTCTGGAGCACAGTCGACTCTTTGTGGTGGTAAGTTTTGAAAAGAACTGCTGGTGGGTACAGCTGGTGGGTATAGCTGGCTGGTACTGCTGGTGGGTACAGCTGGCTGGTACTGCTGGTGGGTACAGCTGGCTGGTACTGCTGGTGGGTACTGCTGGCTCAGGCTGGTACTCCTGGCTTGTACTGTGCTGTGGGTACTGCTGGCTCAGGCTGGTACTGCTGACTCGGGCTGGTACTGTGCTGTAGGTACTGCTGGCTCAGGCTGGTACTGCTGGCTGGTACTGCTGGCTCAGGCTGGTTCTACTGGCTAGTACTTCTGGCTCTGGCTGGTACTGCTGGCTCTGGTTGGAACTGCTGGCTCTGGTTGGAACTGCTGGCTCTGGTTGGAACTGCTGGCTCTGGTTGGAGCTGCTGGCTCTGGCTGGAGCTGCTGGCTCTGGCTGGTGCTGCTGGCTCTGGCTGGCGCTGCTGTGAGTACTGCTGCCTCTGGCTGGTACTGCTGGCTCTGGCTGATACTGCTGCTGGCAGAAAATTCTGGCTAGCAGTGGCTCTGCACTGGAGGAAGAGGCGATGTTTCCTGTATTGGTCACAGGCGGAGTGCATTTGATATCACTCCGCCTTTGACTCACTCAGACTGTCAGAATGGAGGCGGAACTATACAGGAAGCATTGGCTCCATTCTGACAGATCAACTGAGAGACACAGACTCAGCTGCACAGGGGGCCGGACCAAATGACTTGGAGGGCCGCATACGGCCCCCGGGACATAGGTTCCCCACCCCTGCTCTAAGGGAATTAAAAAATCTGGCCAGATAAGGGGCGAGCGTGTCAGCGTAAGACTTATAATAAAGGTTGAAGAAGCCGTCGGGGCCCGGTGTTGAGTTGGTGCGTAGAGCTTTAATCGCGACAAGGATTTCTTGCTCAGAAAAGGGCTCCTCTAGAAGAGAGCATGATTTATTGGTAAGTTGTGGGAGGGGGACCTGACTTAGAAAGGACTCAATATTTTGTTCCCGAGAAGGGTTAGAGTCAGCATAAAGGGTAGAATAAAAGGATTGGAAAGCAGCCATAATTGAGGAAGGGTTCCTCGTAAGCTCCCCGGACATAGCCTTAATTTTGGGCATAGAAACAATCCTGTATTTCGGTGTCAATTTAGACGCTAGCCTAGGTCCAATTTTATCCTGCGTAGCCAGGATGCGAGCATTCTGCCACTGTAAGCTTTTCGCTGCCTTGGTAGTTAGAGCTAAATTAAGGGAAAGCTTGACAGCATCAAGTTTACCCAGAGACTCCGAAGTCGGGTCGCGTTTGTGTGCCATGCTCAGTCTTTTGTATTCCCGTTCGAGATTCTTAATGTCAACTTGTCTTTCGCGCTTAAGCTTAGCCCCTAATTGAATGAAATGGCCTCTGATGACTGCTTTGTGGGCTCCCCATAGGGAGGAGGGAGTTACGTCCTGTGAGTCATTAAGGGTAAAGTACTCCTGAATCAGCTTTTCTATTGTGGATTTCCACATCGGTTCGTTCAGAAGAGACTCATTCAGACGCCATGGAGACGGACCTGCACGGTAGGAGGCACTTTTGATTTTAAGCAATACTAAAGAGTGGTCAGACCAGGGTACGTCCCTGATGACTGATTTTATCGCCGCTGATGTCCGAGGTGGGGACGAAAATATAATCAATCCTGGCTAGAGTGTTGTGAGGAGCTGAGAAGTGGGTGTAATCCCGGGAAGAGGGGTTGAGTTCTCGCCAAATGTCCACCAAACCCAAAGAATGGATGAGCTTGGCTACACGAAGGCTGTGTTTAGGGGGTCTGCGCAAACGTTGCGGTCCCTTCCTGGATTTATCTAGGATGTTGTCAAAAGCTAAATTTGAATCACCTCCCACAATGAGATTACCCTCGAAATGGGTGGAGAGAACAGGGAGCACCTTGGAAAAGAAAGCCACCTGACCCTTGTTAGGAGCGTAGAAGGAAACAAAGGTATATAAAATACCACCAATAAAACCTTTAACTAAGATGTACCTCCCCTGGGGGTCCGCAATTGTGTGAGTGTGGGAGAAGGCTACTCTCTTTGAAAAAAAAATTGCAACTCCCTTCTGTTTAGAGGGCGCATTAGCCAGGAAAAAGACTGGATATTTATGGTGGACGTATTTAGGCCGGTACGATTCCGGGAAGTGGGTCTCCTGAAGTAGGAGGACCTCTATTCCCTGGGAGTGATAGTGTTGGAAAGCCTTTTGCCTCTTCAAAGGAGAATTGAGACCCTGGACATTGTGTGATGCAACCTGCAGAGAAAAATCAGTACTCACGGTTGCCGTCATCGTGGAAGCGAGAGTTGTGCGCTGCGGGTACACAGTTGAAACGGTGAATGAGGGACTCGGATATGAGTCTGGATAGACGTGGAAAAATTAGAGGACTCAACTCATTGCTGGGATCGGACCATGGGATGCTGAAAAAGAAAAAGAGAATTAGAAAGGAAGGAAAAGGAAGAGCAAGGATGGGAAAGAAAAGCAGGAGACATGGCAGGGCAGAGCCTGTCATGGTGTTAGGGCGGCAGGGGACAAATCCCATGCCCCCTAACTAGATGAAATGGCACCCTATGCCAGATAGGGTACAGTCCTGTAGGGACGGGGAAAAACAAAAATCTTCCAAGCACCTACGGGAATGGGCGCACTAAAACCTCTCCGGGCATGGGCCCCCGCCCGGACACAATACAATAAAAAAAAAATAAAAATAAAAGAAAAAGCTTAAAAAAGATAAAACTAACATCTCGTGCGCCCCCGATGTAAGGCAGAGCAGAACAGTAAGAGGAGGGCAAATGGAGGGAGGAGGAAGGGGGAAAGGGACAGGGAGGAGTAAGGAAAGGCAGGAGGGGAGGGGGACACTTCTGCTACTGCGTTACATATGGAGGCAATGCAAATATAAAATGCGTGATCTCAGCACAAAAACAAGGGACCGGTCGATAGAGGAAAGAAGAGAGAAAAAAAAAAAAAAACACCTAAACCGGTACCTCAAATTGAACAATAAAATATCATAAAGTGGCAAACCACTGTCAAAACAAAAGTTCAAATAGTCAATGTCTGTCAGAAAAGAAAATCATCAAGTGAGCCAACACAAAAAAAAAAAAAAAAAATTAAAAATTTGATAAAAAAGGGGAAAAATGTGGGGGTTAATGGTTAACCCGCTCCAGATGAGGGAGGTGATTCCACCAAGCACAAACGAAGTGACACTCTGGAGTGCCTAGAGGCATCAGGGAGGCTTGACATCACGGTGGCGTTTTGATTGCTGCTTGTTCCAGACCGACGATTTTGGGCTTATCGGAGGGGGTCGCTTTGAGGGTTCCCGTCTCGAGTTAGCGGAGGTGGGGGAAGGATCCCTGGAAATGATTCCCAAATGAAGGAGTAGACGTTCGCCATCCTGAAAAGATGAAAAACCATAGGTTTTGTTCTGGAAAAGAAAGTTCAATCTAAAGGGAAAGGACCACCAATATTTTAGGGATTTAGTGGAGAGAATTGACAAAAGCGGTTTTAGGGCTCTGCGTCGCTGAATGGTCATAGGAGACAGGTCTGCAAAAAGTTGGATCTTGTGACCCTGGATGGAGAGGTCTGCTTTGTCCCTGCTCTTCCGCATGAGCTCCTCTTTAACCCCATAGTAGTGGGTCTTAACGATCACATCCCTGGAAAGGCCGTCCTGACGGGGTGCTTGGAGGGCTCTGTGCGCTCTATCGAGCTCCAGGCGGTGGTCCGGAATGTCTGGGATAACGTCCCTAATAAATGTTTTAACTGTATCAGGAATATCCTTAATAGACTCAGGGATCCCCCTAATTCTGAAATTGAGACGACGACTCCTGTTCTCCAAGTCATTCAACTTGGATAAAGCAGTGTCCAATTGTTCCTGAAGGGTCTGAATACAAGCAGTATTCTGATTGGTTCTCGTCACAGTCTGGTCAATAGTATTCTCTATGGCCTCAATCCTGCTGCCTATATTTTGTAGATCAGCTTTAATAGAACTGGTGATCTGAGAGGCATTGTGAGCAAGTCCTGTGGCCAGCATCTCAGAAAATGTAGTCATAAGGAGAGAGATGTCAGGAAAGTGTCCCTGAGAGTGCAGGCTTAGGTGATGTTGCAGGGCCAGGGCCTCAGGTGAATGTGCTTCAGTCAATCCAGGGGTCTGCTCCATTACTCTGCTGAGCAGTGACTCTGTGGAGGCTGGAGAGGCATATGGACCCTGGGAGTGACATACAGGGGTGGCAGGGGAAGGCCAGGGCTCTGGTATGGCTGGTGGGATTGCCATGAGGGCTGCTGCTGAGTCTCCTACCTCTTGGCTGCTTCCGATGCCTGAGGAGAGGAAAGGGGTGGTCGCCATCTTGGATTGATCCCGCTGTGGGGAGAGGAAGAGAAGCCGGCGGGAGACCTCTCTCCGGGGGCCCGCCGACATGCAGGGCTGGATCACACAGCGCCGGTATCTGAGTGGAGCGAGTGGCGGGGCCCTACAGCTGTTTAATCCGGAGCGGGGGCCCGATGCTTGCCAGAGAGGCGCGGAGCTCCGGGACTAAGCCACCATCACGGAGCTCCCGCGCATGCGCACTCTGTTTAGAATTATTTTTATTAAATCTTATTATACATTTTTTACGAGATTTTACTTTTTTTTCCATTTAACATTATTGCTATTACAAGGGGGCTTATTAGCCCCCTATGTGATAGCATTGGGCAGATGACAGGTCCCTTTATGGAGATATCAGGGGTCGTTTAGACTCTCAATGTCTTTCCTTCCCTTCACTGCAAATAATCAAGCACATATTGTGCTTGATTAGCCATTTCCTCAGATGCTGCAGCTGATAAATGACGGCTTTAAAAGTGGAAATGCTCAGAGGTGATCTGGGGACGACAGGGGAGGGGGGCAATACTGCCAACACTGAGTTTATTGTAAACCCTCCACACAGAGAGGTGAAAAGGTAATGCACCTACATCAAAGCTCATTTTGCTCTGTATTGGCTATAGAGGCAGGTATTGCAAAAGGTCAACTAGTACCCACTTGGTACAACAGACCTGTGTCCTATACGCCACACATCACTGCAAAATGATAATAATTATGGTGATCCCCATGATTAACGCGGAGTTCCAGCATCAAATACCTTTTTTAACTAAAAATACATCTATAATACTAATCCACGCCCTTTACAGAACCACTATTCTCATACTTACAAGGTGTATAGTATTGGATTTTAGTAAAAATTTTACTTTTAAAAACACTGTCTGAGCGTGGCCATCTTTGATGTGGGCATCTGAAGCCGCAGTGTAATCTGCTGTGTACTTCTTCCTGATTCCAGGGAGTGTTCTGGGAGTTCTTCCTGATTCCAGCCTCCTGGGAGTGATGACAAACAGCTCCCAGGATGCAATGCAAAGGCGGAAGTGATGTCGGTGGCCGTGGCCACAGAGGGGGGAGAAGGAGGAAGTACAATCAAAAATGCACTGGAAATAAGGTAAAAATTGAAAATGCCCAATTGTTGATCAGCATAGCAAGCACTCCAGAAATCACTAAAGTTGAAACATAGGCCAGAACTCCACTTTAAGCTCCAGGTTGGAGTGGAACATGTTGGTGTGACTTTGCTGGACTCTGGGTTGCTTACAGATTTTTTATCTGTTTTATCAATGGAGTTGGGATGAGCTCTGACCTTGCTAGCACTCCCATCAGTGTACTACAGGAGATGACCTGCTGGAGCCTTGAGCAGCACCCATATTCACCCCCAGTGATGTTTTGCAAGAGTCTCAGCTGTCCGGGACTCTTCCTCCTCATTGGCTGAGCACCAGGTGCCATTGGCTCCCATTGCTGTCAATCAAGGGCAGTGAGCTTATGAGGAGAGAGAGGGGGCGGGGCCAAGCTAGGGCTCTGTGTCTAAATGGACACACAGAACAACGGTGCCCTCATAGCTAGCTGTTTGCTGTGAGGGCACTTGGCAGGAGGGAGTGTGGGCGAGGGACCCGAGAAGAGGAGGATCTGGGCTGCTCTGTGCAAAACCACTGCACAGAGCAGGTAAGTATAACACTTTAATATTACTTAAGGCTAGCCATACACTCTTAGATTTTGCTAATTTAGCCTGTGGAAAGGCTGAAGTAGAAAAACCTATTGTATTTAAGCCACCCTAGCACTTGCGGCTGTTCCAATACCCAACAGAATTCAGTCTTTGTATGGCTGATAGCTTTCTACCCCACTCAGTTAATTTTTAAATCAACTTTTGTTGAGTTAGGTTGGGCCGACAAGGCCACCCATGGCTCAAATTTCAGCCTAATTGTCAAAACTTGAGCCTTTATATGCCTATCTTTAGATGAGCAGAGGAATGTCTAGAGGGAATTGGTAGCTTTCATTTGGTACTATTGCCATGTAGACAGAAATAGCAGCATCATCTTTAGCTTGAATGTGGTCTTTGTCAGCGAGCTTAATGACCATCTTTCAGTCTTGTGCTAGCATAGTGTAAAGCTTCAGGCGGAAACATCCATTAAAGATAGGTTAAGTAAGACCTTCATCACTTACTATGCATTCAGAAATTCTGGTCTACAAAACAGAAACAGTCAAGTATACAAAGATGCAAAGACACGCGCTCAAATAACTTGCTGGCAACTATTTCAAGTACAGCAAGACTCAGCAGTGCATGTTTTAGCAAGGCTATAGTGCAATTCTTGTGAAATAATACACATACAGTGGCAGCAACTATGTACAGTATATGTAATAATACCTTAATCATATAGAAACTAAAGAAATTAAATTCTAAATATGTATAACCTAAATCTTACTGGCAGAAACAAATGACACTGGCCATTCCACGCTTTTTGTATTTCTGAACACCTAAATGTTATTTGTGTTGGAAAGCCAGTTAATCCACCTTGTTTTTATGTGTATGTTTTCCGAACAGACAGTTGTTGGTCTGACACATGATGTGTGATTCACAACAGCAATTCAGCTGACATTGGTGAAGCAGAACAAAGGAGTATTATTTTGTTGTAAAGTAGCTAAGTGGTGTTAACTGTATGTAAAAAGCCACATACAGACAAAAAGAGTGTAGAAAATTCCACACTGTGCTTACAATAACTACAATGAAGAGGAACTTTAGCCTACTTACCTACATTTTAATTCTATTTAATGGTAATTGTTTCTGTGTAGATAAAAAATAGTTACTTGTCAAGGGAGTCCAGTGTTGTCCTTCTTCCAGCCCAAAGTTCATTTTCCTCACTCTTTTCCAGTGCTGCCATCTTGGCCCAATATGCCATACATGCGCAGACATGCCGTGGGCTTCAGCCAGGTCTATGGAACCTGGCAACGCCCCATGGTATATGTGCAGAATGAATCCCCCTGCAAATTGGCAGACACACCACTTTTCTCTCCAGGGTCCAATAGACTGGCAGTGACCTGCTGCTGTGCCAGGCATTATAGATATGTGGAGTGTCTGCACATTTGTAAGATGTGAGCAGAAATTGCACTGAAAATGTCATCCCCGCCTAGATAAGGATAGAGGAAGTAAAAAATGAAAAAAGGTATTAATTGTTAAGTAAAAAGTTATTTTTACCTCAAGGTCATCTAATTATTAATCACAATATTTTGTATGTTTTCTGATGATGGGGAAGTTTCCCTGATGTCAGAATACAATAGCTCAGTGGGGTTGATTTCCCCATCAACGTCAAGTGGGTAGATGGGAAAATGTTAGTTTTTGTTTTAGTTTTTTCGGGGCTGACTTCTTGCAGCTGCACGACCCAAGTTGGCAGCTGCTCTGCATGTGAGTTGTGCTTGTTTTATAGCTGTACTTACCAGCCATTTTATATATACTGTGTATATATGTATATATACAATATCTTGTATGTGACCATATTTTTAATAAATACTACACTATTGCTGCAATTTATCGGCTCCAGTTTGAGCTTTATTTACCACAGCCAGGACCGGACTTTGCTGCTGTTGAGAGGAGACAGCTGTGGTTTGGTACATACATTACCAGAGATTTCCTTTATCTGAAATATATGCTTTAGCACTTTCTTCCTGTGGGCAGTGCTGTATCTTGGCCTAGGCCAACAAGGCCCAGGCCTAGGGCAGCACTTTGCAGGGGGTAGCAAAAAAGCTGCCTCCTCCCGTCTCCCCCACTAAAAAGAGTCCCTGACGGCTTACGCTACACACTTTTTGTACAGTGCCGTTCTTATAGGGTGAATTGGGCTAGAGGGCAGGGTCCAGGAGGCAAATCAGTCTGGCACCCCCATAAAGTGGTCACACTGCTACCTCCTGGTATGATAGGGTATGATATGATGGTATGATGATGGGCACTGCGGAGGCTGACCTTCTGGGAACTGATGAGGCTACACTGATGGGCACGGATAGACTGTGGTTTTGGTCTGTGGTTTACAGATGACAGGGCGGGTCATAAACAGGAAGAGGTGTGGCCTTTACAGGAAGTGGTGCGTCATATTTAAATAAGGGGATGCACAAGTTTAGTCAGGCCTAGGGCAGCACAAAACCCGAATACACCACTGCCTGTGGGTGTTCATTTTGTAAGTTGGTGGTGCTGGGTGAATAAGATTTTTACACAGAAGGACTTAATAGCTGTTTTGGCAAGTGGCGGATTCACGGTTTACCAGAGTTATCTGGGACTGTAACACATAAAGACTGATATGCACTTTATTTTGTCTTTTGATACTGAAACACTATCATTATGATATGTTGCATGTATATATATGTTCTGTGAGTGTGGCAAATTATTGTACCTAATAAACATAGAGATTTTTTTATTTACTGATTTACTGTAATTTGTATTTGGCGCTACATGTATTTATTTTTTAGGTACAAAGTATATATCACCGCTGTTTGGGTTGTGGTCCCTTTAAAGGAGACAATAAGGTATAGTTGGAGTTCTCACCCATGCAGGGTAGGGGGTTTTGGGGTGATCCGTCAAAAAGAGGAAAAACTGACTTGCAGCTTTCCTAGGATTGTTAGGTCCTGATATGAGAACCAGAATTTGGAGGCTCGAAGAGATCTTGGGTGGGAAAGAGCCTCCATCCCTGACTACAGATACTTTGGACCTGGAAGGCGTTAACCTACATGCACGAGAGGGCTAAAAAGGGTGGGAAGCATAAGCAGGTGTCTATGAGGTGTGGTGTGGCACACAGTTGTTAGAGGACTCGGCTGAGATGCTGCTGAGCTCTTGTAACCTTTCTGGACCTTTGTAGCAGGTGGAGACGCTAAACCCTGTTGGGAGACAAGTTTATACTGGTGGTGAGCTGATGGTTTGTTTTGTATACCAGAAGTTTCTGAACTGTTTTTATTTTTGTTTGTTTCCTGCTGAACAGAGCTAATTTTGTTTGCCTTTTGGAAAAATAAACACTGTTTTTCTTTTACAAGTACGGCTGGCTGGTGAACCAAGCCCCCAACATATCACAGAAACATAATTCTAATGCCTTTAAAATGGACAAAACTGGACAAAAAAAATTGCACTTTTGATTAATTAGAAACTACTTCATTCCTAGATGAAAGAACAAATTTTGGGTATAATAATGAAATATCTGCTCAGTTTTATAATGCTGATTATGACTAAATTACACTGTCTTATCAATGTCGTAAAACCTTCTCCATCTCGCCCTACAACTAAAAGGTTGAGAACTTAGGACTGGTGGTCAGCACCTGTCATCTCTTTACTTTGCACTGGACCAGCCACTGTGCGTATTGATGATGTGCAACTCCATCTGTCTCATCTTGGGGTGGGGATAAGGATGGCACTTTAGCATTTTGCTTTTGGTACCATTGGACCATGTCCCATTATTGTTGGCAGCTCTAAACAGGAGCAGCTAGGGTATACCCAAGTTCTTGTTGTGGCTAGCCACACAGGGACCAATGTGTGCACTTGACTTTAATACCTTTGTCCTCGTTTATCATTCAAAAGTGAAAGGGAGCAATTAACCCATCACATTGGTATTTTTCTAGGTTGGTAATCCTCTGTATGCAAAAATGAAAGTTCCCAACTATAAAAGTTTCTAATAAAACGCCGAAAACGGAAGGGTAGGAAAATAGGACAAAATTCAAGTTGTGTCCCACAACAACCAATCAAATTTCTTGTGTAACATTTCCCCAAAATAAACTTTGAAACCTAGGTAAAAGGTAGGGTGATAGCGCTGCCTATTAATGTAAATGTGCAAGGGCAACGCGTTTGCGCTCCATCTCCATGATTGTTTGCATATATCTTCTTCTTGAAATGTAAGTACCTCTCAAATGTTTTATTAATAAATTTGCCCATACGGTATCACGCTATGTGCCTTATTTATCAATCTCTGGTACACTACTGCGAGTGACACCCGAGGAAACTTTTGGACGCCCATTACCCACTGACAGGAGCCCACTAGATCTCGAGCACTCTCCCTGAGGAACCATCCACTTAGAACCTTACAGATTACCTCCAGGACGTCCCTATTCAGGATTTGACGTGGCTACAGGGATCTCTCCTGCCGCAGGATACACTCATATACCCGCTCTATACCCCTGTGTGGGGTGGGTATTTCTGGTGAGTGAGCTCTTTACCAGAGGGACCACCCAGCATCTCACCGCCCACCACGGGGTCACTCCTCATAGTTCACCTTAAGGATATTGTTATCTGCTATCCATACCTGAACTTTCTATCGTTTGGCCACCACACTTATCACTTAGACACCAAGCACTTATATTGGACTTTTCAACTGTTGTTGGACGTCACATATCTGATATTGTTTATTTATATTTCCCTTATATTTGAGTGTGTTTATTTTTGGCCATCACATCTGTCACCTGGATATTAAGCACTTACATTGGACTTTTTTCGTTGGATGTTATATACTTATTTTGGTTCATTTATTTTTCACCTACCTTTATATTACCACGTGTGGTACTAACGGGGTATTTTCATTATGCACAGAGCACTTTAACTTAATTTATTAATCAGTTTATATTGCGTGATTAGATTGCATTTAGTCTTATTTATATGCGATACATCTTTTGCACATATATTTTTTTATATATATTCCCTTTGATCTATATTATTCATATCTCTTATATCACCTTTAAATGATTTCTTGATATACATTTATCAGCACACATCACCTCAAATGTCTATTAACATATAACAATATATCTCATAGTCCTGCTACTTTCTACATTATCACGTTGCACTTTATAGTTCTCTTTTTAATACCCTTGCACATTTACATTAATAGGCAGCGCCATCACCCTACCTTTTACCTATCTACATATAGCCTTCGGACTATAATTTAGGGAGGCTGCAGCCTATATTGTATTATCAACATATTTTATTATCAACACCTTTTACATATTTATCTATTTACATGTTTACATATATCCTCCTTTTTATCCAAATAGAACATTAGCGCGGAGTCTATACCTTTTAAACTTTGAAACCTGATTGTTTTCAATTCTCATCTTTATTTTACCCGCCCGAGCTCCGGAAGGTTTTAACCTCTTCATGACCAGGTACCAGGATCAGCAACCCACTGTGTCCAGTCGCAGGAGCAGCGCGATGCACACCCTTTACCCGAAACAGGCTGGATGACGTACATGCATGTGATCCAGCCTGCCCACGCCAGCCCTTCGCAGTAAATGTAGTGTGAGCGATCGGAAAGCGGTTAATGTAAAGTTTCTGCAGCAGACATTTTGGCACAGTGTCAGTATCTGGACACATTACAGGGACGCAAACAAATCAGAATAGATAATAACTTGCAACAAACAATTTAAAACTCAGAATCAATGAAAGAATATTGATTACTGGGGTTGCACTGCGCCTTTGTATAATAACTTTATATTTATAACTCATTATTTTTTTTTTTGTATATAATTATGCTTGTAAACAGGTGCTTAGTGAAGTATTGTGTTGTGCGTATTAATTATCTTCATGGGTTAATTGCATTTTCTGCTGTGTAAATTGCACTGCTTATTATAAGTTGTGCAGAAGAAGAGATGCTGTCTGAGAGGTAAGGGTTAACACTGCTATATAGGTTTTTCCGGGCTTTTCTGAGATGTACCGCCCTCTGCTGGACAAAACATATAAAAAGGGGAAGCTGTATCTAGGTTAATGCTTTTTGGTTGCTCTCTGCATGGGAAGAGTGCTGCTGAGGATGTATTTGCCATTTTGCCACCCCTGTGGGAGCCAAGTCGGAGGTCCAAGGGTATGGACTTATGCTGCAGAATGGACTAATAGACTTTCTCACATTTAAGGTATGACTACCTCATGGGGCAAAAGGGTGCACCAGGGTACAACCAAAGGGCATAGCTAAAGCGCACTTAGAGGGCTTTGTACAGGAATGTGTGAGTTTGTGAACACACAGAACAGAGGTCTAATGAGCAGAGAAGCTATCCGGAGGAGGCTATATTGCCATTGCTAATGACTACTATACTAGAGTTGTGTGTATAAGCAGCCAGCGAGTCAGGAAGCAGGGGACATGGCAGGGGTGACAGAGGCTCTGGCAGTGAAGGTGCTTAGGTCCCTCCCCTATGGTAATTTTCCCACATACTGGGACCGATTTTGCTGCATTGGACATGCCAGGGAGTCATAGAAGAAGAAAAAGCGAGGCCTCAGGAGAAGAATAAGCGCAGGAAATGTACAAGTGAGCTTCCGAGTATCCAAGTGAAACATACAGATCTGGTTAGTGGAGACCGGTATAAGCTCTGTGGTATTGGCTTGGAAATGCTGCACAAACTTCAGTGAGAGAAGTTTTCTGAAACATAATTGGGAACTGTGTCATTTGGAACAATGTGAAGTGCTAAGAAGTTGACCATGGATTATAAAGAGTTAACAGTGTTCTAGTGGAGGAGCCATGCTTTTAGAATGGAGTGCTGCCTTAACAATGATTTCACATGACGGCAGCTTTAGCCTGACATTGGGTGCACTAACGGGAGCTTGATCCTGGCTCCTGCACTTGGGCTCAGTAAGCCCTGCTCACATGCTTTCATACATGCATGTTATATTTCATATTTATACCACTCAGTTTACATATCTGTTTTTTTTTGGCATGTTATTCCTTCTTAGAAAGTGAAGGTAGAAGAAGAGGTGTGCTATTCCAATGTCAATCGCTTAGAGTCTAGCTGTCAGAAAAGACAGGAAACCAGGACCCAGCAGGAGGAAGGCTGTGTCCAGGTCCCAGGCTATGGACTGGTGGTTTAGAACCATTGGTGTAGATAGATAGGATAGGATTATGTAGAGTATACAGTGCAAAAGTTAGGGCTTTACAATATTCAACATACCATATATAGTGCAACAGTCAGAGCACAGAGGTTAGCACTAGGGATGATCGAACTTTTGAAAAGTTCGGTTCGACCAGAACACCCGAACTTCCCGAAAGTTTGGCCCGGATTTCAGAACCCCATTGAAATCAATGGGACCCGAACTTCGGTAATCAAAAAACACCATTTTGAAGCCCTAAAACCCAATAAATGCCCCTAAATAGTGCCTAGGGTTCTGGGTCATGCCCCAGGGACTATTACTCACATAAAAAAAGTTCTTAAAAATTGTCATTTTTGATAGAGAGCCAATTATTGAAAAAAAATATTGAAAAAAAAATGAGATTTCTTTGGATTTAGTGTCTGGGGGGTCTAAAAAGTGTACCTGTGAAGTTTCAGCTCTGTAGCATGTCCAGAACCAGAAAATAAAAAGATTGTTTGTATTAGAATTGCAGTAGAGCAGGATAGTGGCTCCGCTATTTTCACACCCGGCCTTTTTTGTTGCAGGCGTTTATTGGGCTTTTTTGTGGATGTCTTTGGAGGCAGGCATGACATCTGAACATCTGTGTAGGGGTATATATACACACACACATGTATGTATATATACACATACACATATATAGGTGTGCCCAAAAAAATGCCTGCAACAAAAACGCCCAGGTGTGTTGTTGCAGGCGTTTTTTTTGGGCATTTTTTGGGCGTCCTTGGAGGCAGGCATAACATCTGAACTTCTGTGTTGGGGTATATATACACACACACTTATATGTATTTATACACATACACACATATAGGTGTGATAGGAGCGAAGCCCTATGCCTGCAAACAATTTCATTAGCGCAGGCATAGGGTTCTGCTACTTTCACACCTATATATGTGTATGTGTATATATACATACATTTGTGTGTGTATATATACCCCTACACAGAAGTTCAGATGTCATGCCTGCCTCCAAAGACGTCCACAAAAAAGCCCAATAAACGCCTGCAACAAAACGGCCAGGTGTGAAACTAGCAAAGCCACTACTGCAATTCTGATAGAAACAATCTTTTTTCTATGGCGGTCACCCTGACATGGAAAGGTTTGGTCACCCTGCCATAGCAGTCAGTCAGTTAACCCTACACTACACCATGGTCCCCCTGACACTTAACACTTTCCCTACAAAAACAGATTATTAAATCTAACTATAGTGGAAAATAGTACCCTAACTACACTAGATATCCCTTTCCTCACACTAATTAATAATTGTTAAATGACACTTTTGAAGCAGGAGTAACAGAACTGCTTCCACTCTCTTCCACATCCCTGTATTACAATGCTAGAGATTTGGCGGGGCTATCTTATATACTGGGGGCGTATTCACTACTGATGGACCCCCTAGTCACTCCAATCACATTCCTAGCATCCTCCTGCCCCCTCAATTAGCTTTTACGCTTTTACTGATGATTCTGGTCCAATCACGATGGTCGACCTGAACCATTCGATCATCCCTAGTCAGCACTATGTAATTGCACAGCCTGCAGAGTGCAGTGGTGAGGAGTTAAGCATCCCCTTATGTTGGTGGTCTGTGTACTCCTTGTCTCAGCATCCCCCTACACTGTTAGTCAGTATATTCTCTTACACTGATGGTCAGTATGTCCTCTTACAATGGTGGCCAGCATGTCCCCTTTCACTGGTGGTCAGTAAGTCCTCTTACACTGGTGGTCAGTATGTTCTCTTACACTGGTGGGCAGTATGTCCCCTTACACTGGTGGTGAGTATGTCCTCTTACACTGGTGGTCAGTATGCCCCTTATGCTGATGGTCAGTGCACTCCCTTACACTGGTGGTCAGTGTTCTCCCTTACCCCAGGGGTCAGTGTGCCCCCTTGTCCTGGCAGTTAGCGTGCTTCTTTATGCTGGTGGTCAGTGTGGCCCCTTAGTCTGGTGGTCAATGTGCCCCCTTACCCCGGGTGGTCATTTTACCCCCCTTACTCCCCAGCATGTTATCCTATGTGACCATGCACACATGCACACATAGGTTGTTATCAGCAGTTTTTTGCAGGGGCATTTTCTGTCTGGAAAAACCCCCCAGAACTAGTGGGTTTTAAGAGGCTTAAAAACGCTGCAAAAACCAACAAACATGGCTATTCTGCGTTTATCAACATTTTTGAGCCATAACCTTTTGTGGGAGTATAGTTTTGCTAAAAAAATTGCTAAAAAAAAAAAAAAAAAATCTAAAAAACGCTACAGCTGAAAAACACTAGTGTAAAAAAGCTGAAAAGCACTAGTGCAAAAAAGCAGAAAAGCTCCTTTTACAGCTACAGCTTTCTACTGACGTTTTGATAACGTCCAGTTTGCATGAGGCCTTAGGCCCTGATCACACCTGAGCATTTTTCAGTTTATAAAACGCTCATCTCTGAAGTCTCAAAATGCCCAACAAGCAAAATCTCATTCATTTCAATGGCCCCCTGTTCACATATGAGCGTTTTATCGCCTGAAGAAAAACGCCTGAAGCTCAAAAAAGTACACGAGCTTCTTTTTTGGCAGATTACAAGCATTTTTGTTAGATGTTAATGCCTGCCTCCAAACACCTGCAAAATAACGCCTGAAAAAACGCCTGAAATTGCCGGAAAATTATACGCTCAGGTGTGAATGGAGCTTTAGGTGTTACAACAGCATATCAGCTAGGTTGAGGTATAGACTCCTGATTTGATCATTTAAAAATGCAAAATTCCTATACCACATAAATGTGTTTCTTTTGGCATTTTTTATGTGTTACCGCACCCTGCATGCATGCAACATGAAAACTTTTTATGAGACTAAGTTCACTTTAAGATGAGCAAACACATCAAATGAATCAGCACATCTGTTCATAAATGTTTGTTGCCTTTCCAAAATATATAATTGTTTTTCAGAGCAGCATTTTTTTTTAACTTTTAAATCTTTCTAAAATATTTTTACTTCTTGAAGGGTCAGTTAAGGGTCAGGATAGGACCTGACCCTGCTCTCTTATACTCTGTGACAGCAAATAACAGTTCCCACTGGGAAGTTTGGATAGGTCCCTGACTTCTACAGGAAATGCTGCTGATGTCCTAGAAATGTCATTAGGATTTCCTCTACAGTATATCCGTAATGTGCTACAGGGCACAGAGTGATCTGTGGCATTATCAGAAAACAATAAGTTGATAAAATTTTATTTTTATGGCTTGAGACCTGAATTATCTTGTAGTTAAAGTACTTGTATCATTCTAGTCCCAAATGGCCATCTAAAAAAATCAGAATTAACTGAAGTTCTACAGATATTTTTTTTAAAAAGTCAGACACTGATTGATTTAAAGGATCCAATATTCCTGACCAACAACATTAAGTATGGTTGGCTGTGCCCCAGTGAGACGCCTCCATCCCCATACAATATACAAAGAAACATGAATTGCCCATGGGACTTTAGATGATGCGCAACACACTCAATAATAAAATCAATAAAGTAAAGGTTTATTGGTAAATACCATTTCCAACAGATAAACAGTGACATAATTACTAGGGATAGACCGATATGTTTTTTTCAGGGCCGATAAGGATATTTTGGTCACAACGTATCGGTATCGGCCGATATGGGCCGATATTTTGTACATTTAAAGTTTTGAAAAATAAAGACAGTTTTTTACACAAATCTGGTATTGAAGATAATAATTGTTTAATGCTTAATGGTTGGCTGGCACCCTGTGGTGGGTGGCTGGCTGGCTTGGCACCCTGTGGTAGATGGGTGGCTGGCACAGGGGCTGTGGGTGGCTGGCTTGTACAGTTCCTGTGGGTGGCTGGCTTGTACAGGGCCTGTGGGTGGCTGGCTGTCTTGCTGGTACAGTGCCTGTGGCTGGCTGGTATAGGGCCTGTCGACGTGGTTGGCTGGCTGGCACCGGGCTGCTGTGGGTGGGTGTATGGCTGTGATACACTCCCGCGAGACTAGTCCCGACTCCAGACGAGGCTGCCCAAGACGAGGGAGCCAGCCTAAGAAGGCAGAATGACGTCACAAAAATATCGGCAATATCGGCCGATACCGATATATCAGTGAAAGTGCATATCGGCCACCGATATATCGGCCTTGCCGATGATCGGTCTATCCCTAATAATTACCATATAGTCAAGCAGATTGGTCAACATATACATATCATTTCATAGCCAAGTAGGTGGTACAATGTTTAAAAGATCAATCCATAATACGTGTGAACTTGCATCTATGTAATCTGACACGTTACATGACATAGCGTCACTTCCTCAGGGGTTGATGCACACGCAATTGTCTCTAAAGTAGAAAAAGTTTAGGAAAATATTACACACATAATACAGTGTATTCTGTTATTGCAAACATTGGGATCAACCAAAAGGGGACCCATACTTACAAATCTGCAAGACATCACATTCTCATGACCTAATGGTAGTTGCCTGGAAACGTCTGGGCCCGGGAACTGTGGGTATGGGATTCAAAGGGCCCAGCAGTGCAAACAGGGCAAGATGGAATGGTAGGCATGAAGAGCAATCCAACAAGTCCTCCACCGTGATGGCTGTGAAAGATGTGTCTTATGTGTTAGTAAACATGACATAAAACTACTACTTAGATGTTTACAAGAAAGGAATAATATGTGTAAAGAATGTGAAATTTATGTATAGTACATAGATGAACATGTGTGCATTGGTTGATACCCAACGATCCCCCTTTCTGAACGATCCCCCTTCTGGACGATCCCCCCTTCTGAACCGTGCCATACCAGGTCACATGCCTTTAACATGGGGACTAGAATGCTGGGTTGACCCATGTTGATGAGGACAAGGGTCTCGTCCCTACAACCCTGACCCTATAATAATAAGGGGGCATCAGATATTGGCCTCCCTATGTGGATGAGTATGAAAGACATAGTACCCCTACAGATTCACAAAAAAATATAAAATGTAAAAACGCAAACAGTAAAATGGTAGGAGTGAAGTGGCAGGACCAGACATGTGTTGGCTGTTGTCAGGGTTTTTTTCTTTCAGTAGGTCAGTGGTTGAAAGGCATTGAGATTTAAGTGGATCTGCATTACTGCACCATGTGATTATCGATGGATGTACATTGTGGGAGATTTTTTTTTTTTTTTTTTTTTTTTATTATTTTTTTTTTTTTTAATTAAAGGACTTGACCTTGAGATCATATGCCCAGTGTCATCCAGCAAGCTGTCAAATCCTCACAGCTTGGTCCTTTGGACTACATCCCTACATCACTTTGCCTTTTCCACCAGCAGTGTATATTAGTGAAGCCAGGGGCATTTCCTATTTAACCACTGATTAACCCCTAGTTAACCCTAATTAGCCTGTTAAACTTAATCCCCCCCCCCTCTCCCCAGCAAGTTTTTGTTACAATTTCTAGACAAAATATTTTTTTTTTCTTTAAAGCAAATCATTTGTAATTTACACCATGCTTTATATCAGAAATATAATGTTAATGTCTTGATAAATGGTAAACATTGCAGAACAACATATATTATATATTTTTATATACAGTATATGTAGTTTTTTATACAGTGTATATATATATATATATATATATATATATTTATATAAATATATTTAAAAAAAAAAAAAAATATATATATATATATATATATATATATATATATATATATATAGGTAATGGAAATATGGGCATATAGGGTACACAACTTTAATAGTAAAATCTGTTAGAATAAAGAATAAAACACATTTTTGCATTTCTTGCCAACAATAAGAAAACACAAGAAAGTAATACCTGTAGAACAGCCTGAGCCTGAACTCTAGAAAAGGGGCTACGCAAGGGCACGTCCGACCACTCTGAGGAGATTCTGATATCACAAGAGCTGCTCGCCCGCCCGTTGCGAATTTGTCACAGCTTTGTTGATGGTTTTACCTTGCCAGCAATGGATAGTCCTCTATGGGCCATGCCCTCAAGTTTAAGTTTGGGATCAGTTTAACCACCTCAATACCGGCCCATAGTACATATACGTCCTGAGTTTAAAGCTAAATACCGGTGTTATGGCAGCAGATAGCTGCCATAACCCTGGTATTTTTTTAAACTGCAGGCGATCGGCTTTCCGATAAGGGTGGCGATTCGCCACGAGATCACCCTCCGGGATGGCGGAATGGGT
Source organism: Pelophylax lessonae (assembly GCF_965119305.1). NCBI lineage: Eukaryota > Metazoa > Chordata > Amphibia > Anura > Ranidae > Pelophylax > Pelophylax lessonae. Next base: position 528,126,667 of record NC_138768.1, read on the forward strand.
GCCCCCCCCCTCCCGCCACGTCCCGGTCCTTTTCCCCGCTTACCGGACCCGCCGGCAGCGGGAGAAACGATCGGGTCCCATATCCTCACAGACAGGATGTCGAGTGAGGGCAAGCTTGCCCTCACTCGACTCTATTGTCTTGGAGGACCGGAGCGACGGCAAACGTCGTTGCCGAGCAACCGGCTTAAAGGTCCCTTTTTTTTTTTTTGTGTTTTTTTTTTTTTTATCTTTATTAGTGTAGTTGTGAGGTGTGAGGACTTTTTGACCCCAGATCTCACAAAAAAGAGGTCCTGTCGTGCCTATTTCTATTACAATTTATCTATTTCATTGATCAATTTTTTTTTTTTTTAAAACGGTGTAAAAATAAAAAATAATAAATAGTAAAAAAAAAAAAAATGAAAGCGTCCTGTCCCCGTTAGCTCGCGCGCAGAAGCGAACGCACACAGAAACCCCGCCCACATATGTAAACGGTGTTCAAAGCCCTAGACCTCCTCTGTAACTCTAAGATGGCAACCTGTAGAAATTTTTAAAGTGTCGCCTATGGGGATTTTTAAGTATCAAAGTTCGTCGCCATTCCGTGAGCGTGTGCAATTTTGAAGCATGACATGTTGGGTATCTATTTACTCAGCGTAACATTATCTTTCACATTATGGAAAAAAATTGGGCTAACTTTACTGGATTCTTATTTTTTTATTCAAAAAAGTGAATTTTTTCCAAAAAAAATGCGTTTGGAAGACCGCTGCGCAGATACGGTGTGATAAAAAATATTACAATAATCTCCATTTTATTCTCTAGGGTCTCTGCTAAAAAAAATATATAATGTTGGGGGGTTCTAAGTAGTTTTCTAGCAAAAACAACTGATTTTAGCTTATAAACACTAAATGTCAAAAATAGGCCTAGTAGGTAAGTGGTTAATGCCTGATGGTGGAGACAGGCCTATTAGACTATCTGTGTTTGTTATAATGATCACGGTATAGACAGTGACTGGCATCGTTATGTGGTAATTTAATATTGTTACAGTTATAAGTTCAATAAAGCTGTGGCCTTGCCCTAATTCCAACTTAAACAAGTCTGTGTGTCTTTTCTGGGGGGCAGGGTCTTGTGTTCGTAATAACTGGTCAGAACGGGCCTAAGCTTATCAGCAGTCAAGTACAGTTCATGTATTAGATATAAAATTTCATGCACTATGTTTTATGTATTATGTTTTTTTGCACTATATGTTCAAACTTAGACATGTATTTATCCTTTGCGGTTGTTAATGAAGAAAAAAAAAAAAAAAAACACAGAGAAACTGAAGAAAACAAGAATTAAAGAAAAGAAGAAAGGGGAAATTATCTCTCTTAAACATTTTTTTCTAATTTTAGTAGTTAACCACTTAAGCCCCAGAGGATTTGGCTGCTAAAAGACCAGGGGGTAGTTTGCGATTCGGCACTGTGTGACTTTAACGGACAATTGCGCGGTCATGCGACGCTGTACCTAAACAAATTTGACGTCCTTTTTTTCCCACAAACAGAGCTTTCTTTTGGTGGTATTTGATCACCTGTGCGATTTTTTGATCACGCGCTATAAACAAAAAAAGAGTCAATTTTGCAAAAATAACAATATTTTTCACATTTTTTTATATGAAATTCCCCCCCAAAAAAAAAGTAAAAATCTAAATTTTTTAACATTTTTGGCCAATTTGTTTTATGCTACATATGTTTGGTAAAAAAAAATCGCAAAAAGCGTATTTTGATTGGATTGCGCAAAAGTTATCGCGTTTACTAACAAAGGGAAAGATTTTTGTCATTTTTGTTGTTTTTTTTTTTTTTTAACGCGTAATGGCGGCGATCTGCGATTTTTTTTGCGGTACTGCGACATTGGGGAGGACAGATCGGACCCTTGACTGACATTTTTGACACTTTTGGGGTTACCACCAGTGACATTTCTACAGTAATCAGTGCTATATATATGCACTGTTACTGTAAAATTACACTGGCAGTGAAGGGGTTAACTTTATTTGAGAGGGAGGGGCTGTGTGTGTCCCTAGGGGCGTGATTCTAACTGTGATTGGCTGTGGCTTGAGCTGTAGGAACACTGATCAACGGTCCTACATAGTAGAACCGTATGATCAGTGTTTCTACACAGGGGAGAATGACAGGCAGCTTGTTTACACAAGCTGCCTGCCTTTCTCCCTCTCCCCCGATGATCGCAGAGTGAGCCGGTCCGCCTGTCACACGTGTGGGGGGGCCCGTGACCGCGCGGGAGCGCGCCACCGGCGGCGTGCGCTCGCTCCCCAGAGCCTCACAGGCTAGTGACGTATATATACGTCACTTTGCCTGTGAGGGGCTGACCGCCGCAGTATATCTACTTGCGGCGGTCGGCAAGTGGTTAAAATGTTTATTTTTTTTTGTTCTCCCATTTAGGAGAATTGCCTTCATTGCAGACACAACAGGAAGTGCGAGGGAATTACTCCAAAGTGAAAGTTGTAAGCAGGACATATGTCTCCATTGAAAGATTTTCCTTTTTTCCTGTCCTGGTGGAAGACATATTTTTTTACATACCGAATTTTCCGGCGTATAAGACGGCTTTTTACCCCAGTAAAATCTCAAAAGTCTGGGGTCGTCTTATACGCCGAATATAATATTTTCAAGGTACCTTCAAGAGAGATGCCCAGGAGATGGGAGCAATGCAGGGACTTTTTCTTCTGTTTTGGGCGCATGTACATTATTGGCGTCGCATCGCATGTTCAGGAAGTTCTGGATAGCTGCTCTCTGGCTGCGGAGTGATCTGACTGTCATGCACTCTATTGCTCAGGCGACGGGACTATGTGAGGTGACTCGCAAGGAGCGGGAGATTTAAAACGAATCCCGATGGCGGCGGGTAGCATGGCACTGGCAGCACACAGTGAGTAGGGACTATAATTGCATATTGTAATGTCTTAAGTACTGTACTGTAGAATCCTCAAAGTGCCTTATGATGATTAGCATTAGGATTTTCAGTCACACAGCGCACTAGCTGCTGCATGACTCTGTCACAGTGTGCTACATGGCTTTTGGGTGCTAACTTTGTTAATTTATAGCTGTACTGAATGATAGACTATAACACAGTTTAGCAACACCAAAATCGGTACCCAAAAGCCATGTGGCACACTGTGACAGAGCCATGCAGCACCTAGTGTGCTGTTTGAATGGTTATCTTACTTTCTTACAGTACCTTGGAGACATACGAGAGATCTGAGAAAATGTTTTTCAATGGTGTTGCCTTGGTTCGGAAGGGGGGTAGTCTTATATGGTGATTATAGCCCAAAAGCGATGTTTTAACTTGAAAATTAGGGGGGTCGTCTTATACGTCCAGTCTAGTGTTGAGCGAACACGGACTGTATTATTCGTGTTCGTACCGAATAATTGGATTTTTTTTACCCGAACACGGACACGGACACTTTACTGTATGTTCGGGTAAAAATCCGTGTTCGGTCGTTTTATTTCCGGGTTTTGCATGCTTTGGCGCTCTTTTCATGGCGGGCTTTCAACAGCCAATCAACAATCGTTTAACTGGTGTGCCTTAAGCCATCCCAGCCATGCCTGCAAATGTCTTAGTAGCTGTGATTGGCCGTCTGAAGCATGTGACCAAGTCTTTATAAGTTCGAGGCAGCCGCCGCAGCAGCGTCATTCTGCTGCTTAGCTAAGGGACAGAGCACACATCAATGTGCTGGCTGCTGATTAGGGAAAGATAGGCAGGAAAAAACCATTTGTGTCCGGATAGAATTGAGGGACAGGTCGGAGTGTTTAGGCAGGGCGAGTTGTAGGCATTTTAGGGATAGAGTCTGCTGAATTATAGGGTCAGTGTCTTCTACAAACTACAATCGATATTGCTGTGTGGGGGGTGGGGTGAATCTGCACTCAATCCTGATCTACGATCTCTTCTCAATCCTGTTAGGGACAGAGTCTGCTGAATTTTAGGGAAACTGTGTTCTACAAACTACAATCGATATTGCTGTGTGGTGTGGGATTGGAGATAGGCAGGTGTCAGTGATCCACATCCATTTTTCTGTGTGTGAGCTGCAGTGAACACAATCTTTTTGGGCTGCAGTGAACACAATCTTTTTGGGCTGCAGTGAACACAATCTTTTTGGGCTGCAGTGAACACAATCTTTTTGGGGTGCAGTGAACAAAATCTTTTTGGGGTGCAGTGAACACAATCCTTTTTGGTGTGCAGTGAACACAATCTTTGTGGGGTGCAGTGAACAAAATCCTTTGTGGGGTGCAGTGAACACAATCTTTTTGGGGTGCAGTGAACAAAATCCTTTTTGGGGTGCAGTGAACAACATCCTTTTTGGGGTGCAGTGAACACAATCTTTTTGGGGTGCAGTGAACAAAATCCTTTGTGGGGTGCAGTGAACACAATCTTTTTGGGGTGCAGTGAACACAATCTTTTTGGGGTGGAGTGAACAACATCCTTTTTGGGGTGCAGTGAACAAAATCCTTTTTGGGGTGCAGTGAACAAAATCATTTTTGGGGTGCAGTGAACACAATCTTTTTGGGGTGCAGTGAACACAATCTTTGTGGGGTGCAGTGAACACAATCTTTTTGGGGTGGAGTGAACAACATCCTTTTTGGGGTGCAGTGAACACAATCTTTTTGGGGTGCAGTGAACAAAATCCTTTGTGGGGTGCAGTGAACAGAATCTTTGTGGGGTGCAGTGAACACAATCTTTGGGGGGTACAGTGAACACAATCTTTTTGGGGTGCAGTGAACACAATCTTTGTGGGGTACAGTGAACAGAATCTTTGTGGGGTGCAGTGAACACAATCTTTGGGGGGTACAGTGAACACAATCTTTTTGGGGTGCAGTGAACACAATCTTTGGGGGGTACAGTGAACACAATCTTTTTGGGGTGCAGTGAACACAATCTTTGTGGGGTGCAGTGAACACAATCTTTGGGGGGGTACAGTGAACACAATCTTTTTGGGGTGCAGTGAACAACATCCTTTTAGGGTGCAGTGAACACAATCTTTGTGGGGTGCAGTGAACAACATCCTTTTAGGGTGCAGTGAACACAATCTTTGTGGGGTACAGTGAACAGAATCTTTGTGGGGTGCAGTGAACACAATCTTTGGGGGGTACAGTGAACACAATCTTTGTGAGGTGCAGTGAACACAATCTTTGTGGGGTGCAGTGAACACAATCATTGTGGGGTGCAGTGAACTCAATCTTTGTGGGGTACAGTGAACACAATCTCATACTTCTGAAGATTTGAGGGTGCTGCCTGTTCCATACTCCCCCTACTCCTCATCTAGCCTTTTAGGGGTACAAACAATAGTAATTGGGGCCTAGTGTGGTTGTGTACGTGTGATATACATACACTTTTTTTGGATCATATTTTCTATTCCGCTATTTAATCAAAAACCTTTGGGGATCAGTTAAATTGGGGGATAGTCTGTGTTGGTACGTGTGAGAGAGATCCACCTTTCCAAGTTGTTGGGGTTCATCTCATACTTCTGAAGGTTTGAGGGTGCTGCCTGTTCCATACTCCCCCTACTCCTAGCCTTTTAGGGGTACAAACAATAGTAATTGGGGCCTAGTGTGGTTGTGTACGTGTGATATACATACACTTTTTTTGGATCATATTTTCTATTCCGCTATTTAATCAAAAACCTTTGGGGATCAGTTAAATTGGGGGATAGTCTGTGTTGGTACGTGTGAGAGAGATCCACCTTTCCAAGTTGTTGGGGTTCATCTCATACTTCTGAAGGTTTGAGGGTGCTGCCTGTTCCATACCCCCCCTACTCCTCATCTAGCCTTTTAGGGGTACAAACAATAGTAATTGGGGCCTAGTGTGGTTGTGTACGTGTGATATACATACACTTTTTTTGGATCATATTTTCTATTCCGCTATTTAATCAAAAACCTTTGGGGATCAGTTAAATTGGGGGATAGTCTGTGTTGGTACGTGTGAGAGAGATCCACCTTTCCAAGTTTTTGGGGTTCATCTCATACTTCTGAAGATTTGAGGGTGCTGCCTGTTCCATACCCCCCCTACTCCTCATCTAGCCTTTTAGGGGTACAAACAATAGTAATTGGGGCCTAGTGTGGTTGTGTACGTGTGATATACATACACTTTTTTTGGATCATATTTTCTATTCCGCTATTTAATCAAAAACCTTTGGGGATCAGTTAAATTGGGGGATAGTCTGTGTTGGTACGTGTGAGAGAGATCCACCTTTCCAAGTTGTTGGGGTTCATCTCATACTTCTGAAGGTTTGAGGGTGCTGCCTGTTCCATACCCCCCCTACTCCTCATCTAGCCTTTTAGGGGTACAAACAATAGTAATTGGGGCCTAGTGTGGTTGTGTACGTGTGATATACATACACTTTTTTTGGATCATATTTTCTATTCCGCTATTTAATCAAAAACCTTTGGGGATCAGTTAAATTGGGGGATAGTCTGTGTTGGTACGTGTGAGAGAGATCCACCTTTCCAAGTTTTTGGGGTTCATCTCATACTTCTGAAGATTTGAGGGTGCTGCCTGTTCCATACCCCCCCTACTCCTCATCTAGCCTTTTAGGGGTACAAACAATAGTAATTGGGGCCTAGTGTGGTTGTGTACGTGTGATATACATACACTTTTTTTGGATCATATTTTCTATTCCGCTATTTAATCAAAAACCTTTGGGGATCAGTTAAATTGGGGGATAGTCTGTGTTGGTACGTGTGAGAGAGATCCACCTTTCCAAGTTGTTGGGGTTCATCTCATACTTCTGAAGGTTTGAGGGTGCTGCCTGTTCCATACTCCCCCTACTCCTAGCCTTTTAGGGGTACAAACAATAGTAATTGGGGCCTAGTGTGGTTGTGTACGTGTGATATACATACACTTTTTTTGGATCATATTTTCTATTCCGCTATTTAATCAAAAACCTTTGGGGATCAGTTAAATTGGGGGATAGTCTGTGTTGGTACGTGTGAGAGAGATCCACCTTTCCAAGTTGTTGGGGTTCATCTCATACTTCTGAAGGTTTGAGGGTGCTGCCTGTTCCATACCCCCCCTACTCCTCATCTAGCCTTTTAGGGGTACAAACAATAGTAATTGGGGCCTAGTGTGGTTGTGTACGTGTGATATACATACACTTTTTTTGGATCATATTTTCTATTCCGCTATTTAATCAAAAACCTTTGGGGATCAGTTAAATTGGGGGATAGTCTGTGTTGGTACGTGTGAGAGAGATCCACCTTTCCAAGTTGTTGGGGTTCATCTCATACTTCTGAAGATTTGAGGGTGCTGCCTGTTCCATACCCCCCCTACTCCTCATCTAGCCTTTTAGGGGTACAAACAATAGTAATTGGGGCCTAGTGTGGTTGTGTACGTGTGATATACATACACTTTTTTTGGATCATATTTTCTATTCCGCTATTTAATCAAAAACCTTTGGGGATCAGTTAAATTGGGGGATAGTCTGTGTTGGTACGTGTGAGAGAGATCCACCTTTCCAAGTTGTTGGGGTTCATCTCATACTTCTGAAGGTTTGAGGGTGCTGCCTGTTCCATACTCCCCCTACTCCTAGCCTTTTAGGGGTACAAACAATAGTAATTGGGGCCTAGTGTGGTTGTGTACGTGTGATATACATACACTTTTTTTGGATCATATTTTCTATTCCGCTATTTAATCAAAAACCTTTGGGGATCAGTTAAATTGGGGGATAGTCTGTGTTGGTACGTGTGAGAGAGATCCACCTTTCCAAGTTGTTGGGGTTCATCTCATACTTCTGAAGGTTTGAGGGTGCTGCCTGTTCCATACCCCCCCTACTCCTCATCTAGCCTTTTAGGGGTACAAACAATAGTAATTGGGGCCTAGTGTGGTTGTGTACGTGTGATATACATACACTTTTTTTGGATCATATTTTCTATTCCGCTATTTAATCAAAAACCTTTGGGGATCAGTTAAATTGGGGGATAGTCTGTGTTGGTACGTGTGAGAGAGATCCACCTTTCCAAGTTGTTGGGGTTCATCTCATACTTCTGAAGGTTTGAGGGTGCTGCCTGTTCCATACCCCCCCTACTCCTCATCTAGCCTTTTAGGGGTACAAACAATAGTAATTGGGGCCTAGTGTGGTTGTGTACGTGTGATATACATACACTTTTTTTGGATCATATTTTCTATTCCGCTATTTAATCAAAAACCTTTGGGGATCAGTTAAATTGGGGGATAGTCTGTGTTGGTACGTGTGAGAGAGATCCACCTTTCCAAGTTGTTGGGGTTCATCTCATACTTCTGAAGGTTTGAGGGTGCTGCCTGTTCCATACTCCCCCTACTCCTCATCTAGCCTTTTAGGGGTACAAACAATAGTAATTGGGGCCCAGTGTGGTTGTGTACGTGTGATATACATACACTTTTTTTGGATCATATTTTCTATTCCGCTATTTAATTTAACTGGGCCTCCATGCGAGACCTGTGTGCCTTGTTGCGCTGTTTTGAGTACTCCACCAACATGGCCAGTGGCAATGACGCCGTTCTCAGCTTAACTATCCCACTTCTATGCCTCCTTGAAAAAACAATTCGGGCGATGATGGAAGAGGATGTGGCACAGGATGAGGAGGAGGAGGAGGATGAAGAGGTAACATTTCCAAGGCTTTCAGGGCAGTCATTCGCAAGGGGCTCCGAGGGTGGGTTCCTGCACACGCAAACGCCAGGGACGCAATTGTCCAGCAGGGGCACAGTTCTGGAGGATGAGGAGGATGAGGAGGAGGAGGAGCTGGAGGAGGAGATGGAACCATGTTCACAGCAGGGTGGCACCCAGGCCAGCTCATGGCCATCACTGGTGCGTGGCTGGGGGGATACAGAGGACACGGACGATACACCTCCCACAGAGGACAGCCTTTCGTTGCCTCTGGGCAGCCTGGCACACATGAGCGATTACATGCTGCAGTGTCTCCACAACGACCGCCGAGTTGCCCACATTCTAACTTGTGCTGATTACTGGGTGGCCACGCTGCTGGATCCCCGTTACAAGGACAACGTACCGTCCTTAATTCACTCACTGGAGCGCGATCGCAAGATGCGCGAGTACAAGCGCACGCTGGTAGACGCCATGCTGCTGGCATTCCCATCTGACAGCGGGGCCACAGTGGAAGCACAAGGCAGAGGAGGAGGAGGAGGAGGTCGCCAACGCAACCAGGGCACCGCCAGCACCTCAGAAGGCAGGGTTAGCATGGCCGAAATGTGGAAAAGCTTTGTCAGCACGCCACAACAAACAGCAGCACCAGCAGCTCAGATGGAACGTCTTAGCAGGAGGCAGCATTTTACTAACATGGTGGAGCAGTATGTGTGCACACGCCTACATGTAGTGAATGACGGGTCTGTCCCCTTCAACTTCTGGGTCTCCAAATTGGGCACATGGCCTGAGCTTGCCCTTTACGCCTTGGAGGTGCTGGCGTGCCCTGCAGCCAGTGTATTATCTGAACGGGTATTTAGCACGGCTGGGGGCGTTATAACAGACAAGCGCAGCCGCCTGTCCAGAGACAATGTGGACAAGCTCACGTTCATTAAAATGAACCAGGCATGGATCCCACGGGACTTTTCCGTACCTTATGCAGAATAGCAATGGATACCGACCTTACCCACCCATTGTTCCATTTTTGCTCTTTCTCACTCTTTTGGGGTGTACCCTCATTTAAAATTTTTGAAAAGAAGCAGTGTTGGCTACCTCGTCCTCCTCCTCAGGGCCAGATTAATGTAGGGGCTATTGGAGCTGCAGCTCCAGGCCCCTACCTTTTATATAGGCCCCGGGTTGGCCATATTCACTGTTACCGCTCTTCTGTCACTTGTAAACACAGAAGTCTGGCTTCTATGCTCGCTTCCCCAGGCAGCACCCTCAGAACCTCCCCACACAGCGTGAAGGCCGGACAAGGAGGGACAGTTGGCGATGCATGGATGTGTTTATGGGCTTCAGAGACAGCATCCCATGTTGAATTAGGCATGCATGGCTGCACCCTTCCTCCTCTGGGTGCATGGCAAGGCACGGCCCTTAAGGCCCTTCAAAATCCTCAGCACCAAGCCCATGATGCTGTTAATCCGGCCCTGGTCCTCCTCCACCGCTGCTTCCACCTACACCGCCCATAGGTGTGCGCAGCCTATTGCATTAAGGTGTGCACCCCAAAGTTGAAATACACATGCATGTGTTTGCCAGCAGGGAGAGTAATGTATCGGGGCCATGTACCTGTAGGCAAGGAGAAATAGAGCAGAGCAGGTCCCAGGGAGATCTTTCCCATCTCCTCACTGGCAATGCTATGTGCCCTAGGTGATTAGGGTGTGCCCAGGCACACCCAGCACACCCTGTGCGCACGCCTATGTCACCGCCACATCCACCACCACCTCAACCTCCCTCCTACTCCATATGGGCCTCGTCCTTCAGAGATGAAGAAGAACATTGTTTTATTTTTCTGTTTTTTTTGTTGTTTTAAGTTATTTCCCTATCCACATTTGTTTGCAGAGCACTTGCCATGCTCTTAATTACGTTTTGCTGCCATTTGCAGCACTCTAGCCCTTTCCTTTGGTGTTTTAGAGCCATTTTAGTGCCTTAAAGTTCGGGTCCCCATTGACTTCAATGGGGTTCGGTGTCCGGGAAAAGTTCGGTAAAAGTCCGGGACACGGACCCGGACTTTTTTTTAAAGTTCGGCCGAACCCGTCGAACACGGACATCTAGGTGTCCGCTCAACCCTAGTCCAGTCGTCTTATACGCCGGAAAATACGGTATTTTTTTTCTCCCTGACAGTGGTCACAAGACATGAGGGAAGAGTGAATATCCTTAGCAGGTGGGTGAATAAAGGGTGAATATCCTTAGCAGGGACACAAATGGCAATAAAGACCGACAGGGGTTCTAACCCTTTTGTGTTCTAAACTATACCTTAAGACAAACTTTAAAGCTAACAAAGAGCACACTCCTTTTCTATCATTCCCCAGTGATGTGAATTCTGGCTGACAGATGCTCAATTCATTTGAAATCTTTATGCAAGAATAGTTCTACTAAAGGAGAGTCTGACTGTTTATAGTTTTGTTCCACTAGGCATCTGGAGGTAATTGAATCAGAGTTGTAATTTAGTAGATTCCAAAAAGAACCTTAAAAGCCTTTGAGGATCCAATGAAATGGCCCTTTTAAATTATAGAGTAGTTGCTTATCAGTGTTTCAAGAACAATGAGAGTACTTTTCAAATACATACTTGTACACTTCTTACATCTCCAACACCTGGCATCCATGGTGGGTATATTACTCGTAGATCTTCAGGTCTGACCAAAGAACTCTAGCGCTAAGTGTATAATACAACAAATAACAGCGCAAATTTGCAAATATACCAAATATACAGTGCTCAAAAAAATTACAGGAACACTTTTTAATCAGAGTAGAGCTTCAAGTCAATTAAAATCCTGGGATTTTGGAAAAAAATAAATAAATCCTGGGATATTGATCTGGTCAGTTAAGTAGCAGAGGGGTAGCATCAGCTGCTTTGGTGTTAATGAAATTAACAACAGATATACTAGATAGGCAACAATGGGACGACCTCCAGAACAGGAATGATTTTACAGGTGGAGGCAACTGACATTTTTTCCCCTACTCATCTTTTCTGACTGTCTTTCACTAGTTTTGCATTTGGCTAGGGTCAGTGACACTACTGGTAGCATGAGGCGATACCTGGATCCTATAGTGCAGGGGTATTGAATTAAAATTACAAAGGTCCAGTCAATAAAATTTTCTTCCAGCAGAGGTCCGAATCACATGTTTGTGCGATGGCCACCCTGTATCCTCACAACCAATCACTTGCTTGTTAACTTGGATAGCCCCCGTCCTCTGTCTATAGCTGTCCTGCCTCCAGCTGTTGGCTCTGTGAGACTGGCAGTGGTTATGGCTGTGGGCAGAACAACTCTAAAGGGTGGGACCGCAGGGGTCCGGATGAGACATTAACTGGGTCCGGATCTGGACCCTGGTCCGCCATTTAGTGATGCCTGCTATAGTGGTTGTATAGGCAGTCCAACTCCTCCAGGGTGGCACATCAAGGTTAGCTGTGTCTCCCAGCACAGTTTTCAAGAGCATGGAGGAGATTCCAGGAGACAGGCAGTTACTCTAGGAGAGCTGCACAGGACCGTAAAAGGTCCTTAACCCATCAGTAGGACTGGTATCTGCTCCTTTGTGCAAGGAGGAACAGGATAAGCACTGCCAGAGTCCTAAAACCTGCTGACCTCCAGCAGGCCACTGGTGTGAATATCTCTGACCAAACAAACAGAAACAGACTTCATGAGGGTGGCCTGAGGGCCCGACATCCTCTACTGGGCCCTGTTCTCACTGCCCGGCACTGTGGAGCTCAATTGGCAATTGCCATTGAATACCAGAATTGGCAGGTCCGCCACTGGGGCCCTGTGCTTTTCAAAGATGGGAGCAGACTCACCCTGAGCACATGTGACAGACATGAAAGGGTCTGGAGAATTAATGGAGAACATGGTGGTGGGTCAGCGATGGTCTAGGGAGGCATATCCATGGAGGGACGCACAGACCTCTACAGGCTAGACAATGGCACCCTGACTGCCATTAGTTATCGGGATGAAATTCTTGAACCCATTGTCAGACCCTATGCTGGTGCAGTGGGTCCTGGGTTCCTCCTGGTGCATGACAATGTCCGGCCTCATATATATATTTATATATATATATATATATATATATATATATATATATATATGATTTATCAGTCCACCTTCCTTTGACGTTGAATGTTTCTCCAGCCTGTTTCTGGACTATATTATTTTTGGGTGCAGCACCTTTTATAAATTTGATTCTATTTAGGTGGAAGAGTTGATACATGTATTATTTTTGGAGAACAAAAGGTCTGTAAGTATAAAAGGGGATGTTGAATCCTAGCAGTAAAGAAGTATACCACCAAGTAAACTAAAAATACATCAGTGAGATTTTTATTACATATAAGTATACAAATGATACACATTTACATATATAAACCCACATGAATTCCACAAAATAAAAAATGTCCAAGGTGTAAAATATATGGCTTAGTTTATATTTGACCACTAACACAAAGCACCATTAAAATACTATTGCCATTTCACATAAAAAGTGAATGCATTTTATAGAATATTGCCACGTCCTCAGGAAAGATGTTTAGCATATCCAGTGATCTTTAAATAGTCGATTTAGTGGTTTTGAACAGTAAATCATGCCTAGTAAATTGTTCAAGTAAAAAGGTAGTTGTCCACTTTAAAAAAAAATAGGGAATAAACTGATTCTAAAATGAAAAGTATGTGGGTGCTTGCCTTGCATAGCAATCGGGCCGGACACTAAGCTCCAACTGTCCATAACCAGGTTATAGCTAAACCCTTTAAACAAGTTGCACCAAAGAGAGCTTTCAAGTATTTTTCTTTTTTAATACTAATTCAGTTTTGAGTTGAGGTTTTTTTAAAACTCTAACCTATGTTATAGTTTATGGTGTTTATATCCTTGCATGTTACTACAGGACCCAGAAGGCCAGAAATATAGCTATAGATAGGCTTCTTTTACAGGATAGGCTTCTTTTACAGGATTGGCCTTATTTTATAAGTGACCTTGTGGTGGTGACAGGGTCACTTTAACTCAACTAATTAACCTAACTAATGGATTAATGAATAGCAAAATGTACTTAATGCCAAACTGTAATGTTTGGTATAGTATTTAAGGAGTAGATCAAGTAGTAAATTGCTGTAGGTACCTAAAGTGGAAAAAATATCTCACATTATCTCAACAATTTGTGTACTTTATTCATAGTTTAAGTAGGTGTACTGCTTTGTGCAATGCAGCTCTGTTGTTAGTGCGTGTCATATTTGCTCTTAGTTCCACTCATCACAAGGCAAATAGTGTTAAGTTGACCTTATTTACAGGGTTCAGGGCTGTAATCCATTGTCAATGTAGACAGTGCCAGTCACAGATGCTGCTTGTGGAGTTTGAAGGTTGCAAGTCAATTAACCTCTAGTAGACATGTTCCCAATTATGGTTCAATGACCTCTATAGACAGCAGCAGCTCAGATACAACCATACTGTGAAAAGAATTGAGCACAAAGTTCATGCTAGCCAAGGGAATGGATAAACCAGAGTCATCTTTACGTACTGCAATGTGCACAAATAAAAGAAAGTGCTGTGCCTTTCTGCTGGCTAGTTAAAGTGGAACTTTAGTCAGAAAATTAAGTCCAGCTAGATTATTATTATTATACAGGATTTGTATAGCGCCGACAGTTTGCGCAGCGCTTTACAATATGAGGGAAGACAGTACAGTTACAATACAATTCAATACAGGAGGAATTAGAGGGCCCTGCTCATTAGAGCTTACAATCTAGGAGGGAGGGTCAAGTGAAACAAAAGGCAATAACTACGGGGGATGAGCTGATGGAGAAAATGGAAGTACATTTGGGTCAAGTGAAACAAAAGGCAATAACTACGGGGGATGAGCTGATGGAGAAAATTGAAGTACAGTTGTTAGGTGTGGGTAGGATAGGCTTCTCTGAAGAGGAGGGTTTTCAGGGATCTAAAAGCTAATAGAGTAGGAGATAAATAAAAGGACACACTAAACACAAAATCAATCCATGCATCCACCCAGCGCCAATGCCAGAAAATGAACGTGGTGTTAAATAAAAACAACACATAAATTACAAACAGCAGCCACTATAAGAGCCGGTTCACACTGAGGCGACACAACGCCTTACTACTTCGGGGGCGACTTGTGCATTACATTGCACGACGACTTCGGAGCGACTTGCAGGGACTTCACATAATGGAAGTCTATGCAAGTCGCTCCGAGGTCACCCCGAAATAGTACAGGACCTTTTTCTAAGTCGGAGCGACTTGTGTCGCTCCTATTAAAACGGGTCCTGTAGCGGTCAATGAACCTCGAGGGAGCGCGACTTGTCAGGCTGACAAGTCGCCTGACAAGTCGCGCTAATGTGAACCGGCTCTAAAGAGAAAACTATTTCAAAAAAACAATATGCCAGATGATAGTCAAGTCCAGCATTAGCAGCACTTAAATGCAATTACACTTAAGATTGCACATAGACATAAAATCAACATCCATTATATAGAACGTCCATAATGATGTGAATTGATGGTAGGTTAAAGTGGCAGGGGTGATAAATGTGGTCGGGAAGGAATATACTTCAACAGAGCCGTCACCACACCTCGTGGATAAAACCCCTCAAGGTAGAAAACTCACCAAAAACCAATGATAATAGGGCACATGACCTCACATGCAGCTGACCCAAAGAGCCTCCACTCAGGTGAAGATGTAGGTAACTCCAAATTTTGATAGTATAATTATTAATGTGGAACGTATATTCTTTTTTTTTAAAGAACATTAATTTTTATCATACTGTTATGGGTAAAGTTCCACTTTAAGTAAAGAAAAGACTAAAGGTAGCCATTAGACACATACATGATGAAAAAATTAGTTTTAATTTGTTTAGATTCGTTAGCCTAGTTATTTAGTTTTGTTAAATATAATAATAATACAGTAAAACCTTGGTTTGAGAGTAACTTGGTTTGAGAGCGCTTTGCAAGACAAGCAAATTTTTAAAAAATTTTTTGACTTGATATACAAGCGATGTCTTGATATACAAGTAGCGTCATGTCACAACTGGGTATAAAGGAGAAGGGAGGCGCCTCTAAGTGTAGCAATATTGTTACATTTAATGAAGGTTCAATATTTAGCAGCTCACATGGTTGATGATTAAAACAGGCACATCTAAGTATGCAGTTATCCTGTCACGGGTCTGTGGTAGTGAGCCCTTATAGATCCCCAGCTCAGGATTCCCCAGGGCGCGGAGTCTAAGCCCCAGCCTGCTTCTTCACCCTTGCCCCTGATGGTGGGGATGGACTTGCAGCAGACTGGAACCAGGTCGCGGCCACCAGGTAGGCCCAGCTGAGAATGTGGAGACCGCTGGTGTGTGCAGGGTAAACAGGAGACTATAAGGAGATCCAAGAGACAGGCCGAGGTCAGGACAGGCAGCAGACAAACGTAGACGGAGAAACAAAGCCGGGTCGGTACACAGGAGATCAGATACAATAGCCAAGGGATACACGGATGGGAGCTCAGAGAACAGGGATGTTGCTCAAGCAAGGAACAGTGCACTGAGCCTGTGTATATATAGGGAAGCAAACAGGGAGGTGACCCAGGAAGTAATTGACAGAAACAGGATATAACCCACAGTGGAGCAGGCGACGCCCATAGGAAACAGAGAAGCCCAAACACCACATGTGAAGGGAGGCTAACAGAAGCACTGCAGCAAGGAGGTAAGAATATACAGACAAAACTATAGGCTAACTTGTGACACATCCGGGGTAAAGCTTTCCACATAGACCACCCTCCGAACTGTAATCTTCATCACACCTTTCCACGCTGCGCTCCAAAGTCTCGCTTTCAGATCACTCTACTGCAGGGTAGTCTTCCCAATCACAATTGCAGACTGACATCGGTGAGAGCCAGTGGTTCAGAAGATGGTCTATGTGGACAGCTTTACCCCAGATGCCTGCATACTTAGATCTGCCTCTTTAATCATCAACCATGTGAGTTGCTAAATGTTGTGCCTTCATTAAATGTCCCCATACTGCTACACTTAGAGGAGCCTCTCTTCTCTTTTATACTCTGTAGCTTCTGCTGGATTTTGCTTCTAATCCCCTTGTGGAGGCGCCATTTGTGGATGGACATTTTATGATGACACAACCTATCACTTTGCTATAATCTTTGTATATAGACTATAAACTGAAAGACTTATGAAGAAATGGTTGTGGAACGAATCATCTGAGTTTCCATTATTTCTTATGGGAAAATTTGCTTTGATATAAGAGTGCTTTGGATTACAAGCATGTTTCCGGAACGAATTATGCTCGCAATCCAATGTTTTACTGTATTGTTAAGTCGTATTCAGAATTTGTGCCCAGAATTTGTATTCAGAATTCGTTTTATGTCTTTTTTGAATTTTCTTTGAATTTACCATTTTTTTTTCAATTTGAAATTTTCGAATCAATAAATTTTGAATCTGTCGATTTGAAAACTTTTGACTTTTTTTTTGATTCGAATGTGACAAAGTGAACAAACAAAAGAAAAATTTTCATCAAATAATTACAATGAATTTTTAAATCATCTTTGGCTTAACAAAAACAGCATTATTTCAAAATGGTACTCCAATAACACACACAGCCTTTGATTTCAGAAATATGTTTACAGTTCAAATTCGACTGGAAAATTTGATTCAAATTTCAATTTGAATTTCTGAAATTCGGACAAATTTAATTTAGTTATTCAGAGCATTCGGTAAACTTCATTTATACTGCAATTCGGGTATTCGGATATATCCAAATACCCGAATAACAAAAAACAAGTCCAAATATTTATTCGGAACGAAATGAACCGCACATGTCTAGTAGCCATACATTGTTTGATTTTCCTTCATTCAGCCAGTGGGCTGACTCAGAAAGATCACTTTATTACCCCATGCATACTAACATCATGAATAGAGGAATCTCCACTGCTGGTTATTGTATGCAGGCAGTGGCAATGCACCTGTAGCTGTCTGAATACCTGAACAGTGACAGCATTTGACAGGATGCAATTACAGTTTGGTCGATAATATTCCACTTAAATAACTGGCTTTTTTTTACAAGTCAGGTGCTGTTTGCAGGGTCATCCACGGCTCGAATTTTGTCCAGTTCAGCAGGAAACATTAAATTCAAGCTACCTATGGCCAGCTTCACATGATTCTGCATTCTACTAAAAATGAGCCACTCCAGTACCTGAGGTGTGGCTATGGATTGTGGTGATTGATCTTGCCAGGAGAGACACGTGGAAAATTCAATTGTGTTAAAATGCCTACCGATACAAGTGTAAGCCATCTGCTAAAAGCACTTTAAAGCATCATGCCACTAAAAACTGACATCGGTTTTTGGTAGTTAGCAGAATGCTAAACTGTATGACAATTTTCAATATCTCTTTTGGGTTGTTTTATTGGTTAGATATCTGTGCCTAGTCTTCCAGTTCTGCAGATATTATGAAGGTTTTTTTTTTTTTTAACTTTTTCTTGTCATTATAGATTATTTTGTATTATGGAGAATGCAGCACAAAGTGCTAGAAAACACAGAAGGTGGTCCGGAGCACCCAAAAACTCCCTGGTGGACAGAAAGAGTATTGAGAATTATAGCAAGGAGATCCTACTATTAAAATGGTTGTAATCTCCCCCACACAACTTCATTGTATTGTAATCCTCATAAAAAAACACCAATGATCGCTGCTTGTAAATGTCTCCTTACTTGTTTTGTTGTAATCAATCCTATTTTGTTTAATGACATCACCAGCGCATGCGCTTCTGTTCCCTTGATTTACGGCACACTCTGTGTACAGTCTGTACATTGAATGGGATTTCCTCTCCCAGTGGCACAACTATTAAAGCTTGCGAGACTGCAGAGTGTTTCCTAGCATCCTGGTACTCCCATGTGACCGTATGACGTCACAAGAGGAGTAAATTTAGGGTCCTTTCACAACCAGCAGACTCCGTTTTTCTTAGCGGGGATCGGTTTGCCGATCCCCGCTGAGCTGGCGGATGACAGGTCAGTCTCTGCTTACTATGCAGAGACGGACCTGTCAGATCCCCACCCTCCTCTATGGAGGATCGGATGAAAACGGACCACCTGTTTACTTTCATCCAATCCTATCCGATCCAATCCTCCAGACGGATGGAAAATAGGGTTTCCATCCCTCTGGATTTCACGGACAGGATTGGATCAGATAGCAGCGAGTGTCAGCGGACATGTCACTGCTGACATCTGCTGCTCCATAGAGGTGAATGGAGCATCCGATCAGGTCCGCCTGAAAAAAACTGACAGGCGGACCTGATCGGAAAGCCCATGTGAAAGGGGCCTTACTGCATCCTAGAGCAGCGATCAGCTGCAGCAGGCAAGCACACATATACCCAGAACAGGTAAATATAAAGCATGAAAACTATGTAAAACTGGTCGGCTGTGAGTGGTTGTGCTCGGTTGCCACAATAACATCAGATCGCGCATGCGTGAGATTATAGCACAGGGAAACATGAAAGAGCAGAAATTATATTCTATATGGATTCAGAAAACAGTACTGAAGATGGTGCTAGCCTTATCCGGGAAGACAACATTTTTAAAAGTTTTTAAAAAAAAGTAAGTTCTAGGTGATTGTGGCTGGATTAAACTATGTAATACTTGCTAAAATGTGATTAGAACAAAACAGATGAAAAGCACCATAGGGACTGCAGAGTTCACTTCCGCTTTAAAGCCAATATACAGTACATAACAATCCAGGAGGTTCTATCTATGACCAACTATCACTTTTGGGTGTATTGATCCCTTAATACTTTGTGAACTTTTATTAAACTATGGGAAAGCTGCCTATGTGCACATGCCATAAGTCAAATGATCATAGAGAACTTTGGGCTTTAGTCAATTGGGGAAACTTGCACTTTGAGTAAAACGTCCTCTTCTACCATCCAAATAGTATTCCTCACAAATAGTGTGGATCATGCTTCATGCACTACAGCTTTCATCTTATGTTACATCCACCAACAATTTACAAAAAAAGTGCTGTAATGTAAAAAGGTGATGCTTAACAAATTAGGGTTAAATTAAACCCAAATATTTTTTTCTAAAGTGCTTGGTTTATTACTAATCTTTTAAATGTAACATAACATTTGTAGGAAATTACTCTCAACATTTTTAGCTTTTCCTATTTAAGCAGCAGGTCTATTTCCCGATGTAACAAGTCATTTATCTTGTTTTCTTTTTTTGTTACAAAATCCCAGACTAGGTCCCATTGTCGTAACGTGATTTATATGTCTTGTTTGACATTGATGGTAAAGAAAGGGCTTTTATTTTCAACATGAGTCAACCCAATGAAATGACACTGTGTTCTGTTGTTCAGCACCATGAGGCAAGCGGAGCAGAAATGTGCCTGGGGCCGTCTGTAAGCTTACATAATTAAAAGAACTGATTAACAGGTTCTTTATTGCCTGATAAAAATAATAATTCAAATGACTATTTATTGATCATTACAAAAGCATTTTTTTTTTTAACCTTGTAGATTTCTTGAGTGAAAAATAGCACCATTTTATTATGGAAAGGTTACATTGTTTATCATAGTCGAAATATTTTATCAGCAGCCCTTCCTTTCTGTTTTCCATGTTTCTGCTGCTAAGATAAAATGTTGAAAATCAGTTTAAAATTTTGAGAAAGAAACCTCATAGTGAATACTGCTAACTCAAATGGAAAGGCTAAGAAGTACTCTAGGCAAATGTTACAAAATTCTAAATTTAAGTGAAAAAAATAAAATACATAAAAAACACAATATATAGTGTACCCCCTGCCAAATCCGGCTGGTCCCGAATTTTGATCCAAGTATGGGCAGGCTGGTTGTACACAAGTTGATCTATCAACAACCAAGCCTGTTGGGTCTTTGCTGAAAAATCAGAGCCGCCAGCTATTGCCGGTATAGATGGGCTTGATGTCATGTGATGTCAGAAGGGGGCGGTGCCACCGGGTGACATAACGGGGTGGTCCCGCCCCTTGCCTATAAAACAGTGGTCAAAGCTAAAGAACGGCATACGGCGGGACGCCTCAGAAGAGGCGAAGCGTTTTTGAAATTTTTTCTATTTTTCGGGTCTGCGGGCATCGTGATTGACGATGCATTTACATCAAGGGAAACAATCTTTTTATTCTTTTTAATAAAGGACTTGTAAAAACTGTCTTATATGGTTTTTCCTTTTTTACACTTTTTTTGGTAAATGAGTAGGGGTATGATGTATCCGATACCCATTCACATGGGGGGGGGGACAGGATCTGGGGGCCCCCTTGTTAACTGCTTGCCGACCGCCCGCAGCAGTTGTATGGTGGCAGATTGACGCTCCCAGAAAAAGCGTCGTACATGTATGGCGCTCGCCTGGGAGGAGCTAGGGGGCGATCGCGCTCCCGCCCCCGCTCGTCAGCTGGGGAGCCAGTGCGTGTGACCAGCGGCTCCAATGGCTGCTGGCCACTTGCGATCTCCCGCAGATGTGTGAGAAGGACAGACGGCTGATGTAAACACAGTCGTCTGTCATTCTCACTGAAGTGATCACAGAGGCTATGTGATCCTGCTATATAGGATCGCATGTCTCTGTGATTACTTCACAAGCCACGTCCCTCCCACTTGATCACCAGTAAAGTTAACCCCTTCCCTGTCAGTGCCATTTTTACAGTAACAGTGCATATTTATAGCACTGATTACTGTAGTAATGTCACTGCTACCCCCAAAAGTGTCAAAAATGTTAGTTAGGGGTCTGATCTGTCCGCCACAATGTCGCAGTCCTGCAAAAAAAATGACAGATCACTGCCATTACTAGTTAAAAAAGAACAATAAAAATGACATAAATCTTTCCCCTAGTTAGTAAACGCAATAACTTTTGCACAAACCAAACAAAATACGCTTATTGCGATTTTTTTTTTACCAAAAATATGTAGAAGAAAACAAATTGGCCTAAAATGTTAAAAAATTTAGATTTTTACATTTTTTTTTTGAGAATTTCATATAAAAGAATGTGAAAAATATTGTTATTTTTTCAAAATTGTCGCTCTTTTTCTTTGTTTATACGGCAAAAAATAAAAATCGCACAGGTGATCAAATACCACTAAAAGAAAGCTCTTTGTGGGAAAAAAGGACGTCACTTTTGTTTGAGTACAGCGTCGCACGACCGCGCAATTGTCCGTTAAAGTCACGCAGTGCCGAATCGCAATATAGGGCCTGGTTATTAAGCAGCCAAATCCTCCGGGGCTAAAGTGGTTAAAGGGGGCTTCCAGATTTCAATAAGCCCCCGACCCACAGACCCCCACAACCACAGCCCAGGGTTGTCGGGAAGATGCCCTTGTTCTCATCAACATGAAGGCAAGGTGCTTTGGGGGGCAAGCGGCCTGGTAGGGTTCAGGAGGGGGGGCACTCGCTTGCCCCCCTATCCTGGCCTGCCAGGCTGCATGCTCGGATAAGGGTCTGGTATGGATTTTAGGGGGGACCCCACGCTGTATTTTTTTTTTAAATTTTGGTGTGGAGTTCCCCATACAAGCCATACCAGACCCGAAGGGCCTAGTATGGACTGGGGGGGGGACCCTACGCAGTTTTTTTCTTGTTTTTATATCTGTATTGCTGGTTGGCGACAATACATTACACTTGCGAGCAAGTTTAAATTACATTTCTTCCTTTAGAAATGTCAGTATTGCTGCAGCAAGATCCATACAGTACATAGTAGAAATGTGTCACTTTGCAGGCACATTAAGGGGACCCCCCAGGCACGATATTTAAAGGAACTTTTAGTTTTTATTGTTTCACTTTAAGCATTATTAAAATCACTGCTCCTGTAAAAACGATTGTTTTAAAAAAATTAATTTTGCATTGATACATGTCCCCCAGGGCAGTACCCAGGTCCCCATACACATTTTATTGCAATAACTTGCATATAAGCCTTTAAAATGAGGACTTTCGATTCTTCATGTTTGTGTCCCAGAGACTTTAATAGAGTTTGCACATTTGCTCAAACTTTTTCCCTGTTCGAGATGTTCTGGGGCAAACCAAACAGGGGGGTGTTCGACCCATCACTAATTGCCGGCAACACTGATCATTGTATTCTCATGGTGGGGAAGTTTCCCCATTGTCAGAATAAAATACCACAGCGGGAAGGATATCCCCAATCACATGTGCAACTTATTGGTTGAAAAAAAAATTGAAAAATATGAATGGCTGGCTTAAAGTGGTTGTTGCCATAACAATGGATGTCACTGCCAGCCTCTCTATTTTATCTATGCATACCACACTGCATAAGTGTTTTATTAAAACAAAGCTTTTAAATACCTTTTTACAGCTATCTTCAGGCCGGTCACGTGATTTCCAGCTTGTCTACTACTCAGATCCCAGGATACAGCAGAAGGGGCTGAGATCTCCCTCTGACATCACCCGGGGAGGTCATGTGGCTTCACAGCCCCTCCTGCTGTAGCTCTGAATTGGTATGGGAGATGGCTGGGAGTCACGTGACCTGAAGATAGCGGGGAAAAAGGTATTTACAAGCTTTGTTATAATAAAACACTTATACAGTGTGATATTCCTTGATATAAGGGGCTGGCATTGACAATTGTTAATATTATATTCTCTACCAATAGCGGTAGGAGGGGGGCTGAGACAGAGACGCAGACATGGAGCTGACAGGCAGAGAGGTAGTAGGTGAGAAGGACAGGAGAGCTGCAGATGACGAAGGCACGCAGGCAGACCACGGTAATCAGGGCTCAGCAGCCTAGATTATTGTGGTCAGGGCACAGAGGGGGCACAGGAAGTGGCAGGATCAGCCAGTTTTTTTTACAGTTTAGAGAGGGGCAGATTAGACAACACAAGCACTGTGCTGTTTAATCTGCTATAAAGGAACAGGATGTATCTTTTTTTGTTAGGGTAGCAAACCATTTAAGACTGGGTGGGGGAGATTGCAAAAATAGGTGTGACTGCAATAAAAAGTGGTTATAATTGAAAAAAAAAATGTAATTCACTTTACAGCAGACCTTGCACTAAAAGCAAAGTCCATTAAAAAAAAAAGGACTCCACCCCATGCCAAAATACTGCATTAAAAAAAAAAAACCATTGGAGGGAAAAAGTAAGAAAAAAAATGTAGTGTTATGATGCCATTATCCTTCTAGCATGATTCTCTTGATAATTTGGCCTAAAAAATCAAATTTTAGTGCAATGAAAAAAAAATATTTATTTTTCCAGAGTTCTCTGTGTTGTCTGTAATAGGAATATTATAATAATAATTATTATTATTATAATACAGGATTTATATAGCGCCAACGTTTTGCACAGCACTTAGAAATGGGGACAAACAGTATTGTTACAATAATATTCAATACCTGTGAAATCAGAGGACCCTGCACATTAGCGCTTACAACCTTAAATATAACCTAGTCAATGTTTATAGAAAATAAATGTTCGGTCCAGTTGTTTCACTAACATTCATCAGTTAATACTGTATCTAAAGCAACGTTTTTAAACTTTCTTGATATAGTGGGCCTAAATTGGCTCCTACCATCCTTAACCACTTCCGGACTGCCCACCACATATATACTGCGGCAGGGTGGCCCGGCTGCGCAAAATTCACGTACATGTACAGGTTTTCGGGGGCTGCCAGAGCGTTGCTCCCGCTGTGATTGGGACCCACAGATTGTTCGGCGGAATGACAGAATGGCGCTCTGTTCTGTCACAGAGAAAGAGAGAGATCTTGTGTTTCAGCTAAGCTCTCTCTTTTCCTCTAGTGTATCCATTCCCCCCACAGTTAAAAAGCACTCCCTACGAGCACACTTAACCCTTTGATCACTCTAGTATTAACCCCTTCCCTGCCAGTGTCATTTATACAACAACAGTGCATATTTTTTAGCACTGATCACTGTATAGGTGTCACTGGTCTCCAGTGGCACCTGTCAGGTTTGTCCGCCGCAATGTCACAGCCCCGTTAAAAATTGCTGATCGCTGCCATTACTAGGATAAACAATAATAAAAAAAGAAAAAGTCCATAAATGTGTCCCATAGTTTGTATATGCTATAACTTTTGTGCAAACCAATCAATATACACTTATTCGGTTTCTTTTTTTACCAAAAATATGTAGCAGAATACATATTGGCCTAAATTGATGAAAAATTTTTATTTTTTTTTTAAATTTTATTTTTATTGGGAATGTTTTATAGCAGAAAGTAAAAAATATTGGCTTTATTTCAAAATCGTGGTAGCACAAAAAATAAAAACCTCAGAGGTGATCAAATACCACCAAAGGAAAGCTCTATTTGTGGGAAAAAAGACATAATTTTTTGGTACAGCTTCTCACGACTGCGCAATTGCCAGTTAAAGTAACGCAGTGCGGTATCGCAAAAAAAAAAAATGCCATTTGCCAAATGCCTTCAAAAATCATTAAGCGGGTAAAACCTTCCCGAGCTGAAGTAGTTAAATGGCACACATAATATTCAGTGAGTAGAAAGCAACAGAAACCTGTCAGACACTGCAAACATGCAAGAGGAGGAGATGGCCAAAAACTACAGGCATGCTACTGGAGATAGTCAGAAACTGCAAACATGATAGAAGAGATGATCAGAGACTGTTAGGCATGTTGTAGGAGTAGTTGGAGACTGGGGACATGGAGAAATGTTTCAGGATGTAGGGGGAATTGACATGTAGCTGGTACTGGCACCCACTAGAGTGACCTTAGTGGGACAGGGGAGGTTGCACACCAACACCTGCTGATCATCAACTCACCTTCCGGTTATCTACCAGAAGCAAACAGAGAAATCACGTTTGCTGCTTACCACTGATGCTAGGGGGGATTTTGCTCAGGACTAACTTCTGCGCTGGTCTCCCTTCTTTTGGTAATGTGTGTCTGACTAGAGAATGCAACACTCTTCTGAGTCTTGAACCGACATCCTAAACCAGAGATGCCTTATTGAGTCATTTTGGAGTGTCCTACGGCGTGTAAAGTGTACACATTGGCAGAGGAATAACTAGAACCTTCAGGGCCCGGTGCAAGAAACCATGAAGGGCTCTCCGGACCCCTGGCCGGGGCCCTTCCCTTCAAGCCTGGGGCTCTTCCCACTGATCCTGAGGCTCTTTACTTTCATTGTGGGGCTCTTTATTACGGTCCTGCAGCGGGACCCTTTCACAAGTTCTGCAGTGGGCCCCCTTCCTGCCATCTTGGGGCCTCCCCACGGTAGTGGAATGCCAGGGCCCTGTCGCAAGTGTGACCTTTGTGATCGTGAAAGTTCACCCACTGGTGTCAGTCATTTTTATTTTTTGGTATTTTAATTGTATTTTTTATCATTTTATTTTATTTTTTTACAATGTCACTGACTCTGACTCTGTCCATTCAGAAAAGGAAGAAGATGGTAAATTACATATTTCCTGACCCCTTCTTGGTTCTCTATTGTGACACATCCCCTGCAGCAGCCAGCAGGAGAGGGGACAAAGCACAGTGGGGGGGGGGGGGGGGGGGCACAGGAGCCCAGAGACAAAGGAGCCCAGAGCAGAACACAAGTAAACTGGATAGGACAAGTGGCAGGGGCAGCATACAGAGAAACCAATCTCCTCCATTTTCCTCCTGCAGCTATAGTATGTCTTTGGCATTTTAATAAACTTTCTAAAGGTGTCCAAGGGTAATGCAATAAGTGTTTGCACCTCCTTTTCTCTTTCAAGGGAAAATTATTATTCGATCCCCTGCAGATTTTGTACGTTTTCTCACTTACAAAGAAATGAAGGGTCTATCATTTTTTTTCATTATAGGTGTATTTTAAAGCGGAGTTCCGGGCACAAAAACAATATTTTTTTTTTGTGCCCGTCCGCTAGTTCAGCCTAACCTGAAAAGGAATTGGATAGTTAGATTTTTTTTTTTTTTTAAAACTCACCTTGTAATTGACGATTGTAAATACTCACCTCAGGGTACTTCCTCCCTCGGAGCCACGGCTCACCCCGTCACTTCCTGCGCTGCGATGATTTCTGGGAGCTAAACATCATCGCTCCCAGGAATCAATGCGCCGGCACCGGCCCCGCTCGTCACTTCCGGGCGACGCCACATTCCCCTGCTAAACAGCTTCTGGGCATGCCCAGAAGCTGTTTAGGAATGCGGCGCCGCACCGGAAGTGACGAGAGGGGCCGGTGCGGCGCATTCTGGGAGAAGAAGACGCGGAAGAAGACGCAGAAGAGGACCGCGCCGGCTTCAGCTGCCCACAAGAGAGATGGAAACGCTGTGGAAGAAATTTTATAAGTAAGTATTTCTTCTAAAAGGTAAGTGCGAACCGGGACAGATCAGAGGCTAGCCATTGTGGAATGTGCTAGCCCTGACTGTCCCGGGGGTATGTTCATTAAAAAATGACATCTGTGCCCGGAACTCCGCTTTAAATGATAGAGACAGAATATCAAACAAAAATCCAGAAAAAAACACATGATACAAATGTGATAAATGGAGTTGAAGTTCAGTAAATAAAACAAGTAATGGATTCCCAAGCAAAACATGACTTAGTACTTGGTGGAGAAACCCTTGTTGGCAAGCACAGAGGTAAGATGTTTCTTGTAGTTGCTTACAAGGTTTGCACACAACTCAGGAGGGATTTTGGTCCATTCTTCTTTACAGATTTTCTCTAAATCCTTAAGATTTCTTGACTGTCGCTTGAAAACTTGAAGTTTCAGCTCCTTCCATACATTTCCTATAGGATTAAGGTCTGGAGCCTGGCTAGGCCACTCCATGACCTTAATGTGCTTCTTATTGAGCCACTACTTTGTTGCCTTGGCGATATGTTTTGGGTCATTGTCATGCTGGAAGACCCATCCATAACCCATCTTCAGTGTTCTGGCTGAGGGAAGAAGGTTCTCATCTAAGATTTTACAATACATGGCCCTATCCATTGTCCCCTCACTGTACCTTTAGCAGAGAAACCAGCCCAAAGCATAATGTTTTCAATTCCATGCTTGACTGTAGGGATGGTGTTCTTAGGGTCATAGTCAGCAATGGTCCTCCTCCAAACATGTTGAATTAATGCCAAAGAGCTAAATTATGGTCTCATCTGACCACAGCAATTTCTCCCAATCCGTCTCTGAATCATTTAGATGTTCATTGACAAACTTCAGACGGGCCTGTACCTGTGCCTTCTTGAAGAGAGGGACTGCAGGATTTCAATCCATGGAGGTGTATTTTGTTGTCCAAACTGCCTTGCGATCATTCACAAGCTCTTCCTGTGTAGTTCCGGGCTGATCCCTCACTTGACTCATGATTATCCTTACCCCAGGAGGCAAAATCTTGCATGGAGCTCCAGACCGAGGGCGATTGATGGTTATTTTGTATTTCTTCCATTTGCGAATAATTGCTCCAACAGTTGTCTCCTTCTCACCAAGCTTCTTGCTGATGGTCTTGTAGCCTTTTCCAGTCTTGTGCAGGTCTACAATCTTGTCCCTGATGTCCTTGGACAGCTCTTGCCCATGATAGTGAGGTTTGAATGGAAAAAAGATGCTGTGGATAGGTGTCTTTTATACACATAACAAGTTGTCGTTAGGAGCACCTTCCTAAATTGACAGGACTAATCTGTGTACCACATGAGCACGTACTGTAGCCAGTCTATGGGAGCCAAAGTTATTGTTGGTTGGTAGGGGATCAATTACCGTACTTATTTTACTCACTGAACTACAACTCAATTTATAACATTTGTATCATGGTATTTTTTCTAGATTTTTGGTTGATATTAGGTCTCAATTATTTAAAATACACCTGTGATAAAAATTATAGACCCTTTATTTCTTTGTAAGTGGGCAAACTTACGAAAACTGCAAGGGATCAAATAATTATCTTCCCCACTGCAGTCTGTAGGGTTCAATATTGAGCTAGCCAACCCTTTGGCCAACCCTCCACAAGGTTTAGGAGTGTGTCTATAGGATTGTTTGACCATTCTCTCAGAAGCGCATTTATGAGGTCAGGCACTGATGTTGGACAAGATAGCCTGGCTCACAGTCTCTGCTCTAATTCATCCCAAAGGTGTTCTATCCTTAGTTCCAGTGAAGGAAACTCTTAGGCCCCTTTCCCACAAGCGGACCGTTCAGATCCACCTGTCCATTTTTCAGGCGGATCTAAACGGATGCCCCATGCATCTCTATGGGGCATCGGATGTCAGCGGAGACATGTTCGCTGACATCCGCTCCGATCCATCAAATCCGGGCGGATGGAAACCCTATTTTCCATCCTTCTGGTGGATCGGATGAGAACGGACAGACGGCCCGTTCTCATCCGATTCCTCCATAGAGAAGAATGGGGACATGACAGCTCTGTCTCCGCACACAGCGCGGAGACACGGCTGCCACCCACCTGCTCAGCGGGGAATCGATCCGAAAAATGGAGTCCGCCGACGGACTACCATGTGTGAAAGGGGCCTTAAGGCGTCAGCATACCAAGACATTTAGGACAATTTCATGCTCCCAACTGTGTGGGAACAGTTTAAGGATGGCCCCTTCCTGTTCCAACAAGACTGCGCACCAGTGCACAAAGCAAAGTCAATAAAGACATGGATGAGCGAGTTTGAGGTGGAGGAACTTGACTGGCCTGCACAGAGTCCTGACCTCAACCCAACAGAACACCTTTGGGATGAATTAGAGTGGAGACTGCGAGCCAGGCCTCGTCCAACATCAGTGCCTGACCTCAAAAATGGGCTTCGGGAAAAATGGTCAAACATTCCCAAAGACACAATCTGAACCCTTGTGGACAGCCTTCCCAGAAGAGTTGAAGCTATTCTAGCTGCAAAGGGTGGACCAACTAAATACTGAACCCTAAGGACTAAGACTGGGAAGCCATTAAAGTTCAAGTTTGTGTAAAGGCAGGCGTCCCAATACTTTTTATAATATAGTATATGTGCATTTTTTACCAAAACTGAACTTATCCTTTAAAGATGTACTCCAAATATCAAGATTATATGCATCTTTATATTTAGCATGACAAGTAGAAAAACTAATTATAACTAAATATGCCTTGCATTCTACTGGCATGACAGGATTAAACTGTTAAAATCACCTTTGTTCACTGATAGTAGTAACACTACTATTATTGGATGGATTTGGATCTGCAACGCTTAGGTTTGAATTTTAATCAATCCTAAATAAATGAGCATAGCTTAAAATCATCATTACATAAATATCAAGCCTGTAGTAGAACATTCTATTTTGTGACTTTTGTAATAATTGGGATCATGTAAAATCTTGAGTAAATTTGATGGGACATGTTCAAATAGGATCAGATTGGCCTAATGTGTTCCAGTTTGTTGCTTTGTGTGGTTGGAAAGTATGGTATTACATCTATCCTTCCAAATAGCACCTGCTGTAAACAGGAATAACTTCCTGAATGCTGAGTAACTCTTCCTTCCCCGTTATACATCCACTGACTAAACAACAGATGTACATAGACAAAAAGAAACATAGAAGTACGCACACTTATTTAACCACATAAACCTTCTCACGTGTGAAGCTAAAGCATACTGTAGCATATCTTTTGAAGAAATGTAGTAATTGCTCCTAGTTGCATTTGGCCTTTATTTTTCACTAATACGCCTGCCCTTCTCATGAACCTAACACCCAAGATCAAACTTGTGATCCACTTTTGAAACTAAAGCACCAACAGGTACGTGTGTACGGGGCTTAAAAGCTTAGGTAAAGTATGTGATCAAATTTAAAACAGCGCTAGCATGAAAAAACATTCATAAAGTGAAATAGAATAATATGAAAAATTAATAATATAAATCACATAAATATCAAGTCCTTTCATAAAAGTGCTCAAATTCCAAAAAGTGCTCCAGTGCAGATAAAAAACTATATAAAGTGCTCCAGGTGACGGTGACCCCTCTCGGTTCCCCACTCACCGCAACAGCAGAAAAGATATAGCTTGAAAATCAAATGAAGTATTGCACCAAGCCTTCTTCTATGGATTGCCACAAGGTATCTAGTATATCCCTAGATAGAACAGGTCCGAGTCTCCTCCATAGACCACAAGTAAAAAATAGAAGGACCGCATATAGTGAAGTATGTTTAAACTATTTATTTCCAAAAAGAAGTTTATATACTTTTATACTACTTTATATACTACTCACAAACATAGGTAAGCAATGAGTATAATGACAGATGGTGGTGGACAGAAGTGACGGTGCGTCAGAGTCGTACCGGAAGTGCGTCAACGCGTTTCGCCCGCCTAGTTGCATTTGGCCTTTATTTCTCACTAATACTCCTGCCCTTCTCATGAACCTAGTACTAAAGATCAAACTTGTGATCCACTTTTGAAACGAAAGCACCAACAGGTTGTTCAGGACCCATCAACCCTGTAACTACAACCCTACCCAAAACCCACTTTTACCACTGCCTTTTGAATAAAGGGCCACCATATTAAATGTGACTGCTAAGTTACAAAAAGGACTTAGAATGACCATCTTTCCAGATTGCCAGTCATACAGACTGTCGGGGGATTTGCTTGGGATAGTTTCATGCTACCAGAGAGATTTCCAGAGATTTTACCATACAGACC
Organism: Pelophylax lessonae; assembly: GCF_965119305.1. Taxonomy (NCBI): domain Eukaryota; kingdom Metazoa; phylum Chordata; class Amphibia; order Anura; family Ranidae; genus Pelophylax; species Pelophylax lessonae. The sequence goes on from NC_138768.1 coordinate 528,157,766, forward strand.
ACCAGATACTGTGCATACACACTGCTAGAGGCAATGCAAGAAGATGTAGCATTTACACTGCCAGAGATGGGCTATACAGAGGGTTGGAGAAAATGACAAAGTCTGTGCCAAACATGCTACCAGAGAAACTGCCAAACACGGTGAGACACACACTACTAACGAGTTGGCCATACAGAACATAATGCAGACTGCCAGACACTCTAGTATACACACTGCTAGAGAACCTCCAAAGACTGCATCTTACACATTGCCCCAAAGAGTGTAACATAACACTCACTGAAGCCTACATGTGCAGAGTCAATGATTGATAGCTCCATTTTCCAGCAGGGCTTCAAAAACAGAGAATGTGTGCTGAAGGCTAGTAAGAGAAGAAATAATGCTTTACCTTGTGTGCCCTTTGCTGATTCATGTGGTACTTACATGACCCAGCACATGAGAAAATATCCTTCTACTGTGCACCATACATACCATTTATGTTAGTAATCAATGACTTACAACATTTTGGTTCCCATATGTGGGTCTGCATTACCCACTCTTCCCACAATGGAATAACTGTAAAGCAACCTGCAGCTCGATAGCTTTACTGCTAGCAGTTAGGGGGCAGAGCGTGTTTGTCCACCTCAGACCATAGCCATGAGATTTTTTGGATGGTTGTAAAGCTTGCACAGCTTTTAGTGCCTTCCTTGTGAATTCCTATTGTTAATAAACTCTATGGTGATTTTATTCACGGAGAGCACTAGATATTATTTTCTGTCTTATATGTGGAACTATATCGTTCATCTGAGGGAGTGATCCGAGGGATCAGAGCTAGATATCTTCATTCAATTGGAGTTATCCCCAGTGGGAAACTGCTTATTCTGACCCACTGGTGATGCAGGGGTCAGATAGTAAGGTGAGAGGCTCATCTATAAAGCAGGGTACACACTAGTAGAAAATCTGCCGAAAATTCCCGCCCGATGAGAAATAGTCCGATTTTCACCTAGTGTGTACACAACTTTCAGCAGCCGATGCCGACATTTTCAACAAAAAAAACGGAGGGACAAACACCAAATGTTTTTTCGTCCATCCCCAGACGACCGATTTTCGTTTAATGTGTATGCAGTACGTCCGTGAAAAATCGGATCTGATCTGAAGTTGCTGACAACCCGGAAGTCTAGGAACAAATGTGCCAAAAAAAAGAAAAATCGGACGAGAAATTTCGTGAACATTTATGCACTGTCGACTAAAAACGGTAATGAACGCTGAGAAGACAGAGAAAAATCGGAGGATATTTCGTCCGATTTTCGTCAAGTGTGTACGGCCCTTAAGGGTGGTGGAGAAGCACAGAGCACTTTTTGTTTGCAGTCTTTGCACTGAAGTATCACCCATGGTGAATTGTTATTACACTTTATGTGTTTACATGGACTTTTTTTTGCACTTTACATTTGATAATATTTTTTGATGTATTCTATTGATGGTTTTTAGATTTATATTTGTTAGCAAATTGCACTACTTGCACTTTTTTTCTGGCGCAGCATTGTTTGATATTCATTTACTGCTAGCAAGTCCAAACCCTTCTAAAGTGGACCTAAACTCAAACAAGTGACAATTTGCTATCTTTTTCAGAACATCTATAAATGTTAATTGTTCTCAGGCAGCATCCTAAAAAATGTACCTTTAGCCTTAAATTCCTTAAAAATAAAAAAATAGCAGTGCACTTCTGTGAATTGCATAGGTACTCATAGTCATTGATATACCACGGAGGGTCGTTTTTTGCATATCCTACCCACTCTGGACTGGTGATTCCTAAGCCAGGTAAACACAGGCCGAATGTTGGGTGGCATCAGCTGGTTTAATAGAAACTGGCCGACATTCAGCCTGTGTATACTGCAGTTGGCCAGCTTCTGTCGAAGGGGCGTGACTGAAAAAGGTCTGCTGATTGGCTCCCAATCACTGCTCTCAGTCAACGGGGAGAGGAAGCTGTACCTGAGGAATTGCAGTGCAAGGATCTGCCTGTTTATGATTCATCCATTAGATGAATATACACAGGTTCTGGACTCTGTGGTGGCCAATCCATGTGTGAGAAGGATGTCTCATGCTCCCTGAACCACTCTTTCACAATTTGAGCCCGATGAATCCTGGCATTGTCATCTTGGAATATGCCCGTTCCATCAGGGAAGAAAAAATCCATTGATCGAATAATCTGGTCATTCAGTATATTCAGGTAGTTAGCTGACCTCATTCTTTGGGCACATGCAGTAACTATCCAATAGGATAGTTACTGTATGCTTAGTTTAGTTAGTTGCTTAGTTGATTCCAGGTGACAACTTTGTTTTTGGCCAGGCAGTGTATATGCTTCCTCAAACTTTCAAACTTCTTCTTGATCAATACTCTTGATCATCAAATCATCAATCACCAGTGGGTAGGTATGACATCAGCAAGTAAAGCACTCCTTTTCTACCAAGACAATTGCCTCTGCAGAAAGACATAGCGTGAAACAATCCATGGCATGTCATTAGTGGAAAAATGAATAAGCTTACCCTCACCTTGTCTGTTTTGGGCACAGCTTTCACATTACAGCCTCTCTATAAGATGATGGCTATAGTACAGACACCATGGATGTGACACAATTGATTTAGCTTTGTAATGAAAATGAATAGATTATTTACATTAAGCTGATCACATTAAAACATGCATCTAAAAATATTTATAAATTGGTATAAAGCATATTTAAACTGCAAATATAATTAATTTAGGGCTACCAATATTTCTCTAATCGTCTTCCAGGGCAGCATCTGAGAGTTAGGCTCCTTCCACCTGAAACAGGAAACACAATAGTCCACCATTATAAAAACTTCAGTCATACCTTCTGCCTCAGCCTGATTGTGTTTCCTCCGGATCCACAGGAGCTGTACCTGTTTGTTATTTTCCAGTCTCTGTGCTAAGTTGCAGGAGGCTCCCTGGCCAGCCTCCCATCCCAGTTAGCCTTGGGTAGAGCAGGTCAGGGGCAGCTCATTGGGGTAAGCTAGCCACCGCCTGAGTTTTCACCCCTACTGAGGGGTATGCAACCATCCCCCCAGCTGTGAAGATGCCGGAACATCCCTCCATACCAAACCTGGGGCCAGCGAGGAGAGGCTGACCACAGGATACCAGAAGACGACAGTGCAGGTATGTCCACTGTGACAGGAGTCACTTTGGTTGGGGGGCTTGTGGAACCCAGATTACTTAAGAGAGGTTGGGAAACTCCTTGTCCAGCTTCCCCGACCCCTCTTATGTGTAAGTCACCCTGTGTATATTAGGGGCACAGGGTGACCAAGAACCCCAGTCTGGTCTTCACTAATCAGACTCGCTGTATAACCACACTGGACTCAGCCTTTCGTGTTACCCCAGTTATCCTGGGTTCTATATGTGTGGTTTGTGTTGAAAGAGTGAGGGGCTCTTTCACTTGGGACAATAATATTTCTGAACAGTGTCCCTCAGGAAATATATGAGGATGAACGGTTTGACTTTTCAGATTGCTAGAATATTGCAGGAGTGTCTCATAGACCCTTGCTAGATAGGGAGGTGGGGTGGGGTTTGCTATTGTTAAGTACCTGTATCCCTTTGTTCTATTTTTGTTCTGTCTGCCTTAAGATCAACTTATTATGGGATGTATATGTGTATGTGTATTGGCTGCTAAGGGGGATGGGGGGTTGTCCCACAGTGTATATCTGTTTGTGCCTGTGTTTAAATAAACAGTTGTTTTTCAGACACATACAAGCTAAGTTCAGGCTAGTTTTGTATGTAGGGCGGCTGGAATATCTATATATGTTCAAGACTGGCAGGAAGACGTATACTGACTGAAGCCCACAAACACAGTGTGGGTTGGCGATTTCGTTACATCCACCAACCTGCATGGGGGTAGCTGGGGGCAGGGCTGGAGTTGGCCAGGAAGCAGTATAAGGTCCCTATGCAGGGTTTTCTTTTCTGAGACTGACCATGTCGGATGCTTCACCACCCTGCCCCGCAGATCCTGCCGGTCAGGACAGCTCCAAGGTAATCCAGAGCACTATGGAGTTCTCTCACCACAAACAAAGTCTTTACCTCACCACAAACAATTTTGTACTGTGGTGGGTGGCAACTGCCTGTGTCATGGGGTCCTTTGTGTTTACTTACAGACAAAGACCCCAGAAGAGAAAAAGGTAAAGACCAGCAGCAAGGCATGCACCTCTTGCGGTCACAGGTTTCCTCCAGAAAGGGGAAAAAATCCCTATGCCAGAAATGCATCAACAAAATGGTGGCTAAAGAGTCACAGGGACCAGCAGCGCTCATTCCCTCCCTAAGCACGTGCTTCATATGAAGGAATATTGGCAGCCAGTTGGGCCAAAAATCTTTTCCCAAAGTGCATAAGCAAACCTGTGGCAAAAGAATCCCTGGAAGTACTAAAAGGATTTGTCTCCTCTGTAAAAAAAAGTCAGACACCTTTCTCTTCCTACAGTCTGGGTGCAGTCAGGTCTTTGTGCTTGATTTTGGTGTGGATTCTGCAACATATAATTGACTGGATCTTGGATAGTCCTCTATGCAAGGGCTGCATACACAAACTTGTACCTAATGACTGCTCGTTATCACAGGCAGGTGGTGCACTTCTGACTGCTCTGGCCACATTTTCAGGCTCGGGATGTCAGCAGCTTTCATTTACTACCAGGCCTGACCAGGTTAAAGTTGGCCATGCATGTTCACTTATCTTGTGCAATTTTTCCTTTGGATTTACCAAAGACCGCATGAAGTGGCTATATTGGGGTCAGGATCTCTGGTGGCTGTAGTTCAACTAGATTTCCTTGGTTTTGCAAATTAACGTTTCATGTGAAATTTGCATCTGTGACCCCGTATTTCATAAACTATTGCTCCATCTATGCTGTGTTTCTAATAAGCCTTCTTTTAGAAGCAGTTTTTTTTCTAAAAGTTTCCGTATGATGGTGCATTATACAGAACGCTTTATCCCTATGTGTTTTATATAATGACATGGGGGCTCAGTTGTTTCTACTGCATCCCTCTGAATATATTCAGATGGTAATTACACATGGAGGGCCCAAGAGTCCTGGCTGCTAAAACATCTGATGATTGTGCAATATACGATGTCTTAATATGTTATTTTGTCTACATTTATGATATTGTTTGAACATTAACATGGACATGAAGTAGACTATTGAACATTCGCAACTAGATGTCCAGTACTGAAATTCTCCTTGTCGAAGATCAAGGCTTTTGCCAATTATCTGTGACTCTGTTTTTATTTGATACTACTGATGGTCTACTTTGTGGATGGACCTCAGCTGTATACGAGCCATGATTTGGGAAGCTTTTATTATTCGCATACTGTTTTAACTCTGACTATATGCAGTTGGCAATATGGTTGTCTTTATATATAGACAACGTGTGTGTGTGTGTGCCTGGTTTGGGGATCAGGCCTCTGGGCAGGAGCCTGACTGGGTTGTATCTGTCCATGTATATGAATTGCCCAGGAGACCTAGATCCTGAGGCTTCATCCAGCAGCAAATCATATCCCACACATTCAGGCATTACCAGACCCTTTCCCTGGGCCTTACACTGGTAGCTTATAGGACATGATTCTGGTCCTCTAGCTTCAGGGGAATATGGTATATCACTTATCTCAGTGGTCCTCAACCCTAGTCCTCAGGGCCCACTAACAGGCCAGGTTTGCAAGATAACTGAAATACATCCCAGGTGATATCATTTTATTGCAGTACTCTAGTCTGCATCTCCCCAAGGTAATACTTAAAATCTGGCCTGTTAGTGGGCCCTGAGGACCGGAGTTGTGGACCACTGACTTTTCTCCTCAAAAGCAATTGTGTTTATGCAGACATCTCTACAGTAGAGATGGTCCTCAGGTTATGGCACTATATAAGAGGGTGTGCCTACACTAAGGATGTGGGGCCACTACATTATATCATAGTGTTTATGTTCTATACAATAGTATATCCTGGGTCAGGGCGCAGAGGCAACCAGGTCATTCACATGATAATCTGTAGCACATTTTATGTTTTATGGGTGTTTCAGCCTATCATTATTTGCTATCACTTGGACCTTATACCTGGCTGGGGTTGTTATGGCACTATATTCAAATTTAGTCAATATGTACATTGTTATACGGCCCTGAGCAGAAGTGAATCAGAAGGCTCTTTTCAATTTTGTGTGACTTGTCCTGAGACTTGGGACTGCAAGTCGAATGACAAGTTGAACTTGATTTCTAATGAGTACCGTTCGTGTCTGTGCGCTTCGGGTCGGTCCCTGCACTGCTTTGGCCTGACTTTGGTGCGTTTTGAGGTCTATACACCGGCTTTGCTTCAGTCCAGTCAGAATCACGCAACTTTTGGGCCGCACAAGGGCGGAAGGGACTTAGGCAGAACAGATCCCATCGATTTATGTCTCTAAGGGGTTAAATTCCTGGAATGCCTTGATTGCTAGCTGTCACATGCTGTTAAGCCATCAAGTGGCTGGCGTTGTGACTCGCATCGCATGTGCAGTCACCATGACGTTACAGATCAGACAGAAGAAGCTTCCTTGGGAACATCGGAGTGGATGCGTTCACCCAAGCTGGGTTCCCCATCTATGTTACGCATTCCCCCCTACTGCCCTAATACCAAGGTTGGTATAAAAGGTCAAGGAAAAAAAGGCTACAGTGATACTTATTGCATCCGATTGCCTCAGAGACCATGGTTCAGCCTTTTAAAAAACCTCAGCATTTCAGCCTCATCTAACATTTCCCATAACACTTTGAAGGTTAAAGTGGCAGCCCTATCTTCCCATCTAGATATTAGGCTGGAAGAAGACACACTCATAAGGAGATTCCTTCTCTCATTGGAAAAAGCCACACCCATTAAGTTCAGCAGAACTATGACATGGGACCTCTCCACGGTACTCAAAGGATCCCTCTCTGCACCCTTTGAACCACTGGAGGAATGCTTGGATAAATACCTTACACTAAAAACAGTACTCCTACTGGCGCTTGTGTCAGCGAGAAGAGTCAACAAAATACAGGCTCATTCCATGATAGAACCCTACCATTTGATTCTGACAGATAAAAGTATTCTCACGCCAGACCCAGCCTTTCTACCAAAAGTCTCTTAAATTTTCCACAGAACTCAGGAGGTGGGTATTCTTTCCCTTCCAAATTCAATGGATAGCAGGAAAGAGTCACTTACAACAAGCTACATGTAAGAAAGATTCTGATAGCTTACCTCGAGGTAAGCTAAAGAGTGGCGAAAACCACCACATTATTCAACCTCCATGCAGGAGTCAACAAAGGAAAGATGGCCCCGAAGTGCAATAGAGAGATGGATAAAACTTGCTATTCAGACAGCCTACTAGGCACTAAATCTTGCCCCGCTGAGCGGAGTCACGGCCCACTCTACCAGAGCTTGGGCATCTTTAAAGCGGAGTTCCACCCAAAAGTGGAACTTCCGCTTTAGGTAGTTCTAACCCCCTGACATGCCACATTTGGCATGTCATTTTTTTTGGGGGGGAGCAGGTACCTCGTTTTGACAAGTACCCGCTCCCACTTCCGCTCGGAGCGCCGCGGCGCCCTGAGCGGAAGTTCTCCTCTCCCCCTCCCTCCCTGCAATCTTCTGGGACATGTCAGAGGTCCCAGAAGATTGCTGGCCAATCACGACGCGTAGCGCAACTCGCGCATGCGCAGTGCGTACCCGGCTGTGAATCCGCAAACTGTGACAGCCGGGTGCCCACACCAGTGATGCCGGCGCCGCAGAGCAGAGAGGGAGAAGAGCGAGGCTTCGGGCAGCCGCATAGCTGGACCGTTGGACAGGAGAGTGTGTTTAGGCTGGAACTCCACTTTAAGCGCAAAAAGAGCTGTGACAACACCGGAGCAGATCTACAGGGCAGTGACATAGTCGAGCTTCAATATCTTTGCAAGGAATTACCGCATCGACCAGCTGTCCAGTCAGGACCAGATATTTGGTTGCAAAGTACTCCCTCCCTAGTAAGTATTGCTTGGTTCATCCTCTCAGATGCTACCCTTGAAGACGATTAGAGAAAACAGAGTTAGGTACCTCTTTTTCTAAGACGTGTTCCAGGGCTGCACTTGTTCCCGCTCTAAACAACAATATAAAAAGGGTTTTGCGGATTCATAAGCTACTGAGGGTTCCTTCGGTGCTTTGATATTACTGAGGCAGAAGGTATGACTGAAGTTTTTATAATAGTGGACTATTAGGTTTCCTGTTTCAGGTGGGAGGAGCCTATTTTGCAGATGCTGCCCTGGAAGACTTCTTAGAAAAAGAGTTACCAGGTACCTAACTCTGTTTTCTAGGTTGAAATGTAGTTATGTTCTCCTAAAATTACAGTATATGAACTCAGTTTTGTGTTTTCTTTTCTTTTCTTAGCCTAAAATCTCATCTTCTCTGTGAAGTGACTGCATCAGAAAAGAGTAATAATCCATGCAGCCGTTTTTCTAATGGTATATTACGTTATCAAAATATGGATCAAATAGCTAGAATAATTGCCACTTTTGCTGCCAGCAGTCAGCTAGTGCCATCTTTTGAATGCCTTGCCCTGCTTCATGGGCTTGAACCTGTTAGGGTTTACAGAGTGACAATTTTATATTCTTCATCTTTTATTCCGTGTTTTAAAGTGTTACTAAACCCACAACAGTAAAATCCGTCTATAGATTCAGAATAGCATGCTTGGTATACTTGCTGTGTAACTTAGGTCCCTGCAAGTTCACTCTGGACAAGTCCAGATAAGACACAGTAAGTGTAGTTCAGCCACACATGCTCAGTTTGGTCTCTATTGCTCAGAGAACACTTCCTGGTTTTAGCTGAGCTATTCAGGTCACATCGTATTACCATCACACATTTGGGTGTGTATACAGATCCTAAATGACAGCCCAGTCCTTCCCTCCTCCTCCATGCCCAGTAACTAAAAAAGAACACAGTGGGTTGTACGTCACATCTTGATTAACGGATGATTTTTTTTTTCTTGGGAGGGTACGTGTGATCAGCACAGGGCCAATCAGCACTGTCGAAACATGTTCAGACAGAGAATTAAGGGTCTTGAAGCCTGATAGAACAATTGTGAGAGAAATGAAAACTCCTCCTACAAAGTATCAACACTCACTTATGCAAGTCACAAGATTGCTCTAATTGCTTTATACAGCTGATGAGAAAAGAAAATATATTTATCAGTTTATATTTACTAAAATAATTGCGTTTCCATGCCCTGTGTACTGTAGGAGACTAGATAAACTGTAGTGAATGCAGGATCTGGGTTTAGTAACACTTTAATCTTTGAAATTATGCCTTGTCTTCTGCTGGCTCATTTTCCAATGTTAAGTGCCATCTGATATCCATTTAGTTAGAGAATACTTCTCAGAAATTGATAATGTTTGGAATAAAAAAAAAACTGCTCTTATATGAATATTAAAAATCTAACTGCAATTTCATAAAGGTATTCTTTAGAGTTTTTATAATGGAGTAGAGTGTGGGACTGTTAAGGAAAAATTTGATTAAAAAATTGTTTATTTATAGGGTATTTTTTCTGAGGGTGGGGAGGTTAGGATAGGGTACGTTCTTTATTTATAAATCATTTTAACAGTTTTTTGTTTTTTTTATGTTTCGTTTTTTTTCATTTTTGGCTCTGTTAAAAAAAAAAAAGTAAAATAATTAGGCTAATAAGATTCCATTTCTCGGCACAAGTCCAGGTTAGTTGAACACAGATTCTGTCACCTTCAGAAGCCATTTAAAATCAATCCATACCTTTATAAAACAACTTAACCACTTTACCACCGGAGGATTTTGCTGTCTTACGTCCAGGCCACTTTTTGCGATTCAACGCTGTGCGACTTTAACTGACAATTGCGCGGTCGTGCGATGCCATACTCAAACGAAATTTACGTCCTTTTTTTCCCACAAACAGAGCTTTCTTTTGGTGGTATTTGATCACCTGTGCGATTTTTACTTTTTGCGCGATAAACAAAAAAAGAGCGTTTATTTTGAAAAAATAACAATATTTTTAAAATTTTTTTATATGAAATTCCCCCCCAAAAAATGTAAAAAAATCAAAATTTTTTAAAATTTTTGGCCAATTTGTTTTCTCCTACCTATGTTTGGTAAAAAAAATCACAATAAGCGTATTTTGATTGGTTTGCGCAAAAGTTATTGTGTTTACTAAGGGAAAGATTTGGTGTTTTAATGGCGGCGATCTGCGATTTTTTTCTGTGGGACTGCGACATTGCGGCGGACAGATCGGACCCTTGACTGACATTTTTGACACTTTTGGGGGTACCAGTGACATTTCTACAGTAATCAGTGCTATAAATATGCACTGTTACTGTAAAAATGACACTGGCAGGGAAGGGGTTAATTTTATTGGAGAGGGAGGGGTTAATGTATGCCTGGTGCTTACTGACATGTGTGGGGGGAGGTGACTGAGTGACACAGGGACAGATCACATGTTCAGCTATGCTGAACCATGCTATCTGTCCCTGCCTGTCACTTAGGAGATCCGCCCGCTCTGTTTACACAAGCGGGCGGATCTCCAAACTCGATTCCCCGACAATCGGGGAAGAGCAGCGGCGAACGCCCCACTCCTCCCCTGGCCCGACTCCCGCTGTAACTGGAAACAGCGGGAGCGCGCCGCCTACAGGGGGAGGAGTCCAGCGACGTAGGTCTACGTCGCTGGACGATATCGAGCCACTTTGCCGCAGTACAGTCAACGTGACTGGTCGGCAAGTGGTTAAAGAGGAAGTAAAGCTTCCTCTATAACTTGTACCTATACTGTATGTAAGCCTATGATAAGGCTTACCTAAAGGTACTGTAAATATCTCCTAAACATACACTGTTTAGGAAATAATTACTTTGCATGCAGCCAGTGACATCACTGGCACATGCGCTCTGAAGGAACAGCCGTCATGCCATTCCTTCAGAGCCCTGTGCCGTGAACAGGGGCTCCCGCACATGCGTGACATCATTGTGGCTCCAGACTTTTTTGAAGTCCAACTTTTCTTTCAATTTAGATAATCAAAATACGTTCCTGGTTTATGAAAACAAACAGTGTTGAAAGTCTTACAGTAAATTTTCTTTGAAAAGCAACCACAGCCAGAATAGAAAAGCCTGGCCCCTTTTGGCATCCTGCAGAACCCTTTCTCTTTGCACAAAATCAGACTCCCTGCTGAGCCAGAGACAGAGCTCTCCAGTCAGCACGGAGCTTGAGAACTGCTGATTGGCTCTAGGCCTTACTCAGTAGGTGAAATATTGTACCTTAGCAAAAAGATCACTGCTTCGTTATATAGAACAAGGACTCAGCTCTGCAGCATGTTGGCTGCTTTCTAAGGATAACAAACTGGAATTCTAAGGAAAAAAAAATGGAATACTTTGCACACCCCTTGCTTTGATGCACCTTGAATGCATTTAACAAATTCAAATTTAAAGTTTGGTTTGGCTTCAAAGTGTAAGCCAAAACTTTAATTTTAATTTTGAATAGAGTGGTCCAGGGTTGGAAACATGTCTGCTTTTTATTGCTTTAACTGTCTTGATCACTGGTATCACTGGGAAAGAAAGTGAAGAGGGAAACCAAAAATTTGAGTTGCTACCATAACAAAATAGTTGGGAAATCTTCCAATGGGGGGGGGGGGGGGATTGGGGCTCTTGTGATAACTGTCAAAGAAGGGATTTTTCTGTTGCATGGAAGAGACTTCATCTCACAGACAAAAGTTAACTGCAGCTTCTAATTTACCAAAGTCAGCTGAAATTCAATCTGTTCTTTATGTCCTGTTCTCACAATTTAAAAAACAGCCATCTCTCCAGATATTCATGTCAAGATTCTCTAGAGATTTTAATGGGCAGGAAGCCTTTCCACTAAATACATGAGAGAGAAATCCAGTTTCAAGGATCTAAACTACTGTGAAAAATGTTGTGACAATTTGAGTCATTCTGTCAGGAAGTACAACTCTCTAGGGAAACCTATCTGTATCCAGACAACCAATTCTTACATAGTTATTTCCACTACTGCATTGAATAATCACAAAATCAATCATATCCATGCATAATAAACACATTGTAATGTTTCTGGTTTTATCTAGGGGTATTGAGTTTTTTTCCTTCAGGATAATATTACATGCAATTCCATAAAAGGGATTCTTTAACCTTTGTTTCTGTAAAATTTTCATTTAAAATTCACAGAGCAGGATATAGATTACAGACTGATCAGTCATAGAGAAGGTTCTGTAAGCATATGAAAGTCAGTGGTTACTGCAACTATTATAATGTTTTCCATAAGATACAAACAAAATATGGTAACATGATTTTTAATTTAGGCCAGCTGTCTCAACTACAGGACAAGAAGAGTTCTTGGTTGGACCTCTAGGGGAATCTTAATCTTAATTTTTAATAGGTTTCATGCTTATTGTGAGAGGAAAGAACTAAATTCTCTATTGTAAATCAAAGGACTGAGATAAAAAATTATCCCAAAACACGCATAAATATCCCAATCACCCTGCGCTTAGGAGATGGTCAATGAATGACACATATGTGTATGTATGTGAAGCTGCTACTCAATAAAATAAAACATATAAAACAATGTATTAAACCCCTCAAAACAGCACCCTGGAAAGTCCAACACACGAGCAGCGCTGCTAAAGAGGGTGACCCCCCCCTAAAAAAACAGTCTGTGGAATAAGCAAAGTCC